>NC_135305.1:123020020-123326843 GCF_048772815.1 Callospermophilus lateralis | reverse complement strand
ATTAATAAATATTATATTGCATTAATGGGGATTCTCAAAAGTTTTCTTATGAAATTAATTTGTCCATAGAGAAGCAATTGGAAGGGAAAACAGGATGAGAATATTCATGGGAACTCTGTTTTAAGATGAAATCTTCTTAACCTGTTAACCACAAAGACATGGTGTAAGAAAAGAAGAATATACTAGAAACTGAACATTTCTTATTTGAATAACCAGGCTGTTTCTATCACTGTTGAGTACTGGGGAAAATATTGCAATTTGATGGTTTCTCTAACCATAAAAGAATTAAACACTTGTAAGAAGTGACAAATTTTGGCTTATCAGTTTAGAAGCAGTTGACTGTGACCTTGTCTAGTGGCATGCTCTCACTTTGGTATTGAAGATGGGGTCCACACAGTGTGAAGCAGTCATTAACATGGAATTCAGATGCTAGGAAGAGAGAACAGCAGGACATATAATCCTGGTATCCCTGTTAAACCAAGGAGTAAAGGGTAAAATAATATGAAAAATATTTTATCAGCTCAGCCTGGCTCTCAATTTTGTGTGCATTTTTACCTCATCATTCATGCAATATGTTTATTTTATTTTTATTTTTTGGACACAATACCTTTATTTGATTTATTTATTTATTTTTGTTTATTTATTTGTTTATATGTGGTGCTGAGGATCAAACCCAGGGCCTCACACTCGCTAGGCGAGCACTCTACCACTGAGCCACAACCACAGCCCAGTATGTTTATTAAGTAAGTAGTACTCTCAGGTCTGGTACCCAAGTGATAAGGTGATTTCAGGTTTAGGAGAGACTAGAAACTCTTTGATTTGTCCAAGTAGAGGTTACAGAAAAGATTGAAGAGGAGTTCAGATGTGGCATCTGTAGACCTTTACATTCCTTGCAGGCTGCACTGAGATGTGCCATGAAGGGTACATGACTGCACAGAATCTCAGACAGAATCAGAAAGAGAAAGAGAATGAAGAAAATCCTGATTGTCATTAGAAGATAATAACAAATTTTTACCCTCCTTGTACCCTTCTCAAATTCTCAAGTTCATTTTTTCTCATTATTAGAGTCTTTCCTACACTTCCTCTTGCTCTCTGCTACTTTGTGACTTCATTGGCTGCATTTAGTGAAAAAAAAATCTCACATTGTTTCTAGTGAATTCTCACCAATATTTTATTAACCCAAATAATTAAATGCGCCTGAGAAAAATGTCAATTCTACTCTCAAAGTGATGCAGATGGCACAAAAACTCAAAACAACTTTTCTCAGAAAAGTCTCAGGGATAATGTAGGTGAATGTCCAGATGCTGTGGCACTCTATGGATAACAAAAATGGAAGTGTGTATGTGTTTATGTGTCTTTGTGTGTGTGTGTGAAAAGAGATGGAATCAAGTATCAATAAGTATCCATCCATGACTTTCTACCCAGTGAAGCTTCAGGTGCTACCCATCAAGTGATCTTTGTATTTTTATTCACTGAGCAGGTGATATATTAAGGAAGAGGCTCTAGAGAATGTTTAGAAGTCTAAGTTCACTGTAAGGCTTCAGTGTCAGCCATTGACAGATCCCACAAGGTGTCCATGTCTTCTGATCTTGCCATGGTTAAACTACCTCACTGTGAGTGTTTTAATTGTTCCTGAGAGAAGGCTTATTCTTGTCAAAGAATTTCTGCTCTCTATATCTGAGCAGGTGAAGTTAGTGATGTCACCAATGGCTTAGTCTAACATGTTATGAAGTCAATGATTCAGGAAAAATCCTCAGACTTTTGACTTCTCATACTGTGTTTAGAAACAATAAAACTCCTGAATGAATTCTTAGTGTCATTAGTAATTACAAGAAAACCCATGATGATATATAAAATAATTTCCATTTAGGGTGGCTATATGAAAAAAGACAGGTAATAATTAGTTTTGGCTAGAATGTGTGGAAATAGAGAAACTTACACATTGCTCATGGCATGGAAAATTCAGAGCCTCTGTGAAAAGCAGTAGGCATTTTCTCCAACACAGTTAACCTATAGCCCCCAAATTTCAATTTAATACCCAAAAGAAAATAAAACATATCCACAAGGGAATGTGAAGTGTGCATAACACTGAATGTAACAGAACTACTCATGAATTCCAAATATTTTAAATATTCCAATCTCCAATGACTAATAGATGGATAAGTATAGTAGTTTACCCAAATAATGGAGTTTTAATTAGCAGTAAGAAGGAACACATAACTGATATCACATAATTACATTCTTTTATGTTAGTATATTGAAAAGAATAAACTAATAATTACTTACGGTTTTGATCTATTAAATTACATATAAAATGGTGTTATAATGAAAGTTATAGTATTACTAGTTTTTAGACTAAAATTGTTTCTTTGTAGAATGATAAAGTAATCTAAACTTGGATTAAGTTGGGTTTTACAAACTTGAAAATACAAAATAAACACATCCTGTTGTGTACTTCATTGGATGTAATTGATGGTATGCAAATTGTATCTTAATAAGTTTGTCAGACATGAAACACAAGGTTCCAACTTTTTATGGTTTTGATTAAATGTCCCTTAAGAGCTTCTGTGTAACACAATGCAAAAAAAAGTTTACATGTGAAATACATGATTTGTGACACCATTAATATAATCAGAACATTAATCCCCTGATATGTATTAACTGGATACTAACTGTGCACATGTGGGTTGTAGCTGGAGAAGGCATGTCTTTGGAGTTGTCCATATGGAGAAGAGTCAGAGTCTCTCTCTCTCTCTCTCTCTCTCTCTCTCTCTCTCTCTCTCCACCTCTTCTGTCTTCTCTCTGGTGTTATATCTTAAGTTGGTTCCATCAACCACACTATATTCCCTGATATACTGATATTCTGCCTCATCCTGAGCACAAACTAATTGAGCCGGCTGTCTATATACCTATGAAAATGTGAGTGCCAGATAAATATTTCTCCCTTAAAGTTATTCTTGTCAGGTCTTTTGGTTGCAGCAACAAGAATCTGTCTAAAACACAACTCTTGCTAAACATTTAAAGCTAGTATGTTGTCTAAGAGTCAGGTATTCAGACTGGTCACTGTTATGTTTGCCATAGTAACCCATGTTGATTGTCAAAAGCACTTAATCTTGGGGCCAATAGCATTATGGGAGAATGAGGGAAGGTTTATGTCTCAGCACCCCCATGGGTCTGATATACCATATAATCACTAAGGTCTTTGTTCCCATTGAACAAGAAAAATAAGCATCACCCTCAGGCTGAAGGCCTGAGATACTCAGGAATTCTGTTTCTAGAAGTGAAATCTGAGAAATCTTCAGAAATACTCAGAGTCAAGAATTCCTATTTATCAGTGTTTGGGGTAAAGCACCAGGAATCTGTTAGTACTAGCCCATAGGATACCTTCCATTGTTATTGCTATTTCCAGTGCAGGAGAAAGTGACTTTCTGTACCACATATCCTGAAACTGATATTTCTGACCAGCCCAGACATATGACCAAGACCCCAGAACAGAAGAGTCAGAGACACAGAGATTAATTCCCTATGCACTGTTTCCAAATTTTAAAAGGGTAAAAGTAGCCCAGGTGTCCCAAATCATTTCTTTTCATAGTCCATCTCCTGCAAATTATGAGGAGGGTGAGGCATCCAGGGCAAGGTGAAGATTCCTCTAGATCTCTCATTCCTGCGGACCCACAGCTGCATCAGAGACCCATAGTGTGTTTTGGACTTTTTTGTGCACTGAAGAGGACTGACACACCTCCAATATAAATTATGCCCTCCCCCTAAATAGCATCTCATTCCCTGAATTCAGAGTCCTTTTCTGATTAGGAATGGATGGAACCTGTCCTCAGCCTCTCTGGACTGAGGCTTAGTAGATGGATCTCCCCATCATGCCCTAATCACCAGGATCACACAGGAATCAACAACTGATTTCTAATTAGTTAGGCTAAATGCACACCTTTTCCCTTAAGAACAGGACACTCAGGCTTGAGTGCACAACAAGGAGTCCTGTAGAGTGAATTTGCTTCCTCAACGTTTTTTCCACCTCACCCTCCCCAGAAAGAGGGGCAACTCTTCACTACCCATGTACCTTCTTCACAGACTGTAGCTTCTTCATCATGGCTAAACTCTGAATTCTGAGATGTAGTATTGTGAGAAGTTTTACAGTGGCCAATTCATTCACTGAAAATTTATTCTGGGTTCAACACACACCGGAATGACAAAGGTCAGGGTTTCACAATTCTGTACTCTGCCACCCACAGGTGATTACTCAGCGTCCAAGATCCCAGTATCTTTAATCACCATCATCATCTCAACTGCTGGGCACAAACCAAAACCTCCTCCTTGATTAAGAATGCTTGCCCTAGAAATATTCTCTCCTCCAGCCATGTCTGCCTCTGTAGAAATGATCAGGATTACTTTTTTCTTTTCTTAAGCACAGAAATGAGATACACTGGGGACTAGTCTACAAATCTTAGGAGCCACAAAGGTCCCCAGTACTAAAGACAGTACTCACCCTCAGTGACAAGGGAGATGTGAACTGCACAGTAGGAAATTGGTGATCTGTATCCACATGTAAGAACCTTGCTGTCTTCCCCTGAGAAGCAGTAACAATCACACAATGCCTCCAGGCTGTTCAGGAAAGCCCTATTTCCAGATCTCAAATGCCAGGATTAGCCTCAGAACTCTGGGCTAATCAACCATTAACTAAGAACTCCTCAAACACCCAAGATTATCAACCATATTTTCAGCCTATGTTTTCCCATAGTTCAATGCACCACTCTGCTCATTGCAGTAGAGAGAAGAGGAAGCTAATGGATATTAACGTCATTTCTAATTGACAATGGTAAATGGTAATAAGTACATCATCTCCAGACTGGAACCAAGAGTTAGGAAGACCTACTAACAAAACAAGAGAAGGAATCTTAAGAACTCTGAATGCAAGTTTTTCCTAAGTAACAAGAGTTTGGGAAAAAATATACCAGGTATTGCTGCTAACAAGCTGTGCCCTGATAGACAATATGTTGCTATTTCAGTGCAGGTGATTGTGGCATTCTGTCAAAAGGTCTTTTTCATTGAAAACCCTGCCTGGGCCTGAAACCCCAAAGGGGAGACACAGAGAAAACAACGATAGCAATGTAACACAGGGAGGCCCCTGCATTGAGACTTCCTCCTTGGACAAGTCAGGCCTGATCTGTGCAAAGACTGAGGAGGAAGATAAAAAGAGAGGCAAGGCATGGGGCAGGAGCTCCAGGATTCAGCCCCCTGAGACTCTAGCATGGAGTCTGATTCGCTTTAATTCTCCACAAGATCCAGTCAAGGAAGATCCTTTATATGCTAATGTTTCTCTCTTTACTGATAATTTTCCCATTCCTGAGGAAGAAGTTAAAAATTTTTCTTGAACCAGCCCTTTAGGAATGTATGTAACTGGCCCTTGATGGGCTTGAGTTCTGGGAGGTCTCGGCCACTGTGATCACCTCAACACAAACGGAAGAAAACATGCTATTTTCTCAACCATACTCTACCTTTCATGGGGGTTTCCCAGCTAAATGGCCAGATCCATCCTCTGGGAAGTGTCCATACTGAATTCTACAGGACTTATATTTATTTTTTGCCAATAGAACATAGGCTTTCTGACTCACCTGAGGATCGCACATATTTGCATTTCGAGTGCTATTAAACTCATCAGAAGCTGATGCTCTAAGAAGTGATGTGAATCCAAGGGGCTTTTATTAAAGCTTGCAGGTAACTTCATAAAATCAGCATCAAGCACCTTGTTCTCTTCAGTTTGTGTCACAAAATAACTGTAGAGTGACTTTTACAAACTGCACCTAGTTGGCTCCATGACACCAAGGAATTGGGAAATCTTCAACTTTTTTCATGAAATCATTCTGAAATATTTCATGTTTTCAAATAGTTTTGTTTCCCATTCTCAATGCCATCCTTCTCACTCTCAGTTATGACAGACTTTGAGTATAATTTCTACTATTCCTTACACCATCAATTTACACATTTTAGATATTTCTTCTCAAAGAAATTAAGCAATGTGTGTTCTTTTGTGTTTGTTTATAGCCAGCATGAATTTTCATGCTCATCCATGTGGTAGCATGTTTTCCACAGCTTTTATGGAAGAATATTATTCACTTGAATGAATGACTCCAATCCATTTACATTTCTATTATACAAGTATTTGATAACTTTCCTGATCATATTTGAATGAATACACCACCAGTGAAACCCCAAATACGTACAATCTCAAGAATAAAATGTTAATCAGAATGTTATATTCCATATATTATAATCTGTTAAAATATACCCTACTGTCATGTATATACAAAAATAACAAATAAAAATGGATTAACATAGTATAGGGTAATTTTTATAGCATGCACACTGCTTGGGACTTCTACAACATTAGTTAGCACAGTTTCCAATCTCATGTTACTGAAAATACTATTCAATTATCAAAATTTTTGTTTGAATTCTCTATTTTTTTGCTCCACAGATGGGGACTCAAAGCTCAGAGATATAAAATCCAACCTATATGACCAGATTGAAGGGAATATAGGAGATTCAAAGAAGCCAGTTTCACGTAGCTGAGGACAGCTCTTAACTGTGTGGTTTGCACGAAAGCCGCTTTTGACTCCTGGGAGGGAACATTTGGCAGTTTTTTACATCTATTTTGTTGTCACAATTGAGGGAAGAATGTTAATAGAATTGAGTGGTTATAAAGCAGCGATTATGCTGAACCAGGGAGCTAATGGAAGTAGATGGGACTGAAAATAGAAACTAGGGTTAGCTAAATGGTGCTGCCACCTCTGAATTAAATGTGTGTACTATATCAACAATGTCTTGCATTTTCTTTCAACTTCCAGGATCCTGAACTCTTTTCTGCAGTTTTGAGCCTCAATCTCACCTTGACAATTGGAAGAGGTGGCAGGACATTCCAGAGATAAGAGATGTATCGGTTCCAGCAGACAGGAGATTCTCATCCTATGCCCAACAAGTGTTACTTGGTGCCAAGGTTCTATTAGCATGAACTCTTGTTGACAGTTGTGATATGGTTGACGGGTTCCCTGTGAGCATAGAGAAGACTTCTAGTTATCATTTGTTGAACAGGAACCTGGCAAAGCAAATATGAACTGAGCAGCTGAGCCTGAGGAGGAGAGGCCAGACACCAGCCTGTGGCCCAAAACAAAAATATCAGTGGCAGTGTAGATGAGACGGATTAAACAGCCTGAGAAGATGATCATGAAGTCCCTGCAGGTAAAAAATTCTTACAGCATTGAATGCAAAAACTGATGCAACTGTATGAGAGGCTGACAAGATGAGGGATTTGAAAGACAAGTAAAAAGACTTGGAGGCCAGAGTACTGTCACTGGAGAAGAATCTATGTACCTTGAAAATGCTCCTCAGAATGTTCCATAGTACTGATGGATTCTAAGGAGGAGAAAGAAGAAGATTAACATCTGCAATTCCACCCAGTTCCAGCCAAAGTCTCTGATTGGCAGCCATCAGCAGCGCCAACTCAGGGGGAAAAGTTCACCATGTTCCACTAGTTAAGCAGAGTTGGTGGACTTGGGAAAATAATTTGGCCAGAGACCAAGAGAGCCTCTGGTCAGTTTGTTGTTATGACTGTGAGATTTAGGGGTGCCAAAAGCTGAAAGAGGCAAGATACTCCATGTAGTACATTTATTACTTCTGTACAAACTTTACCTCAGATGTCCTAAGAGTTGACAAGAACCAAAAGTGAGCCCAGATGTGCTAAAAGCTGGCAGGGGGCCAAGAAAGCCCAAGTGTATTAGAAGCCATCAGAGGCAAGAGACCTATTATTTATGTAAGTAAACCAGAAACAAGCAAATACCTTGCAGGTAAAAACCCTATACTTTCCAGTTTTTAGTACACTGACATCTCCCCCCATAAACAACTTTCTCTGTGTGTGGCAGTGGCTTTGAAGCCAAAGATAGTTTATGTTTTTTTGGTATATGTACAAGACAACATAGCCAGTGAACTGAACTGAAGCACCCCACATATTGATAAGTAGTGAATCTTGTGCTAAGTACTGGATGCTAGTTCTGTGACCAGAATTCTGGGAGTAAACCACCAGGAAAGGTGACTAAAGGGCATATTACTGGCCATGCCCCCCTGAGTGGCTCAGGGAATAATGAAGCAAATTCCTTGACTAGAGTGCGCTGTTTAGTATGGGTACCTCCAACCTACCTGGTGGCTTGATTGCATCACTGCTTACATCATGGAGTGAGAAAACTATGCAGAATGTATCTAAATAATGAGGTTTGCCTTTCAAATAGGATTCACTAGTAGGGAACTGCCTGCTCATGTGATTTGGTGCTCAGGAATATCCACAAAACCTAACCCTTTGAGCCACAGATGATCAATTACTGCATGGATGTGTCCCTTTGACATAATGTCAGGTTGATTGAATTGGTCTTTTACTGAGATAAGACAAGGCCAATTTCCCTTATCAGCAGTGGATACAGCTACAGGTTTTTGTCAGTGGTCAAGTGAATCTGTATATGACAATTTGTGTTATAACAATTTTGATACCCTGTATAGCCAGATCATTACAATAGAATGTGATCAAGATACTCATTTTGCAGCTCTAGATGTGTAGCAATGGGCACAGACTGAATGGAGGATACACTTCCCATACCACCCACAGGCTGCAGGCATGATAGAAAGATGTAATGGCCAGCTTAAATAAGGAATGAAGTATGTTGTCAATTCACATTCAAAGAATGGGTGTGTATAGAGTCTCTTGGCAATTAAGAGTGCTGAGTAAGCATCCCAAATGAGGGAAACAGTTCTGTGCAGGCTTTTCCACATCACACAGTGTCATCAATACAGATCCTGGTGACTACAAGAGATGTTGTACTTCAGCCTGCTTTTGAGAGGCAAGGAGATGTGGTTTTTGCTGTTCCCACTGGATTAGATGAGGGAAAAACTGTGAATTCAACATGGCTCTGGAAAATAAAGATCCCCAATTTTTGTTGGATATCCCTGTTAGCCCAGTGGAGAAAAGGACTAGAGTATGATCTCATTGTGATACCATGGGTAACTATCAAATGACTATTCTGTGTACATGTGACTTCACTGAATCCTGGAGACTAAACTCAGATTTTAAAGGGCACTTATGTTATTTCCCATTTGTCAAGTATAAATTCCCCAATGCTGGAGAATACTGGTCCTGTTGAAGTTCAGGACCAAGTTATACCAACCTGGTGTCTCTGTCCATGGATGCCACCTCACACTGCCACTGTGTTTCCTGGGATTCAAGCCTGGAATGCATTCTCCTGGATGGATATGAATTACCTGCACTAAAGCCTGTAATTACATTGTTCTTTGGTCTGTAGGTCTGTTCTCACAAACACCATTGTGAACTGGCACACACTAAACCCAGAGTAGCAAACACCTCTGCCTGCTGAGTATGCATGGAAGTGCCTGCGATTTTTGCTGCCAGACTCCCCTGGTGAATCTAGATTATGTCCCTGGGCAATTGGATATGGCTGGTAAAGATTTTTATTGCTACCTCAATATGGGATAAAACTTGTAATGGTTTTTATGAATACTAGGTAATAGGACTTGTTTTTGATTCCCCAGGTCACATTGTTGTTGTAGCCTGTGGATATATGGCTCTGTCATCCTCACTACAAGATTAAGGAAGATTTCAAATATATGATGTTTATGGTGAGGATTCCCACAGGGGTGAATTATAATGCATTCCAAATGGTTATAGTTAGGTTCTCTTCTGAGGCTTCCAAAAGGTTATGTTTTCACTTTGTCATCTAGGTCATGAACACCATGATTCATTGTATGTCCTCAAGGTCATAAATATTAGCTTGTGAGCATGTACCCATTAATGTTAACTGTTGGTAGTGTGTTCTTCTTTGTCTATTCTGCATATAAAAAAAGCCCTATGGAAATGGCTGGGGTGGGTGAAAAACAATGGCTGGGTTCTGAATCTGGAGCTGGGATTAGTTAAGTTTGATGCTACTTCTGAATAACGCACATTTATGATTCCAATTTCATATTGCATCTACTTCCACCTGCCAAGATTCTGAATCTCTTTCTCCAGGTCTGAGACTCAAACTCAGCACAACACTTTATCTAAACTTTCAGTGGCTACTGCTTGGAATTTTCTATCATGTCCTCTAAGTGGGAGGGATAAAAAGTTCATTATTCAAAGAGGATCTGTGCAGCATGTTCCTGCAGTAATCCTACTTCATTATTAAGGTGCAATCACTAGGTGAGGGCTCAATTGCTCATGATTTTAAAAAATGCTAGAATGTCTGTTTTCTTTATAATTTTCACAGAGCCTCTGAGAATCACAGCTTGTACTTGTTGGGAATTTTGCAAGTGAGAACTGGGTACTAAACCATGAGATCCCTCCTTGACAAGTGCAGAGGTTTCATAATCTTCACTTTGAGTCAATAATAAATGAGGACACAATCTTTTCACTTATTTAAAATGTTTTTTAATCTAATTCCATTCTTCTCAAATAATTACCCTGATGTTAATTAAAAATTTTAGGCATTTACACTAAAATTTTCAAAGATATGTATGGGGAACTTGGGACATATTACAGTGTCATGCAGAATCTCTGTACAGAAAATGAACTATGTAGAGATAGGCCAGGGTTTTCCTTCTGAGGCTTAGAATTTTTATAGTACACAGTTTGAGTAAACAGAAGAAGCAAAGAAAGTTATTGCATTACTGAGTAAAAAAGGTCTTGTCATATTACTTCATATTTATTTTGATTTTTTTAGCAGGAGTTAACACTATTATTTTTAGATTTTATTATTAGTGTCTTATTTTGCTGATAAAACTGGGATATTGGACTTTTCTATAGTCTCACTTGAGAGTATCTAGAAAGCACACTTAATAATATGCACATCTAGATTCATAGTGGGTTAATTATCACTGGATCAGATGGTTGGTGTCTAGCAGGATCCAGTATCACTCTAGAATTTACATTTGAATGGAGTCTAGCTCCCTATTTCTCCAGGAAGCTATATTGTGATTTTCCTATTAAAGTTTGCCAAATACTGCAAATGATGTTTATTTTTGCTTTTCTTGACCAGACACTCTTGCTAGACAAGTATTTGACAAATAATGATTGACATGAATGCTTCTGCCATACAGAGCATGCAATGTGTTTTGCTCTAGAACCCTGAAAGCTGGTTTTCTATTGTCACCTTGAGAAAGGGTAAAAACAGTTCTTCCAACTAAAGAACATGTACTTCCAGGACAAAAATGGACCTAAAGCAGTGTAGTGATTTATTTTTGGATATAAAACTTGTGAGATGAAATAAGTTTTCTTTTACATTGGAAGGGATGTCCATAGTGCTATGAACTACGTGATTACTAGTGGATTTTTGAGCTCACTGACATTATGGGCCTCTAACACTTCATAGGAAACCCTAACTCCTATCATCTGGAGTTGTGTGTATTATGAAGAACTCTGAAATATGTTCCATTCTGCTAATTTTTTTCCTTCAAGCAGTTAAATTTCAACAACATAATGTATTCATGTGATGTTCTGTGGAATGTGCAGAGTCTCTAGGCTTTTCCAGATTTGACAAAATAAGAGATTTAACATATTCTTGTCACGACATTTTTTAATGTACAGCAAGTTGAATACATTAATATTTACAAAGTAGATACTGTTTTCCACTAAAATTTTTGTGATTCTTCTAAACAAAGCTTGAAAGAGCAGAAAAGTATGATTAAGAAACCTTACTCATGGATTTAAAGATTCCATTTATGAGTTCATGAGAGTTGGATAAATACTAGTTGAAAGATTATTGCACCTTTAAAAACTGTTGCTTATTAAAATCTGTAAACTTGAACTGTAAGTCAAAAGTTTTAAAAGCCCATCAAATTTATCAAAATAAATTAGAGTACAATAAATGTTTCATGAAACTACTGAGATTCTAGCCAGTGCTATGGCTAATATTATAAACTGAACATTTTATTAATTGTACTCATACTAGTTCTACACACAGTGAACAATACAACCACAATAATCAACCTCAAGCTAACAACAAAGTTGCAACGTCCATAAGAAGCTTCTTCAGTGGAAAAAGTACGATGGAACATTTAAAACATTTAGAAAGGGGATAAAGCCTTTTAACAGTATAACAGTTTTTTATGGTGCAGACATTTCATCTAACATTTAGCTGACTAATTATAGTATATCAGATTATGACAATGTTTAGTACACAGTTATGATTTAAAATAGTACTAAAATAGAAAGACATATACTACATGCTCATATACTCTTATCAGCAATATCTGGATTTTGATGAATATGTAAGAAATAAGTAAACTGTCAAATATCTTCTCTTGAATCAACAGAAAACATAGATATTGGCAAATGTTGGATTTTCCTTTTTTTTACTACCCACTATGGATTCAAATGTGAAATTCTCACACATAAGCCAATATATTATTAACATTTCATGGTGTGTATGAACACACAGACTACTAATTAAATATGGGAAATTAAAAATATACTTTCAAGTTAATTAATTTTGCAAAAAAAAACACATTCAAAAATCTGAAAGATGTACAAAAATGAACTTGTAAAATAATTAATAAAGCTGTCAGCTGAACTTCCATAAAAATATGCCTATAAACAAGAATCAGTGATTCCACTCTTGTGATAGTCTGGTGGGAAGACATACCCCAGTGAGAGCCACTTAGTCTGACTCCTATACATGAAGAAGAGTTTCTGAATAGAAAATCTAACAGTCTATGATAACCTTTGTTAAGTCACCATCTTTATTACATTTAGGGTTATGGAGGTGCATATTGACTGCCATCTTCACTGTCATGTGGTCAGTCTCCCCTCCATGTTGCTCTGACAAATCCCAGGAGCCGAGCCCCTGACAAAAATTCCCCCATGACTTCAGACAAAGCCAAAAAATGTAAGAGCTTTTAGTCTCACTATGCTTGTTCACTCTCTCACTCTCTCCACCCACCTTATTTATTTTTTACCTTGTGCTCTCTATCAATTTCCTAAAATTTTCATATATTTAGTTCATAAATTAAGGAAGTTATCATACAAGGGTGAACATTAAAATAAACTTGGATAAGTAAGGTAAGAATGAGAGCCTAAGCCCTACTCTTCCAGTCTGGAAAGGAGGTTATTTTTACTTCCCCAAGTAACAACACTGTATTCATATACATTTGGTTTTTCATATATTCCTCATTTACATGGAATAATACATTATGTTCAATCCTACTCTGGCCCCACACTTCTCAAGAAGTTCATGACTGAAATCCATTTACCTATGGCTCTGCTCTTGAGAAACAACAACAACAAAAAAAAACATTCATCAGAGTTGATGGTTCAAGACACCAAGACACTTACAAACCCCATGAAAATCTAGGTAAGGAGGGAGAGAAAACAGCTTTTGATCCACTTCCTCATTCATCTGGGTCTCAGGGATATTCCCATATTGTTCAGTAATCTTACAATTTACACCACAAATATACTCATCTTCATCCTCAGAGTAGTTGTTGGAGATACCTAAGTAGTAGTCAGCCAGCAAGTTGGAGTCTTGAATGCAATCAGAGTTTCTGTCTTCTTTGTTCTGGCTTTTATCACTGTAGAGATGCAATACATACAGAGGCACATTCCCTGGCTGCCAGTGATACCCTAAAATGTAAAATGTGCTCTGCTTACTGCTCAGGTTGCAGTTGAGTTTGGCTGAGTCTGCCAGGAGTCAGATATGGAGGACAACTGTGTCAGCACTGGCTGGGAGTGGAACCTGAAAACACAAACTTATTACATCCTAGAATAAGGAGAGAATAAAAGAACATTAATGGCAAATAGTTTCAAGGTGTTTTGAGTGAGCCGAGGAGATGGATGCTGAGGACTTCCTAACCTCCACAGTAAAGGAGGAGGATGAGAAAAAAAAAGTAGGATGAATGCCATGGTGCAGAAATCCCAGAGGTCTGCTGAGACATTTCTACTGAAGGTCTCTCTTATTCACCCTCCAACCCCAGAGGAATAATACAGGCCCTTCAGGCAAATTGGCTCCCCTCATCCTGGCTAACACATGAATTTTGGGGTCAGTGTGTGGCCCAAAATCTGGGCATTATTCCTGGGATAAAGTGGGAAGAGCAGATGGCCTTGATTAAGACTCTTTTTGGGCATAAAGTCCCTGAATACTAGGCTCAATACATCTTCATCAGAGATAAGGAGGCAAGTTCATAGCTAACAGCCCCACAGGCCCCTCTATAGCATTTCCATAGAAATTGCTTCTGCCTAGATCAAGGTCATCATATCTTTGAGCATATGACAGGTGGTCCTGATAGAATCTTCTGTCTCCCCCAGGGCCTTTGCCTCTGTCCTCTCCTGACCCAATGGCTGAGTAAGGATCCTTTGCAGGAACAGCCTCTGACCCCACCTCAGTCTTTAGTTTTCTATTGAGTCCTGCTTAAAAGGAAGAGGACATATGAATCATTTCATATTAGAAGAAAATCTGAGGGAAAGTGGTGTCTCATAATCAAACATTACTGAGAAAATAAGTCCAATTGCTGAGTCCTGGGAGAGTTCAGGAATGACTCACTTCTCAGGCTGCTCATGAAGCCTGATTTCTCTCTTCCTAATTGATTTCTTACAAGATTGAGCAAATAAGAGCAAATAAGTGAGTGATTGTGAAGATAAAATTGTACACTCTATAACTCAATAATACAGTGCATATGAAGAAGATGTGAAAGTAGAAAACCTACAAAGGAGTTGAAAATTAAAACTATGAGCTAAAGGATTCATATCAAGTTAGGAATTAGAAAGGATTAAGAAACAAGAGATGTGTGTGTCAACTTTCAAAGACAGACATCAAATGCTATCCCTGGATTTTCTGGTTTAAAACCTTGCTATTAACTGAGGAGGTCACAGCAAAGAAATGGTAAGAAAGAAAGAGAGAACCAAGAATGAAGTAGTGAAGTGACGAATTATGACTAGAAGCAACAGCAATTGGGAGATCACACAAATGCTAAAGGAAAGTCAAGTCAGTATGAAGTTTGTTCTGTGCTTGATTTCTGTTCTGCTTGCACTTTTCAAAAGAACCCTAGTCTCTCCCAGACATTTACCTGTATTTTTGGTGTCTTCCAAAATGACTTAGTAGATTTTTTTATTAATCAAAATTCTGGTTTAGGGACTGGGTCTTTAATCTGTCGTAGAGTGCTTCCTTACATGTGTAAGGTACTGGGTTTCATCCTCAGCGCCACAAAAAATAAAGATATTGTATCTATCTTACAACCAAAAAATATATATATTACAAAAAAAACACAACATTTGGTTTATTGTGCAAGAGATTATTCTTGGGATTATTATAGTTAAAGCTTCATCCCAGGGTTTCATAAACTGACTTCCAGACCACTCACGTATAATCGAATCAAGCCTTTATTGAAGCACACCAGTGGCGGCTGACCAGAACATAAAGCTGTTTCCCTGATCAGCCCCAAACAATTGCAAGGGCACTTCTTATAAGCCTGAAAACCACAAAAGGGATGTTCAGGGGGTTTAGCCAATGCAAGCAAGCCAGGTTACAGAAGCAGGGCAGTGCAGTCAAGCGGAGGGAAGCCTAACAAATCACAGTTAGCCCAGTCACCTCAGTTACAGAAACAGAGCCCTGTAACCCTAGTTACAGAAACAATACCCCATTAGGTAGTTCCATGTTCTTAAAGGTTTCTATAGCAAAAGGAAAAGAACGTCTTGCCCCAGTCATGACCCTTCTATTTTGGTGTGGTTGTTTTACAAGATGAAGTCATAAAACAAAATGGAGTCACATTTGCTCCTACTATCACATTCCCCACTGGTTTTAGTAGGTTTGATGTCAATCTTGCACATCATTAGGCCTCAGTTTTTTTTTTCCATCTTTCTGTGTCTAAGGGACTCTACTGGGCTTGCAAGACCATAAGTCTGACCTCACCTACATTCTTGTGTATATGGTTTAGGAGGGTTTTTAAAAGGCAGGGTCTTACAGTAATACCAATCAGGAGAAGGACTAGGGGCCCAACCATGGCTGAAATGATGGTAGTCAAACAAGGGGACCATGAGAATAGGTTTTGAAACCTATTGCCTGAAGTTTCTAGTGCTTCATCTCTTTCCTTTTCCTGATTCTCACAAGCACCAAACTGTCCTTTATTATCCCAGAATGGTTTGCATAGAAACAAGTTTCTCCTGGAGCCATACAAAGTCCTCCTTGTTTCAGAAAGAGACCATCTAGTCATCATCTGTTTTGTAAGACTATTTCTGTCAGAGAGTCTAGTGAAACCTTTAGTTTGGAGATTGACCTTTCTTGTTTTCCTAAATCTATATCTATTTGATGACTTAGGGACTTCCCAAACCAGCCAGGAGGGGAACTAAAATAGGGGCAGCCAGTCTATGTTGATAATCAGTGGGCCCTGGCCTTTTAATAAATCCAGGTGTTATTTTCCTTTTACTCCATCAAAATAGTATGTTACATAGTTCAGAGTTATTGACAGTTTGGAGATTTAGGCAAGGAGATCAAAGTGAGACCCGGGAAGCACATTTTTTGGTGAATGGGGAGTTGTCCCACTTATAAGTTGGGTTGAGGAAGCAAGTGTGTCTTTCTGGGACACCAACCAGTGTGATCTTGGGAGCAGGTTTCCAGGTACATCTTTCTGAGCTAGACATATTGGCGAACATCTATGTTGACTGTAATTTTTTCTCTAATATTAGGGACCTCCAACTGCCATCAGGGAAAAGGGCAATGACCGTTCTTGCTACTTCGAGCTGAAAGGTTGCAATGTGCAGTGGGACAAGCATTTTGGAGTCCCTCTTTAGAAACTGAGTGGGTCAAGGAGTCCATGGTAAAAATCTGGTTCAGGAAGAACAGGGTTTAAATTCACCTGGGGTGGGCACTTCTAATGAGAGAAACAAAAAGACATGAGTGCTGAAGTGAGATTAATATAAAATAGCAGTTGTAGCATCTGGAACCTGTTCATGAATATCATGAAAATGATAGAAATTAATAATTGTTTACCAAGAGGCAGAAGACCTGAGAAATTGTCCCCATAACAAGGCCTAACAAAGCCTATTAAGGCACTTTTTTTAGAGAACATAAATCTTTAACATTATCAGAATTATCAGGAATGTAGACACAACATTTAGTTAAATTAGTTAGTGTCATCTGATTTTTGTAAAAATACTTTTTTTTGGCATGACCTCTGTGTTCAGTAAAGATTCTTTTGTTACTTAGGGCTAGATAATTATATTAATAAACACTGATTACATCTATCTGTGTAGGAGGTTAGGAAGATCTGTAGGCCTTAAACTGAATAAAAACTTCTGGAAATGTTTTTTGGTAGTTATAAGGCATTTTTGCCTAAGAATTTTTCTTCTGTTGTCTCCAGTCTTACTCATTTTGACGGGAGTTAACATAAATCTACATTTTAAGTTTTATTAAAATAACTGTTGTTTCTGTTTAAATGCCCAGGAATGGCTGTGCTTTGATTTTAACTGTTTTTGCTAGGTGTTTAAGACCAAGCTAGTCAAACTAACCTTGTTTCTATCTATTGGTAAGAGTTAGCTGAGTTTCCTTGGAGGACATTCTTGGGGAACTTGTGAGTAGCATTTTAGCTCTGTTAGTGAAATCTGTGAACGTCTAGTGTGTTCGGGTCCCTGGGTAAGGGTCAAGAAATAACTGGGACACAGGGGATGCAGAGCAAAGGCAGCAATTGCAACTGCATGCTGAGGTTTATTTGCAAGTTCCTTTTATATTCTTCTTCTAACAAAGCAAGCAATTCTTCAATAACACTTTGTCCACATTGCCCAGATAACATGCCTCAGCGGATACACAGAGCTAACTTCAGATCGTTCCTGCTTATTTGATAAGTACCCTCCTAAAGTTCCTTGTAGACATTATCTACTCCCCTGAGGATGCATCTATCTCTTCAGAATGTACTGTTTCTAGGACAAGTATGCAGGAAGCTTCTTCCTCTTGCCAAACCATGCAGAACTTGTGACTTGCGATAAGGGGAAGAGAACATTTCCTCCTCCTAACTGAGGTTTGCCTCAGCTGACCTAAATCACAGCCACAGCTCTTGCAAAGTGTCAGGCCTGAGGGAGCTAAACTCTGCACGCTCGAACCCCAACAGGATGGGTCAAGCTCTTGCTGACCATATGACTTCCCTTGGAAGCATCAGGCATGTCTCCCTTTTTCAATGACCCTCCTCTTTTGCAGCATGTACACTCATTGGCTTTTGGTTCTCCAGGGGTCTCATTAACCTCTCTTATTGGGAGGTTATGTGGTCTGGAGTTGCAAAGCTTTTCCCCCCATCCTGGGTTCAGGCTGACTCAGAGGGCAAGAGCCAAATATGGTTTGGTTTTTTTTGGGGGGCCCCTTTATTTTAACCTTAATATTTAAATTTGGCCTTAAACATCCAGCAAGTCAGTTTTATCAGTTTTAAAGTAAGAATGTTGGGCTTTAACTTTAATGTTTATAAGTTTTATAGTTAATTTTTACATAACACAATATCCTTATTTTATTTATTAATTTATGTAATGCTGAAGATCTGCCTGAAGGCAGAAGATGACACCTTAGCATCCACTGTATGATCCAATCACTGTATGCCAACAAGGCAGCTTGCAGACCCAGAGACCTATAAAAACTCTCTCTTGCCAGGTTCTCCTCTTTTGCTGTCTTCTTTTTTCTATCTCATTTTTCTTCTCACTTTTTTCTCTCTTTTTCCTTCTCTCTCTCTCTCTCTCTCTCTCTCTCTCTCTCTCTCTCTCTTTCGCATTTTCTCCCTCTCTCTCTTGCACTTTCCTCTCTCTCTCTCTCTCTCTCCCTCTCATGTTAATCAGACACTGTCACAGTAAAGGTCTCCTGGTTGCTCTGAGTGTAGTGGTCACTTTTTTTAGTTATAATGAAAATACAAAGTGAAATTACCAATAGTAAAAACATATTTAGCTTGTATATAATTTTGAACCTTGGCTGAATTATACATTATATTTTCTATTTGAGATCACAGTAATCTTTCCAATAAAGTTAATTTTTGAATATAACTTTAAATTAACTGAAATCTGGCCTACTTGAAGTTATTTTAACATGCTGTAAGGTGGGAGGCAGAGTCTTATCTTAAGTAAGGTGGGGCTCTTTACAAATCTTAGGTAAAGTGTTTTAGTTTTAAAGCCAATCTTTGTCTTTCTTTTTAGATATCATTTTATAAAGTTTACATATATTGTTTCCTGACTCTGTATGAAAGTTAGTAGTACAATATGACATACATCTAAAACATTAATTAAGGAAAGGCTGAGAGCCCTTAACATTTTTTTTGAAGTGTTAAGTGTCAAAATGTTTTACAATATTAATCATTAAATAGATTAGACTCTCATCTCATAATTTAAAAATATCTTTAAATTTTTATATCTTAGTGTAAAAAGTAACATAAGATTTGGTTACAAAACATCAAATAATATAAATAAATCCCCAATAAATTTTATTATCTTTATAAGTTTAAATTACCATTACAGACAATTTTAGTTTGGAGAATACCAGCTTGATAAAACGATCCTTTAAACCTTTTACCTTAAAGACTTGTATACCTGAAAGATATGAACACATTTAATCTGTAAAGAAGAGTAATGTCTCACAGTTTTATTAATGTTTTTATATTAACCAAGGTTAGCTTTTAAGGGAAAATCTAGACTTTGTAATGTAGGACAGTACTTTAAACTAACAGTTACTCTTTAGCCACAGATGTACAAACCTTAATTTCTCCAAGATTACTTGTTTTAGAGGATAAAACTTAACTGACACAATATAAGTAATATTTTTAGAAGGTTTTGCCATCTTAACATATGAATATATCAGTACATTATTATTTGTCCTTAGGGAACAACCTTAAATAGTTTTAACTATTTGTGTTACATATATAATCAACTTAGTTACATATAAACCTTTTAATATTTTTCTTTTACTTATAGACCTTTATATTACTTAATTAGACCCTTTTGTTGTTTATTTTTATGTATTATGATTATATTTTACCACATAAAGACTTTTTACCTAAAAACATTTTTTATTAAATATATTTTTTTATATTTAGAACTTTTTAATAATTTTAATCCATTGATCCTTTTTTGTTTGTACCTTGAAATAACCTAATAAAATTTTGAATTTAGATAAATTGACCTATTTTAATAAGATGAAATATTTGTTATTTAGAATACTTTAATTGAAATACAGTTGAAACCTCTTGATTTCTTGTATGTAGAATTATACGTGTTGGGACTTTGTAATTTATACTAAACTTGTTTTTATGATAACACAAAATAATTTTAAATTTTATTTTTAGTTTACCAATTTATGAAAACACCAATATTATTTAAGTATTTTATCTTATGGAATTTAAGGAGTCAAGAGTACTTGATATTATATTCAATAGTCAGCATTTTAACTTTGTAAACCAATTAGATGTCTCTAACAAATACATCCATGATTAATTTCATATATGTTTAGATGTAATTTATGTATCTATTTTTAAAAATAAGGTATCATACAATTTCATTGAATAGTATTAGTAATCTTTTTTGTTGTTGTTGTTGAATAAAAGTCCTAGAGACAATGGATATCAGACACTTTATAGACATTAACATTTTAACAACTGTTTAACCATCTAGAAACAAAACTTTGCATTAACTTTAAAGACATTTGTACTTTTATTTATTTTCCCAATTTGAATTGAACCTTTTAAATCATATTAACCAAAAGTATTTGGATCCATTTTTTTAAATTATAATTTATGAACTCATATGTCAATTTTTTTGTAACAAATATATGTAGACATGGCAATACATGTAGACGGACAGTACACCGGTGCACCCACAAAAAGCAAACAGGCAAACAAAAGCCTTGTAGCTTATTTTTTTAAAAAAACCTATTATATTGATAGTTAGCCTTTGTAAATTGGCCTTAGAACAAGGCAGAGTGTAAACAGAAAAACATATTAACCTAGGAATATTGGATCAAAATTATGAGTTTAACAAATATAGAATGTTAAAATTTTTCAGGCCTTTTTCCTGAGGTGGTCCTGTTCATGAAAGCTGAAAAGAGTTGAGGGAACATAGACAAATGAAGGGGGCTTATTTTTCCTTGGAGAAACTTCCCAAAGATGCAGCTTTATTGGTCTCCTTGGGAGAGACCCCAGGTTGGGGTCCCATATTAATCTGGTTTTTCTGGTTTCTTGGATAGCAGTCACCAACTTTTAGCCTGACATTGAAAAATCTTTAGACCATTTTTTAATAGTTGGGAGTTATTCATACTTGCAATACTGGGAGACAAAAGCCAAATTTTCTGGACAAAATTATGCTTTTTGTTATATGATTTAAATAAAACACTTTAGTTTTAATCTGTCCTCTATAGGAACTGACATGATTTACCTAGTTGTCCACCTGGCCCAGTTCCTAAATGAAGGCAATCTCTTTTTTTACCTTTAGCTCTTACTTTTGACAATTCTTTTAGTCCTGTTGGCAGCACTTTACATTTTAATGCAAGCTTTAGTGAGCACAGTTAAAACCCTTTTAACCATTTTTTTTTCATTAGAAACAAACTGAGGTAGAAATTAACACAGAACACAAAGGGAACAAACAAAAGCAAACTAACAGACAAAGTCCTGAAAATTGTTAAGAAAACAAGTTAAAGGGGTCCAGATAGAGGTAGGGCTTCCTTGTCTCGTGATGTTGTTGGAGTGGAGGAGTCCTGATGAAAGAAGAGCGGTTATGAGAACAAGAAAAGGGCCCACACACAGCACACGGATAGATAAACACAAGACAAATGGCCGGCGAACAGACACTGGACAAATGACAAACAGCAAGACAGAAACTGGACTATACATGAATAGTTAAACAGGACAAATGGCCGGCAAACAGACACTGGATAAATGACAAACAGCAAGAGGATGTTGGAGAAACGACAAACAGCAGAACAGACACAGGACAAGCAATAATCGCTGAGATCACCCAGAGAAACGTCTAATAGGGTAGAGACCACATCTCGTCCTGCCCCCAGACAGATGAGGCTTCCCAGGGAGGCCTCCAGTGGGCCCCA
Organism: Callospermophilus lateralis; assembly: GCF_048772815.1. Lineage (NCBI taxonomy): Eukaryota > Metazoa > Chordata > Mammalia > Rodentia > Sciuridae > Callospermophilus > Callospermophilus lateralis. The sequence continues at coordinate 123,304,755 of NC_135305.1, read as the reverse complement.
GATACAGACAAATAAGGTCACACAGGGAGACCTCCAGGGAGACAGTGATAACATCTCATCCTGTCCCAGGGAAGGTGTAAGTGACTGCATTCAGTCTGTCCTTTTCCCCCCAGAAGAGTCAACTCACCAGAACTGACAGGCTGGCAGGAGACTTTTCAAAATGTCCTAGTATGCATTGGAGTTGTCCTCAGAGTGAGGCTGAGGAATGTCCTCAGGAGCTCCCCTCTACTCCAGGGCCCAGGTCCAAAAAACCATCTTTGGAGGCAAATTTGGCATGAAGGTAGGGAAGAAATGGATCCCGGATGAGTCCCCAGATGTTATAGATAAAGCTTCATCCCAGGGTTTCATAAACTGACTTCCAGACCACTTATATATAATCGAATCAAGCCTTTAATGAAGCACATTGGTGGTGGCTGACCAGAACATAAAGCTGTTCCCCTGATTAGCATGAACAATTGCAAGGGCACTCCTTATAAGCCTGAAAACCACAAAAGGGATGTTCAGGGGGTTTAGCCAATGCAAGCAAGCCAGGTTACAGAAGTGGGACAGTGCAGTCAAGCGGAGGGAAGCCTAACAAATCACAGTTAGCCCAGTCACCCCAGTTACAGAAACAGAGCCCCGTTACCCTAGTTATAGAAATAATACCCCATTAGGTAGTTTTGTGTCCTTAAAGGTTTTCATAGCAAAAGGAAAAGAACATCTTACCCCAGTCATGACACTTCTACTTGGCATGGTTATTTTAGAGGATGAAGTTATAAAACAAAATGGAGTCACATTTGCTCCTACTATCACAGGATTATGTTTGCTAAAGTGTTCCCTTCTTTAATGTACCCAAGGATTCTCATTGAAAGTGGCAGTCATATTGCTTGGCATTTAAGGAAGCTACAAAAATATCAAGCAACATTTTATTAATAAAAATATGATCTCCTTGAGTTCCTACCTTTGCATATTGGTATCAGTGAAAATTTGAGATTATATTAAATTGTATTTTTGTATAGGGCTTCTAATGTTAATATTAAAGAGGTAAAGCTATGTTTATATATATTTTAACACAGAAATTTCTGGTTTTAGCCCCAAGTCACAATCATGGTCATCAAAATTAGAAGTCTAAGAAGAAATACGATCTTACTTAGTTAAATTATAAATCAAGATGAAAATTGCATGCAAGTTTAGTAATAATGTGATATTGAGTATAAGGTCTATTCATTTCATAAAATGACAATGACAATGTACCATAAACTTGGTGTACATGTAATGTATTGTCCTATTACTTCTTGAAACTAGTCATCTAAAAGCCATAAATTAAACTCTGTACCCTGTGACAATTCTAAGTAATTCCTCTTTTCCCCTTCCTGGCATCTGGTTGGTTGTAGGCACTTTGGGGTGTTCCTTTACCCTATAGTGTGTGCCTCTATCTTTATATGACATTCTACCTGGGTTTCCCTTTCTTCTGATGACCATCCTCTTCTGGGGGATTAATTATATTGGATCAGTAGATCACCCTACTCCAGTATAGTCTCATTCTACCTAATGACATCAAAAATTACTCTGTTTTTAAATAAGGTCACAACCTGTGTTCCTTAGGATCATCACTTCAATATGTCCTCTTTGGGGAAAGTATTTTAGCAAATAACATTAGAGAAGACAGAATCTTGACCCAGATATTTTATATATTTTTTAATATTTTTAAAGTGATATACAATGTTCATGTCAAAAATTAAATATAACAAAATTGACTTTAGTAACACATGGAAGATAATTTGCTTGCTTTTCTCTTAGATGTTAAAAACAGTATCACTTGAGATTCTTCTTTCTGTAGAAAATACATTGACATTCTCCAGGTAGAATCCAAGAGTTTCTTTTCAGAAAAAAAATAATAGCCTCTGTTTTTCATGGCACACCTATACCAAAATAAGTCATTAATATTCTCCTCTTTAGGATTCAATCAGGAAAAGGAACATTCTCTCCATGGATAATTAACTTTAGGCTGCCTGAGAGCTCAGAATCTCATGGGCCACATCTTACATGATCAAGTTTGTTTCCAGGCTTAGTCATGATCATGTTTTTGTCATGTTTTCCCATCTGGGTATCACTGTGCTGAGACCCACAGCACACTGGCAGATATTAACCTTGTCCTCACACTGGGCTCCACAGAGAGTCTAAGGAGGGAGCCTAAGAGCCTCACAGGTAACCAGGAGTGACCATTGTTTGCATCATAAATGACTGTCTTATGGACTTAGAAAGGCCTCTTCAGGAAACAGAAAAGCAACCACTAGTGACAGCCTCTGGAGCGTTACTGTACCTCCTGTGGACAGGGTGAAAACTCCATTAGTCAGCACAGCCTAGAACAGGAAAATGAAATAAAAACTACCTGTTGAGAATGAGGAGAACAGGAGGATCATTCCAAAGGCAGTTCTCTGAAACCTATGTGAATATGGGAAGAGTGGGAGCAAAGAAGGAAGGAGGAGGGCAGGCATCCAGTTCATGGTGGGGACATTTTAAAGATCCCAATGTTCCACAGCAGGACTCTACTGCTCTATATCTCCCCCATAGTCTTCTGAGTGAGGGCCTGAGGTTGAATGGTGCATTAGGCACATATGAGCCCTTTTCCAATATGAAAGCATCCTCCAGCTCAGAGAGAAGTTCCACTATCAGAGAGGCTGCGGTGTTGTGAACTGAGTTTGCCCCATGGAAGGAAGCACCTGCTATAACCTCCATTTCAAGCCAGTGAACTTGGCTCAAGGAAATTATTTGTTGGCCATCCGAGACTTTTTCATGCCTTGACAACTTCTGAGAAGATCCATAGTACCCACCAATAATTTGATAATTATACTTAAATGCTCTAGTTGTGTTAAATATCTCTCTAATATTAGAAGTTTAGATGCACTGTTTATCCTTGAGTCTCCTTGGAGTTTTATTTTTCATTTTGTTCTATTTTTCAGTTATATAAAATTCATTGAGTTGGCTTAAATGACTTATTTTTATTTTATTGAAATTTACTTCCATTTTACTCATTCCAAGAATATCTGAAATTGGCCATGAAAAGGTTCTGCAAGGCACATTAAGCCTGACATCTCCCTTACCCTTTATCTTTGTCATTGAAGTTGGCCAAATGTGTCACAGTGTTACTTAAGACTAGAGGAGATGCTATAAACATTGAGCATGCTGTGTTAGTGCAATATAACAATTTTTCAAAATATGTATTCTTTTAGTTTTAATTGGACACAATACCTTTGTTTTATTTATTTATTTATTTTTATTTAGTGCTAAAGATCAAACCCAGGGCTTTGCACGTGGTAGGCGAGCAGTCTAGCACTGAGCCACAACCCCAGCCGCTGTAATATGATGTTTTTAAGTCCTTTGGATATAAACTGAACAGCAGGATAGCTGGGTCAAATGTTTATTCCACTCAAGTTTTCTGAGAAATCTCCATATTACTTTCCATAGTGGTGGCACCAATTTGCATTCCCTCCAACAATGTATATGTGTACTTTGTCTCTTCATTCTCAACAATACTTGGTATTGCTTGGATTTTTGGTAATTTCCATTAGGACTACAATGAGAAAAAGTCTTAGAAAATTGTTGATTTGCATTTTTCTAATTGTTAGAGATGTTGAACATTTTTTTTTATATTTGTTGATCAATTCATTCTTCTGTGAAGTTTTTCTTCAGTTTCTTAGCCCACATATTGATTTGGTTATTTGTTTTATTGGTGTTAAGTTTTTTTGTTTTCTTTATATATCCTCGATATTCATGCTGGTGTGCAGGTTTTAAAGATTTTCTCCCAAATTTGTAGGCTCTCTCTTCACATTATTGATTGTTTCCTTTGCTGGAAAAGCTTTTTAGTTTGTATTAATCCCATTTGCTGATTCTTTTTTTAATTGGGGTTAGGGTTAGGGATAGGGTTAGGCTTGATATAAAAAGTGTTTGTGATTATCTCCTCTGAAGTCTGTAAATTAAATATGCTGAGTCAATTCTTGAAAAAGCCAACCTTCAAACAAGAGCACATTTGATTCAGATGCACAGTAAAAAGGCTTGAGCCTGGTTCTTTCTGGGACTCTTCATCTGCTTGTCACTGTAATGATGGTTTATATACCACTGAATACATTGGTGTTCAGGATTATGCTTGGACAGATTCACTGTTATGGTTGGTTTATGTACAGGCTAGAAGCCAGAGAATTTTGCAGGGTTCTCAGAAACAAGTTTCTCTTTGTGTCCTTCATGAGGCCCAAGCGGTGCATCCACATGGAAAGTAAACATTTCTCCAAGAATTATGGAAACTGAACTTTTCTTAATCATCATAGCCTGGAGAGTTGACCTTAAAACCAAGTGACTGCTTGGTAAATAAAGAAGATAGGGGCCTAAATGTCCCATGTTGCCATCTCCACTTCTATTTCCATGATTCTGCAGTGAGCCAGAAATGTGAGCAAGAGAGGAGCCCAGATCATAGTACAGACAGACTAGGTGTGAGATTTTCAAGAATGATCACCAAAAAGACAGCCCCAGAATTTTCATTCAAACTCTTTACAGAGTTCCAGCCACACCGGCCTCTGTGGGGGCCCGGGCACACATCATGCCTGGTCCACCCCTTTCCTGGTGGGGCAGACTCTCACCAGAGCCTAGCCTCTGGTTCATGACTTCCTCTTCTGAATAGGGAGCTACAGCTGGAGCTGAAATCTAGCCCAGACTGCCCAAAGCAGCCCAAGCAGGTTCCAGGCTCTCAGTTAGCCTGGTTCACCCTTCCCTCAGTGTGGCAGACACCACAAGAATTAGCCTTTGGCATAGGACCAACCCTTCGACAAGCATGTGAGGTTAAGCCCAGAGGCTCAGATCCAACCATACTGGCCTCTGTTGGGCCCAGGCACATAGCAGGCCTGGTCCAGCCCTTTCCTGGTGGAGCAGACACTCACCAGAGCCTAGCCTGTAGTGCAGCACCACCCCTTCTAACCACTGGACTACATAATCTGGGAGCCAGACAGCCCACACCAGCCCACAAGGGATTCAGGCTCTCAGAAAGCCTCATTCACCCCTTCCCTGACAGAGCAGACATGGCCAGAGGCTAGCCTTTGGCACAGGATTACCCCTTCTGACCAGCAGACTACCACAGGAGGTCAAGCCCAGTGCCCAGATCCACCCACTTCAACTTAAGTGGGACCCAGATCCAGGATATAGTAGCATTCATTGAGGGACACCAACAGGGTCTGGAAGCCCAACATCAAGGTGAGGTACAAACAATCTGCACAGGTACTTCAAGAATATAGGAACTAAACTGTAATATCTCAGATCCCCACTGCAAGAAAGGAACACACATAGAAAGCATGGGAAAACAAGGGAGGAAAGTGCCCCAAACAAAGCAAGACACTATAATAACAGAACCCATGGACAGCAAATTTGACAAAATTTCAGAGAAAGAGTTCAGGAGAGTCATAATTTAAATAATCTGTGAATTAAAGAATGATCTAAATGAGCTAATACAAGCAAAGATTGATCACTCCAACAATGAGATAAGAGAGCAAATACAGGTAGTAAAAGATTACTTCAAGATAAAGATAGAGATTCTGAAAAAAAGACAGATTCTTGAAATAAAGAATACAATAAATCAAATAAAAAACTCAATAGAAAGCATAACCAACAGACAAATCACTTGGAAGAAAGAATGTCAGATAATGAGGACAAAGTATACAATCTGGAAAATAAATTTGATCACACAGTGAAGATAGTTAGAAACCATAAACAGAACATACAAGAATTATGGACAGCATCAAAAGACCAAATCAAAGAGATATTGGGATAGAGGAAGGCACAGAGTTTCAAACCAAAGGAACACACAATCTCTTCAATGAGGTAATATCAGAAAATTTCCCAAGCATCAAAAACAAAATGGAAAACCATATACAAGACTCATAGAGAACACCAAATTTACAAAATTACAAGAGATCTACACCAAGGCATATTATAATAAAAATTCCTAGAATACAGAATAAGGATAGAATCTTAAAATCCACAAGATAGAGGAATCAGATCACATATAGGGAAGACCAATTTGAATCTCAGCAGATTTTTCAACCCAGACCATCAAAACCAGGAGATTGTGGAACAATATTTATTTACCATGCTCTGAAATGAAATTTATGCCAACTAAGAATCTTATATCCAGCAAAACTAAGCTTTATATTTGATGATGAAATAAAAACTTTCCATGATAAACAAAAGTTAATAAAATTTACAACTAGAAAGCCTGCACAGAACATCCTCAGTGAAATATTCCAAGAAAAAGAAATGAAAAACATTATGAAAATCAGCAGAGAAAGGGATTACACTAAAGAAAAACCTAATCAGAGGAGAAACAAAGTCACATTAGATACCAAAAATAAACAAAAATATTTGAGAATACAAATCATGTCTCAATAATAACTCTGAATGTTAATGGATTAAAGTCACCAATCAAAAGACATAGACTACCAGATTAGATTAAAAAAAATCAATGCTGTCTCCAAGAGACTCATTTCATTGAAAAAGACATTCATACTGAAGGTGAAGAGTTGAGAAAAATCATACCACTCACATAGTCTGTGGAAGCAATCAGGGGTTTCCATCTTCATAGAAAATAAAGTAGACTTCAAACTAAAGTCAATCAAAAAGAATAAAGATGAACACTACATACTCAAGGGAACCATACACCAGTAAGACTTAACAATTATAAATATATATGCCCCAAACAATGGAGCAGCTATGTTCATATATATATATATAAAAAACTCTTCTCAAGTTCAAAAGTCAATTAGACCACAACATAATAATTTTGGGTGACTTTATCTTTCATCACAAGATAAATCTTTTAAGCAAAAGCTGAACAAAGACATTATAAAACTTAATAATACAATCAATAACTTAGACTTAACTGACATATATAGAATATTCTATCCTTCAGTCAGAGAATATACTTTCTTCTCAGCAGCACATAGATTCTTCTATAAAATAGACCATATACTGTGCCACAAAGAAACTATTAGCAAATATAAAACAGTAGCGATATTACCCTGCATTTTTCATATCATAATGGAATGAAATTAGAAATCAATGATAGAATAAGAAAGACAATCCACACCTGAAGACTAAATAATATGCTACTGAATGAACAATGTGTCACAGAAGACATCAAGAAGGAGATTAAAATTTTTTTTAACAGTGAATGAGAACACAGATACAAAATATCAAAATCTCTAGGACACTTTTAAAGCAGTTCTAAGAGGAAAGTTCATTGCATGTAGTTCACTCCTTAAAACAAGAAAATGTCAACAAATAAATGACTTAACACTACATCTCAAGTCCCTAGAAAAAGAAGAACAAATCAACACCAAAAGCAGCAAAAGACAAGAAATAATTAAAATCAGACCTGAAATCAATGAAATTAAAACCAAAGAAACAATTGAAAAAACTGACAGAACAAAAAGTTAATTCTTTTCTTGAAAAAATAATTAAAATTAATGAACCTTAGCTAATGAAGAGAAGAAGAGAGAAAACTCAAATCACTAATAAACGTGATGAAGAAGGAAGTATCACAACAGACACTATGGATATATAGAAGATAATTAAAAATTATTTTGAAAACTTGTACTCCAAAAAAAATTGAATATATCGAAGGAATTGCCAAATTTCTAGTCATATAATTTGCCCAAATTGAGTCAAGATGATATACACAATTTAAACAGATAAATTAAATTTCAAGCCAAAAAAGCAGACACCATCAAAAGTCTATGAATTAAAAAAGCCAAGGACCAGACAGATACACAGCTGAGTTCTACAAGACCTTTAAAGAATAACTAATACCAATGCTCTCCAACTTATTTCAGAAAATAGAAAAAGAGGCAGAACTTCCAAACTCATTCTGTGAGGCCAATATCACTCTGATTCCAAAACCTGGCAAAGTCACATCAAAAAACGAAAATTTCAGACCAATATCTCTAATGAACATAGATACAAAAATTCACAATAAAATTCGGGTAAATGAAAAACAAAAATATATCTTGGAAAAAATAAATCAAATTGATAAATCTTTTGGCATGCTAATGAAGAAAATGAGAGAAAACACAAATAACTAAAATTTATGATGAAACGCTATTTTGATGAACACCATTGAAATACACATGATAATCAGAAAACTACCCTTAATATATATGCTAAAATAAAACCAAAAAAAATCATAAACACATGCACAAATTTCTAGATACATATGACTTAACATAATTGAACAAGAGGACATAGAAAATTTAAAGAAATCAATTTTAAGCAATGAACTTGAAGACACCATCCAAAGCCTACCAACAATGAAAAGCCCAGAACTAAATAGATTCTCAGGCAAGATTTCCAGACCTCAAAGAATAACATCAACCTCCTCAAATTATTTCATGAAATACAAAGGAAAGAACCTTTCAAACAAGTTCTTTAAAGATAGAATCACTCTGATAACCAAACCAGAAAAAGTATATCATGTATACACAATTTCAGACCACTATCCCTGATGAACATAGAAGCACAAATTCTTCATTATAAACCTGTCAAATACATACAAAAAACATATTTAAAAGATAGTACACAATGAGACGTTGTTTATCCCAGGGATGTAAGTTTGGTTCAACCTCTGGAAATCACTAATTAACTTTTCACCTCAATAGACTTAAAGACAAGAATAACATGATTATCTCAATAATTGCAGAACAGGCATTGGAAAAAAATCAGCATCCATTCATGTTCAAAAGCAGTACAAAGATTAGGGATAGTAAGACCATATCTCAACATTGTAAAAGCAATATATTCTAAACCCAAGACTAACATCATTCTAAATGAAGAAAAACTGAAAGTGTTGCCTCTAAAACCTGAAACAAGTCAGGTATGCCCTCTTTCACCAACTTTATTCAACATAGTCCTTGAAACCCTAGCCAGAGAATTAGAATAAAAAATTATAGGGATATGACAAAGAAAAGAAGACTCAACCTGTCCCTATTTGCTGATGGCATGATTGTATATTTAGAAGACCCAAAAAAACTCCACAATAAATATTTTGAAACTCAAAAATTAACAAAGTAGCAGGATATAAAATAAACATGCATAAATCAATTACATTTCCACACACTAATGATGATTCAGCTGAAAGAGAAATTGGGAAAATTATCCCATTTACAATATCCTAAAAAAATAAAATGAAATGTTTACAAATAAATTTAGCAAAAGAGGTGAAAGATGTCTACAAAGCAAATTACAGGACTCTAAAGAATAAAAATTGAAGATCTTAAAATATGAAAAAACCTCCCATGGTATTGGATGGGCAGAATTAATATTGTCAAAATGGCCATACTACCAAAACAGCTTTAAAAATTTTAAGGCATTTCCTATTAAAATTGCAATTATGTTCTTCTTTTCTACGAAGAAAAGAATGTAGAAAAAGCAGTCATTATATTCACTTGAAGAAATAAGGGGCCTAGAATAGCCAGGGCAATTCTCAGTGAGAAAACTGAAGCATGAGGCATCACAATACCAGACTGCAAATTATTCTAGAAAGCCACAGTAACAAAAATGGCATGGTATTGACACCAAAACAGACATGAATACTGATGGTACAGAATAGAACATGCAGAGACAAACTCACATAAGTATAGTTATCTCATAGTATCCAGAGGCACCCTAAACATACATTGAACAAAAGAAAGCATCTTCAACAAATGATGCTAGGAAAACTGAAAATCTATATGCAGCAAAATGAAACTAAACCCCTGTATTTCACCCTGCACAAAATTCAACTCAAAGTGAATCATGGACTTTGACATTAGAACAGAGATCCTGTGCCTACTAGAAAACAATTAGGCCCAACTCTTCATCATGTCAGGTGAGGAATCAAATTTCTCAACAAGACTCCTAAAGCACAAAAAGTAAAATCAAGAGTCAATAAATGCCTCTGACTTCAATGCCCAGTATCTTCCCCCCTCTCCAAAAAAAAACATTTGGTACATATACACAATGGAATATTACTCAGTCACACTCAAAATCTTCTTCACAGCATAGGGAAAAAGAACATGAAGAGAGACCATAGACAAACGGAGAAAATCTTTGCCATCTATACGTCAGATAGAGCATTAATCTCCAGGATATATAAAGAACTAAAAAATGTAACAAAAAATAAGTAAATAATAAAAATAAATAAACCAAACAATAAGTGGATAAATTAACTGAACAGACACATCACAAAAGAAAAAATGTGATCAGGTAACAAATGTATGAAAAAATGTTCCATATCTCTAGCAATTAAAGAAATACAAATTAAAACTACACTGAGATTTCACCTCATTCCAGTCAGAATGGCAATAATCAAGAATACAATAACATTAAATATTGATGAGGATGTTTGGAAAAAGGTACACTCATACACTGCTAGTGGGACAGCAAATAGGTACAAACACTCTGGAAAGCAATGTAGAGATTCTTTAGAAAACTTGAAATTTAACCACTATTTGACCCAGTTATCCCACTCCTTGGCATATACCCAACGGACTTGCTTTCAGCATACTATGGTGATGCAGCCACATCAATATTTATAGCAGCTTACTTCACAATAGCTAAGCTATAAAGGCAACATAGATGCCCCTCAATGATGAATGGATAAAGAACACGTAGTACAATTTTGGTATAGTGGTGCATACCTATAATCCCAGCAGCTTGAAAGGCTGAGGCAGGAGGATCACAACTCCAAAGCCAGCCTCAGCAAAATTGAGGTGCTAAGCAACTCAGTGAGACCCTGTCTCTAAATAAAATACAAAATAGGGCTGGGAATGTGTTTGGGTGGTCAAGTGCCCCTGACTTCAAAGCCCAGTATTCCCCACCAAAAAAAGAAGAAAAAAATGTGATACATATACACAATGGAATATTATTCAGTCATAAAGTAGAATGAAGTATGGTATTTAGTGGTACATGGATGGAATTGGAGAGTATCATGCCGAGTGAAATAAGCCAATACAAAAAAAAAAAAAAAAGCTGAATACTCTCTCTGATATGTGGATGCTAACACAAAATAGGTAGGTGGAAGTTCACTGGATTGGACAGAGGAAAATGGGTAGAAAGGATGAAGGATAGGAATGGGAAATATGGTAGAATGAATCAGACAAAACTTTCCTATGTTCATATATGAATACATGAACAATCACAAAAATAAGATGTTAAACTTTATATATATATGTATGATACATAAAATGTGTTATACTGTCATGTATAACTAAAAAGGACAAATAAAGGGAATTATAGAGAATCATACATGTGTGTATGTAAAAAAATAAAAATAAAAGTATGTCAGTAGTTATGGCAGAAATGGTCTTTGGATATAAAGAAGTAATTCAGGCCAATTTACTTTCAGTGTTCCCATTTTCTCTTCCACCTGTTGTAACACAGCACAACAGCATCCTTAGATGCCAGTGTTATGCTGATAGGCTTCTCAGTCTCTAGAATCATGAAATATATAAACTTATACTGTTCAAAATTTATACAACCTGTGGTATTGTCATTGCAATTCTAAAATAATTAATACCTGAACTCTAGCCTGGCATAGTGGTATATGCATGTAATCCCTGTGACTTGGGAGTCACCGGTATCCAAAAAAAAAATTACCTCTAGAAATTAGGAGTAAACATTAGCACTATTTAAAATTGGATAAAAATTGTGTAGTATGTAAGCAGGTCTGACTTCCATTAGAGCAGAAAGAACAAGTGTTGGAGGACTTAATAGTTTGGGGGCACTAAGAAAATATTATTTTATAACCAGAAGCAATATGAATATAATCCAGGATGGATTATATTTTCCTCTATTATGATGACTCATAAAATATATTTTAATTTACATGTTATCTACAAAAAGGATCTCTGAACGAAGAAGCATGCAGAGACTACAAAGATCATGATGTGTCCTCAGTAAGACGAAGTGCAATTCAACTCATCATGGAAGACACTCAAAAGCAGTGTTACAGGGTGGAAGAATACATTAAGAAAGGAAAACCTACTGTATAATTCCATTCATAAAATGTTTTAAAAGTATAGACTGAGCAAATACCACAAGAGCAATTCACTGGTTGCCTGGGAGGTGGTATGAGAACAGTTAGAGGAAGTATTCCCACAAGGCACAGGAGGTTTGTGCGGTGTGGTGAGTTTCTTGACCTTATGTGTGCATGTTCTCAAATGTATGAACATATCTCAATATTTGTACAAAATTTCACTTCTGGGTTGTTCAATGTCTGCCAAATATTCCACAATAATAAAATGTATATAAAAATAGGCTACAACCAGAGTAACTGGAGTACATAATGAGAACTAAGGAGAGGATCACACAGTTCTGGATCTCCTGAAAATAGGGAAGAATGGATGGAGAAACCACAGAAGAAGATATAAATTCTTCCCAGATCAGGATTAAGCAGGTGAACATAAATATTTCAGGGTACCATCATCTTTATCTACAACACATGTAATTCCCCATCAGATGTCAAAACTGAGATAATCAGAGTTGCACTGGCTGCCTTATCACCTAAGCTTCAGGGAAAGGAGACCACAGCATTCTGAATGTTCAGCATCTCAAGCTAAAGAGGAGCAATGATTTATTTTTATATGGAGACATTTTCCTAGGAATATGCTGCTGTAGATGATTCTAAGGACAGAGGAAAAGAGGCTCCTCACTCAAAGAAGTGATTCAGGAAATTCAGCTGGGCTTATACTACTGGTAGCAGAAAAAGCCAAAAAACAAGCCTGAGCAAAGCTTCTTGGTGTTTGCTCTCCTGACAGATGGTAAAGGTTTTTTTTTTCTTACTTCCCCATGAGTCTGGAGCACTGTTGGAGCATCAAGGCTACTGTCATAAGACTGACAGTAATAGTCAGCCTCATCCTCAGACTGTAGCCTAGTGATGGTCAGTGAAGCAGAGTTGCCAGATTTGGAGCCAGAGAAGCGATCAGGGACCCCTGAGGGTCTATTACTATCACCATAGATGAGGAGTTTAGGGGCTGTTTGGGGGAACTGCTGATACCAGTTTACAATATAGGTACCAATATCGGTGCTGCTTCCAGTGCAGGAGATGGTGACTCTCTGTCCTGGAGTCCCAGACAGTGAGGGCTGCTGCGTTAGTACAGACTGGGCCCAGGACCCTGAAAGAAAGAGAGACACAGAGAGAGTGATTTTTGTCTAGAAAATAGAGTAGAATCAGGATCCATAGCAGAGGACTCCCACTACATATTCCTCCTCCATATCATGTCACCTGTGCACTGAACAAGGAATGTGAAGAGGAGACAGGACCAGGCCATGGTGAAGGTCATCCTGAGCTCTGTCTTCTGCTCACGATACTGAGGAGAGTTTCCCCCAAGTCTCTCCCTTGCCTTCTTAATACACTGAGAAGGGGAGAGTCTATCTATGCAAATTTGTGTCATCCAGGTTTTCTAATTGCACCCTGGGCCCTGGTTAACATAATGTATATAAAGATGCCAAGTGGGTGTGCAGGGGTGGAGTTGGGTTGGCTCAGGGAAATGAAAGGTCACAGCTGTGAGCCCTAACAAGAGAATGTCAGGCAGAGCCAGGTGGCTTATTACAGTTCTGGTTACTTCCCAACCCCTCTTAATGGGTCTTCAGTGCCTCCTATTGTCCAAGCCCATACACCTCATCATGTGACATTCTATCAGAAGTCCTGAGACAGTCTCTCATCCCCACTGAATATGCAGGCGAGTGAGCCCTTCTGTGGCCTCCCATTACCACAGGGTGGCCATTTTGCTTTCCTCAGATCCTCATGGAGAATTTATGCATAGTTCACTTGACACTTCACGGTACAGGACTAAGATGCTGTCTTCTATACAAATTCTTCCCAGATCAGGATTAAACAGTTGAACATAAATGTTTCAGGGTACCATCATCTTTATCTACAACACAAAAGCTTTGTTTTGGGGTCTGTTGTGAAAACTTATGGGTTGCCATTTAGAAGGTACTTGAGTGCATGTTTTCAAGCTTTCTCAGTTCACATGTTTGTAACCCTTATTGCCAGTTAACTTATTGAAAGTGACTGAGGATTCTGACTATCAGCTATGCACAGCCATTTGGCACTTCAGCCACCATTGGCTACTTGCAATGTCACAGGGACTGTAGACATTGAAAGGACTAAAATTGCAGGACTTGTGAATGTTTTTAGTCATGGATGAAAATGTCCTGTCTCCTAGCCAGTGACAAGGATGCAGGTGGTCTGGGCATGAATATCAGCCTTTTCTTCATATTTGTTCAATATGATTCAGTGTATTTCACAAGGGTGAAAAAATTCCAGCTGAGGAATGTTTTTAAAATGTTCCATTTCCATTTTTAATTTTTACTTATTTATTTTTATTTTTATTATTATTTGGTATTACTACTTATAGATGACACTAGAATATATTTTGACATATTATACATACATGGAGTTTAACTTTCAATTTTTTTAGTTGTACATAGTTTATAATTACATTGGTCATCTGTTCATATATAAATATAGAAAAGTAATATCTGATTCATTCTACTATCGTTCCTATTCCCAATTCCCCTCCCTTCCCTTCATTATCCTTTGTCAACCCAAAGTACTTTTATTCTTCCTTACATGTCTGACCTTATTGTGAGTTAACATGCACATATCAGAGAGAACACTCACCCTTTGCTTTGTGGATATTGGCTTATTTCACACAGCATTGTAGTCTTCAGTTCCATCTATTTACCAGCAAATGCCACAATTTTCTTTCTCTTTATGTCTAAAAATATTCCATTGTTTATATATATATACCACATTTTCTTTAGGAATTTATCTATTTAAGGGCACCTAGGCTTTTCTCATAGTTTACATATTGTGAATTAAGCTACTGTAAACATTGATGTGGCTATCTCACTATAGTGTGCTCTTTTTAAGTCCTTTGTGTATAAACTTAGGAGTGGGATAGCTTAATCAAATGGTGGTTCCATTGCAAGTTTTCTGAAGAATCTCCATATGGCTTTCCAGGGTGGTTGCACCCTTTAGCATTTCCACAGGCAATGTATGAGTGTACTTTTATCAAATTTATTGTTGCTTGTATTCTTGATAATAGCTATGGTGACTGGAGTGAGATGGAATCTCAGTGCAGTTTTAATTTGAATTTCTCTAACTTCTAGAGATGTTGAATATTTTTTCACAATTTTGATTGTTCCAGATCCCAAGATAGGTAACATGTGCCATTCTGGGGCCTAGCTTTCATACTTAGGAATGTAGCTCAACTCATGGCAGATTGGTACTCTTCAATTCCAGAAATATTTAAATATAGACTGAAGTAAAAATCAAGCAGCTATTTTTATTTCACTGAGAAGAGAAATTATGAACATTCTGAAATAAAATATTTTTTCATATTATGAAAGTGGTAGTATAGAGATTAGAAAATACAGTATTTTAAAATGAATTACCTTTAAAATTACATTTTAAAATAAATTATTCATGAAATATGAACATTAGCAAGTTATTCAAATTTATAAAATTTTAATATATTAAATATCAATCATTATTCCTCTTTTCTTCTTCTTTTTTCTTTCCTCTGAAAGGAACAATTATAGGTCAACTTGAGATTTTTTGTAGCTTTAATGAAACATTGTGTTTATCTAAAATTTATTTTTACACCTTCACCTGGTTCTCTCAACTGCAATGAATGTTAATATCCTGCAAATTTTTCCAGCTTCACTTTCCCTTCAGTTAACAAAAGAGCAAGACCAAAAGATCTTTCTACTCCACTGAAGATATAAAAGTTTAATTCTCCTCTTCTTCATGAGTGTACCTATATGAGTGTACCTATATCAACCAGCACATATAAAATTTTCTTTTGATTATCTTCCATAATTTTATCTTCAAATATGAACCCAGAACATTTGAACTCTTTACACCAAGCACCATGAAAATAATTATATAAAATGACCAAAGTTTCCAAAAGAAAATTGCAGATACAAAGTAAGCACATTATGGTGCAACTGAAAACAGGTCCAATCACTCTAAAAAAGCAGTATAAATATTTCTTAGAAATCTTGGAATGGAGCCATAATTTGATCCAGTTACCCCACTCCTCAGCATATACCCAAAGGACTTAAAATCAGAATACTACAATGACTCAGCCACATTGATGATTATAGAAGCTCAATTCACAATACCCAACTCGGGCACCTTTCAACAGATGAATCAAAAGAAAATGTGGTATATATACACAATGGAATATTACTCAACCATAAAGAGATATAAAATTATGGCATTCTCTCGTAGATGGATGTAACTGAAGACTATCATGCTAAGTTATATAAGCCAGTCCCAAAAAACCAAAGGCCAAATGTTCTATGTGATGTGTGGATAAACCCGTAGCAACTGAAAGTAGGGAGAAGAATTGAATATCATTAGATAGACAAAGGGGAATAGAGGGAAGGGAGGTGCAATGAGAAAAGAAAACAAAGTAGATTAAATTAGACAAATCTTTTCTTTCTTATTTTCATTTATTCATATAAATGAATAAATTAAAAAAAGAAAGTGTAACTCTACATTATGTTCAACAATAAAAATATAATCAAAAATAAAATGTGTTTCACCTCATGTGTGTGTGTGTATATATATATCAAGATATATGCTGTCATAGATATCTAAAAACAACAAATAAAAAAGAAAATAAGTACATGATATTACTCATCTATTATTAGAATGAGCATATTCAAATAACAATTAAATGAGTTACACCTTTATGGAATGGTTTAATATTCCACAAACACATTTTTTTTGGAAATAAACATATACTAAAACTGTATATTCACTGTGAATCTGAACTGAATGTGAAGTTGAAATCAAAATGAATGATGACTTATGCTCAGCTAGAATAAGTTCACACATTCACTAATTTCAGTCTGTGGATTACTGCATAGACACTTGCATACACTGGTTATTCATAGGAAGAATAAACCACTTAAGTGAGAATATTAGCCTACAATTATACTTCTTTTCTTCATTAATTTAAACTCAATTTTAGGATCTAAGATTAAAGAGATGGAGGATTTTAAATGCACACTGTTCTTTCAACCAGACTTGATATTATGACAAAAGTAAAATAAACCAATTTTACTGTTATGTTCTAACGTTTTGAAATATTGAAATTTGAAATTAACTTTGGATAATATCTCACATGGTGCAAGAAAACTTATTTTTAAAGCATCATTCTTACTGCTTCCACTTGGAGCAGAACATCTGAATTCTATTATTCACATAGATAGTTTACATGAGTCTACAATTAAGTAGTTTTTTAAAAAGCAAATAAAGAGACAAAGTAAAACAAGCACTTAAATATCAATCTGCAGAGACATCACAGATGTTTACATGTTCAACTCAATGATATTGTTTTAAAGAAAATGTATTTACAAAATTCAGGTCTAATTTGCAGGGACAATTTCTGGGCCCTGATGGGTAGATACTGATCGATGCTATAAATTTATTATGATCAATATGTAAATTTATTTCATATACATATACAATTATGTAAGAAAAATAAAAAGAGACACAGAAACAAGATGCAGAGACAGGAAAGACAGCTGCTCATCCAAGTTAACACATTTATTTATACAAATAAATTACATTAGGCCAATAGTACCATAAGTACATTATACTGTTTATGGTATCAGCAAGATTGCTTATTCTGCAGTTACTTTCTATATTTACAATATGCAATGTTAGGAGCTCTGTGCAGCTCACAAGAAAGTCCATTGTCTGAAGTTACTGTTAGGTGAGGAGATACAGGAGCACTGGGGCTTGGTGAAACATTGTATTTATCTAGCAAGTAACTTCCTTTATTCCCAGGAGCTATGTATCTGAGATCAAGGTCTAGGCTGATAAGAATATAGCACAGAGCCTCCTTATACAAGGCATTGCCACAATAACTAGACATTGCACATGTATTAGTTACCATACTAGTTCCTAAGAGAAACTACAGGGCATTCTAAGGGTAGGGAACACAGTACCTGTTGTTCCTCAGGAGTTTTCTCACCAGAGGAACACTGCCTGTATATTTCCATGGTCAGAATCCGTACCTAATTTTGCATAATTCATAATTGAAATAAAATGTTGTTATATATTAAAATATATGGATATTATGAGTTATCCTCTTGATGGGTTTCAACTTCTCTACCATATCTCTTTACTAATGATAATTTACAATTTTATTATTTTTGCATTTAATATAATTTTTTATAATTTTTTTGGTTTTGTTTTTACAGTTTCTGTGAGTATTGTGAAATGGGAAGAGAATATGTTGTGCCACTAATGTAAACTAGAATCTGATGCTTTATTTTATAAACAGTAAGGTTCTTAACTACCACAGTAAACTGACATAAACCTAGAACCTCTACAGATGAGGGTTTTGTCCCAATGGATCACTTGGTTGTGTCACTGTCACAAATATTAATTTCTTATACAAGACAGTAATAATTGGCCTTGTCCTCAATCTGCAGCCTAGAGTTTTACAAATACACTTATTGGTTGAGACATCTTTGTATCTAGAAAGTCAATTGAGGCGCTCAGAACCCATCTTTTCTCTGATTCAGAATATTAGTTCTCAGATACAAGTCCTGCCATTACCAGTACATGTTTTCTCTACCACCTGTTAAGAGTGCAGGGGAGTCTTGATGTTGATCTAGGGATGAAGAGAAGGGAAGTAACCATGTAGGCTTAGGCAAAGAGAGGGAATCTGTAAGTATAGAACCATCACAGTGAAGGGCAGAGGCAGAGGTAAGTGACTTGGCTATCCAAGGCAGAGGGTAATGACTCAGGTTAGGGGTCTACCCTAGATTTCTGAGGCCTGTACCTACCTATGCATTGAGAGAAAGAGCAGAATTAGGAAAGGACTCCACGCCATGGTGGACACAGTCACTTATTAGGCCTCACATGGATAAATCCACTGCCCCCCTCCCTTAACCAGTTCTATTGGCCTCCCAGAGTTGGGGCTGCTCATGAAATGTGTCTCTCCCATGTATCTCTACCCCATGTGTACCCCAGTGTCTGAGTCCTTTACCAAGGGAGGGTGGCATGATGCACTAGCTTACTTAATAATTAGAGTTTAAGAGGAAACTACTTCTAGGACCATACCAATGTCCAAGTGCATGGGACTCTACCCATGTGAATATCTGTGTAGATTCCCAAGGTGACCTCTGCATTGACCAGAACATGTTTAACCAGAACTGTGTTCATCATTATATCTCATATTAGAGCATCTCCTCTGGGGAAAAAGTAGGACAAAATTGGTGCAAAGATATTGGGCAGAGGGTATTTGTTGGTGTATGATAAAAGATGAGAACAGAGGAAATAGAAAAGAGGTGAAATTCCAAGTGCCTCTTAGGTATGAAACCTGGAAATAAATCTCAAATAGGAGAGGAGCAGGTAGTCCAGAGAACAAGATGAGGGAAAGGCAACACCTGTGTTCAGATTCACACAGTGAGGCCAGGTGGAAGAGCAGGTCAGAGGACAATTTGTTGTACACTTGTCACATGGTGATCATGGTATGAAAAGGTGGAAATTATTCAGTAATTTCAGGGACAATCCTGGTTGCAGGGAATCATTTCCCTCCAATAGGATTAATGCTGAAGTTAAATTAACCTCTAGTTAGGGAATTAGATGATTCACTCAATTCTCTTTTTACTCATTTATTTTTTAAGAATGAATGAGATGCTTCATATACATCAGAAAACAGAGATAATAAATGAATTTAAGGAGTGGTCCCAGGCCATGGGAGCAGCAGAAGCCAGGCACAAGAGGGATGGAATTGCCCAAAAGGATACTTCAGCTTGAGAAATTCCTTCTCATACAGGTTAGGGAAGAGAGATATCTCAGTAGTTGCAGGGTCGAAAAGTAGCAAGGTCTCCAAAGCCCTGAAAGACCTCATGTTGGGACCAGATATGGGAGTAGGAAGAGGGGAATAAGCACAGCCCTTATTCTGAGGGTGAATGCATCACCAAATGTGGTTGTAGCAGCCCAGGAAGTACCCATCACATTTCTTATAGGGGATCCTACAGTGGAACCATATTTGATGTCAGGCCTCTGCCCTTGGCTGGCTACAGGCAATGATGACTTCTGGAGTAACTAGTGCAGGGTTCTTCTGTGGGAACTAGTAGCCTTCTGATGGGCATCCAGGTTCCAGGAGCCACTCAACCTGCAGATTCTCTTAGCCCTGCCTGTGGTCAGAGGGTCTTCCTACCCAATCGTTCCTCCCCCTGCTCCTATCACAAGTGTCAGAACTGTGGTCTGAAGGTGAAAGTCCTCCAACAGGTCTTTTTCAGTTTTTCTTCTCCATCCAATCCATTTTTTTATTTTTATTTTTTTGTAGTTGTAGATGGACATAATGACTTTATTTTATTTGTTTATTTTCATAAATAAACAAGGCAGAGGTAATGACTCAGGTTAGGGATCTACCCTAGACTTTTCATGTGGTGCTGGGGATCAAACCCAGTGCCTCAGTCATGCTAGGCAAGCGCACTGCCACTGAGCTACAGCCCCAATCTATTATCTTATCTAACATTTGCATCTGCTTTTCACAGCCTTCAAACTAGAAAAAAAAAATTGGCTCAGAGAGAAAAATAACTTAAGGGAAAAAACAGGAAAACTTATTCTTGTTTGCTTGATTGATATAAATTTGTAAAAATTCACTATAAGATATAATAAAAATAATAATTTAAATATAGCATCAATATGTATGTGAATATATTTAAATGTAGGTAGGTAAATTTACTTACCACAACTGCCATATAATCATGCATGTGTAAGAACACACAGATAATGAGAAAAAGAAAATGAAAAAAAAAGCAATTTGTTTTATATATAACAGGTATTACTATATTTCTTTGTAGATACTTCCTTCTATATGAGTTGATTTAGATCAAAGAAATATATCTAAATACCAGTATTATATAGATCACATCTTGAGTAGGCATTGAAATAAAATAGATTATCTTATGATTTTCTGTTATCCCTTCATGTTTACCCAGCAACTGGAGGCACTAAAGGAATCATGTTTCCAGCTGTTCTATTTTTGCAGTCATAAGTTCTCACCACAAATAAGAATCCACTGGGCACACTTGCACTCCCTCTGTCCTGTTTGTTCTAGAATGCATTGTTCACACCAGCGAACTTTAGAGCTACATGAGGATGTCACAGTTTCCCCTGATGTACTCTCTACAATGAGGAAAACCCTTCAGGTTTGCCAGGAGTTTCTCTGTTTCAAAAATAGTTTTCAGAATAGCAAATATACTGGAGATATTGGTTTGTGCTTTTGCAATATGACAGGCTTATTTTCCATTCATATTCATAAGGACTTTTGTAGTTATATTATTCATTTCAATCACAAAAACTAAATCTAGATTTCAAAAGGTTAGTAAAACAACCTAACATTGCAAATATAGTACATATCAAGAAATTTCTTACCCAAGTTTTCTTTCCTTCTTGTTGTGTATTACTTCAACATAACAGTTTACAATACTTTTTTCTCTTGATAAAGCAAAAAACTAACTCAAACTGAATTTTCACACATTTCTTCTTCACCTGTTCAGCCAGTGTTGAATGCAATAGGACCTGTTCCTGTTCAGGTAAAACCTCCAGTCCTGAACATGTGTGGCCTTCATCAGGAGAGCCAGCTCAGTTCATGGTAGAAGAGTGTTTGGAAGTCAGAATTCTATGGGAGTTTTTAGTAATGCTGATACTAGATAATTATATGAAATACTGAAGTATGCAGTTATTTATATGAACCCTAGAGAGCATGTATAAAAGGAAGTTTTGCAGAAATTCCTCTCATTTTTTGTCTGCTGTTTTCAATTAGATACTTATTGTTTGCAATGACTTGATATTCTCAAATCAGTTTCTGAATGAGTTAGGGATTTTTAATTGAAATATGGGAATAATTTAGACATTGATGATGGGTGTGATTGCATACTAATCACAAATACACACAAACAAGTTCATTATGTAATTATAAAACCAAAATTGTGTTATGTTATAAACATAACAAAATAATAAAGGGAATTTTTCTTTTATAACTTGAAAGAAAATTGAGTACTAATTTAACCCATAATCAAATCAATGTATGAGAACTACTAATGATCATTTGTTAATATCTTAAATCATAAGCATCTTAAAGATAAGGGATAATTCTCTGAATCTTCCTGATGGTTACCTCTTGGAGAAGAGTTCTCTGTTCCTTGTCCCAACCAAAGAGGGAGAGTGGAAGCCTAGTGTAGAAATCACTCTGAGAAATGGATACACACTGGGAGAGACAGAGTGAGGCACATGGTATGAACCACTCGTAGGACAGAAGTCATGCAGCATCACCTTCACATGAAAGTGTTGAACATTTTCACCCTCTCACTCTCTCTCTACCCTGTAAAGTATGAGACATTCTGAACATGCACAGATGTTTTGGTTGCACCTCCCTGGAGGTTTAGATTACTGTGTGAATACCCATATTGAGGGTGCAGCATAATCAGCCTCATTGTTTGTCTGAGCCCCTGTGATGCTCACAGCAGCTTTGTTTACAAGAATGGAACAAGAGAATAGATTATGGAATCCAGAGGGGCAGGTATTTGTGCTCTAGATAAGTGTGTATGAAACATGTCCTGGCAAATGCTGGTGCTAGCTTGGGTAGTAACCTGAAGAGACTAACCCAGAGTGAAGGCCACAGGTAATTATTTCTGTCCCACATGAAGACACAGAGAGTCAGGGCTCCTGAATCACAGTCATCTGAGAATCCACCACTAAAAGCAATCAGAGAGAGAGAGTTATAGTTATGAATAAAATGGTCCCCCTGACACACTGCTTTTATGTAGGCACCCCAAGGATGCAGTTCACCTCCCCTGACCTGAATCAGAAGAGAAGAAAAACAGTTAAAACATGATCCAGGCCATGATGGAGATCTTCAAATAGACTTGGTGTCTTCACATGAGTCACTTTAATTTGGTGTCCTCAGGACATTTTAATGCTTCTTAAGACCCAGAGAAATGTTTTTGTTGTTGTTGTTGTTGTTGTTTTTTTACGAAAATCAACCTTTCTTTCTCTTCCTGCTCCAGAATTCAGCCTGATGTCCCCTGGAGGAGATCGTGAAAGAGGCAGATCCTGGGAATTCACATAGACCAGTGAGTACTGGGGGCCTGACACACATGAGTTTTAGTTGATGCTTTTCCCCAGATCAGCTTCCTTACACTACTTCAACTCAGGCATAAAGTTCATCTCTAAAAATTCAGAGATGGAATAAAAACAAAGGTGAATTCTCCATTTCTACCTAGTTCATCTACTTTAGTGCAAACCCAGTACTTGCTGGTTAACATTTTTTTTCCTGTCCATAAATGCATATTATTTCTCCTTGAGTTAACTGTCAGGCCCTTTTTCTTCAGCATAGATCCAATTATGACACTCTGAAGCCAGGTTTGTAGGGAACTCTCTGGACAGTTCCAGAGAAAGGAGTCTCCTACTAACTGAATCCTAGAGACTCTCTCAAGCATCATCAGTGGATCCCAGGATTGAGAATTCAGATACAGGCAGCAACAGCACAAGGCTTGAGAAGCCACTTACCTTCACCAGTTGTATGGCTTTAGGACTAGTGGAACTGCAGAATTTAAGAGAAAGTGGAATATTCTTCCCAATATCAAAAAATAAGAAAACCATGTTCCTCATACTTGAAAATAAAATTAAGAATATTTATGATCAATTACTGTGAATATCTCTAACATTTTTAAAACACTTTCACTTTTTAAGATGATTAAAAATGTTAGATGAGGATAATTGGGGAGTTCAGAAATGAAACTCTTTTAATTTCTTTGTAAAATAGATTTTTTTAAAAAAATATGGTGTTCTTTATTTCAAACAAAAACACAATTTCTAAACTGTTCATAATTACATTATTAAATTTTTATATTTATTATTGTTTCCTTCCAAAATTTTCAATTTTATATGTTTTAAGGGATCCATTCATATTAGGAATACAGATTCATATTAAACTATGTATGGCTAATAGTTAAGTGTATCACATAGTTGTCCATACATACATGTGATTTTGTGTGTATGTGAGTTTTTTGTGTGTTTGTGTGTGTGTGTGTGATAAATCTAAGATAAAGAGTGTGATCTGAAATTTAAGTGAGAAAGAAATAGAAATACTAATTTTAATACATAAAATCCTATTTTTTTTATCCTTTTCATTAGAACTTACTAAAAAATGTTAACAAAATTAGTCAGATGCAATAAAAACAAGAAAAACAATGGGTTCAAGTATTTATCACACATTTGAAAACAGATGAATTGGGAAGTCATAGTGAACAGAAAGTAATCCTAACCTCTGCAGGGATCGCTGAGTTACCTCTGAAGTTGTCTCAGACATTCTCATGGAACCATGAAACAGCAGTCTTTCTCCTGGGAGGTCTAATGGCAATAAGAAACCACAGGCAAAAGGAGGAACAGGAAACTTGGAAGAGAGAAAATCTCAGGGTACTGTGGAAACAAGTGCATTGAGTACTGCATACATGACATACATTAAAGGCATCTGAGTTGCAAATCACTCCCCTGTGCTAGGCATTTGAGCAATGAACCTCTTACCCCATATCACAGCCCTGGGAATGAGGCTGCTTATTGCAGTCCCTGTGCTTGCTCCATGGCTCACTCCTCGATTGGTCACTGCAAAAGTTGGTTGGTGGCTGACTGTAACCTGCTTAGCTACTGCCTGAATATATATATATATATATATATATATATATATATATATATATATATAGTAACTGTGCAACAAAATCAGACCTGATTCCTGCTTGGTCTCCAGATGTCTTGATTAGTGGCTCTTCAGCCACACTCCCTCAACTCTGTTCTGTGGACTTCCTAGCTGGACAATAGAGAGCCCACATAGGGTACAAGAGCTCATGTCAGCAAATCAAAATCAGTTTCATTGTGCATGGAGTTGCTTGATACAGATAAGGGTTTAAATTGAGCTGTGTATTTTATCCCTTAAAGATTGTAAGGATATATGCTGCACACTGTAGAGATTCATATTGATTAGTTCCATTGAAATTCCTCTGAAGTGGGTCCTGTGATTCCATCTTTCTACCCTACAGTGACTCTGGTCGCACTGCTGAGAGCTTAGAGGTGATATGCCTCATGGTTACTTCTGACATTGTCTCATAACTCTTATACCTGCCCATCCTTCAAATTCCATGTTCATCATCCTTCATAGACCTCAAGAAAAAAAAAAGTCCTATTTTCAGCCCCAATTTTTTCTGTTTGCCAAGGTAAGTCTTTCTCAGTCTAATATGAATTCTATTTTCTAACAGACTGCTAAACTGTGGGTGGAGTGTCTGCCAAAGTTCTATACATATAGACTTTCTCCCAGGGTAGTAATACCAGGAGGTACTACCTGGTGATGGTACCTTGTAAGAGGTATTACAGCCCTATTAGAGAGACTTCAGCCATTGAAAGCATGTCCATAAATATGGTGCTTATACATTCACCTTGCCCCCCACCTCTCTCTAGCTCTCTCAACTTCCTGGAATAAGATGTGATCATTCAGCTTGGCTCACCCTTCCTCATCTTACTGAAGCCAGAATTAGACAGGCAGTCAGTATAGATAGATAAAATGAGTCAGGTCAGATAGAATCAGACCAATTTTGAGTGAGTTTGGCAAGGTGGGGACTGTCCCCTGAGGGATTGAAATGTTAATTCCTTCAGAGCCCTTCCTCCACCCATATCAAGAACCTGCCCCTGCTCCAACCTGTTGCCAAGGTAACCTGTCCCAAGGATTGCCCCTCCCTACAGGGAGCTATAAGGTTGTTAATGTGTCCTTGGCTACTCCATCCTGCCTTCCCCCTTCAGCCCACCTGTTACCCACCTTTTAGGCAGATCACTCAGCATTCCTGGGCCTAGTCTCATAAGCAGGAAAGAGAAAGATAAGGGGAAGTGTGGATGAAGGCAAAATAAAAAAGGAAACCTAGGACACATAAAAAGGGCAGAACACCTTCTTCTTGGGATACCAGAAAACCAGCTATGGCTCCCTCCTCCCTCCCAGTAGAGTCTTTGTTATCCCTCTTTACATAAACCCTGCTTTATATGCTTGCTTCAGCATGCTTCTCTAATGTTCTAACTTCAACATGTGAGGAAGCAGGACTCCTCACCAATAACCAGCAGTATCATTACCATACCTTCACCAGTGTCCCAATCATATGGGACTAATAATCCCATGCTTAAACCTCCAAATCCATGAATCAAAATAAACCTCTCTTTACCTTATATGTACCCTGCATTGTCTCTGTTAATTATTATTAGTAGTATTAGTATTAGTATTATTAAAACCAAGTCAACTAATACTGAGAATCTTTTGCATTTTTTTCATAAATTAAAGGGACCTTTTGACTTCTTATTTTCAGTATTGATATCTACACTTGTCTGATTTCTTGTCATTTTCTCTTCAGACAGTCTTCTTGCTTATTTTTTCAACTAAATTTGTTCCTGCTCTGTGACCTTTCTTCCATTCTGCCTGGACAATAGGCCTAAGCAATCAAACCATGAGAGAATGAAATAGGAAGAAAGGGTATGTGTTAGATCCCAGTATTCATGTGACTCCTGGGGGCCCAGGTGCAGGAAAGTCACACTTGAGCGAGGATACCTTCTGCACAGGGCTGTGAAGCCAGTACTCCCTTATGTAGTCTGGTGCAGAGCCCTGTCATGAGTAGTCCAACATTGCCCCCTGCTGGCCTCTGATCCCTTTCAGAGATTCTAAAAGGATAACCTGACTACAGTAAATGGACATCTTTGGTTTTATTTCTCTGGTGGTAAAACCACAAGGTGTTTTGTCCTGATAACTTTTTTTTTCCTAATGCTCTCCAGAACTCAGATGCACTGTTTATGATCCCATATATTTCATAATTACCTAGTATTTGATCTTGCTTCAGCCAGGTATTTGGGTTATTCCCAGTCTATGAACATTTTGAACAAAATTTAAAAGCTAAAGTTCAGGAGAGAAAACAAGTTGCAGTAATGCTGCCTATGTTCCTCTTACAGGTTTAATTTTTATCAGATTGCTGCTTTTATGAGTCTTCTGTTGCGACTCTCACTCCATTCTATAGGTCTTGGCTTCAAATGTCAGTTTTCTTTTTGTGAATATAAGATTATCAGGGAATTTGTGTTTTCTGCTTTGATATGGTTCTCTGTTCTCTAATTGACCCTTAAATATCTACCTGAAAAACCAATTTTATTTTGACTCTTATATAAGTTATTTTATTCTAGTTTATATTTTTCCATATGAGTAATGGTATGAAATAACATTGCTATAAATATAAATTACTGTTACACTGGTGCTCTTACAACATCTCAACTAAGCAACACTTGTGAATATTTACATAGGAGGAAAAATTCCTAATCACTTTCAGTTGCTAAGAGATTCATGGATTTAAAGTAGGTAGGTTTATAAAGTCTAAGTACAGAAACCAGATATTTTTACAAAATTCTTCCACCTGAGGAATATGTAGGGAAAAGCATAACTTTTTGTGTTTTAACTAGGAAAAATGAACATGGGATGCTGGAGAGGGTTTATACTTCATCAGAGAATCCAAAGCTACACCAGAGTGTAATCAGAAGAAAAAGATGCACAGCTTACCTAAGTTCTCTGAGCTCGGGGAAGATCAGCAAAGCCTGTGAACAGATCAGGAGACATGCAGGGGATAGCAAAAGCTAAACAGGAGTGTATGTTGCTCATAGGCAGAAACAAAGTAATGGGGCAAAAGGTAGTGGTGATTTTTTTTCTCAGTTTATCCCAGGTTGGAGATCTCTTCGGCATTAAGGATATACCCAAATGAGAATAATGGAAATAGTGTATTGAGTGGGGGTTGGAAAGTGATAATCAGCCTTTTTTAAATTTTAAGTCTGTTTTTAGGCTGGAATCTAGTGGTACACAATGAGGCTCTACTGACAAAACTTAGGCCTGAGTTTAGGACTGAATCCTTAATGACTGATCACTTATTTATGAGGTAACATGATCTGGGTCTTCTTCCAAAAAATCCTGGGTACCAACTGTCACCTCCAATGATTCCATAGCTCCCTGTGTAAAATAAAATGACCTCAGGCTCTGAGGCACATCATGTGATTTACAGGTATAATTACACATACATGTACATGTGTGGAAATTTCTGCTCCATGAAGGTCCACAATCAACTCTTAAACTCTGAAATTTTGAAAAACACCAATGGGTATTAGATGAGAGAAGGATGGAAGTCAGTTCCTATTGAAGACAGATTTAAAGATAGGTAGTTAGGGGGCTGGGTTTGTGGCTCAGCAGTAGAGCACTTGTCTAGCATGTGAGAGACCCTGGGTTTGGTCCTCAGCAACATATAAAAATAAATAAACAAAATTGTGTCCAACTACTTCTAAAAAGTAAATATTTTTTAAAAATGTAGTGTAGTTTGGTACATCAGGTCTGATATTGGGTCTAATAGAGCAAAACAGAGTTGAATCTAATAAAGAAAATAGAGATCCATCTGTGTCTGGGAAATCAGAAACCACACTTGGGAGATTGAAATGTTAACATCCCCAATACCCTGGCCCATCCTAAAGAACAGTTAATGAAGCGGCTCCCAGGAAATAGGAAGGCATTAATCAATTCATCCTAAGCCCTTCTTGCCTGGACCACTCCTTCCCTGCCCCATTGGTCTACATGTTTCCAACCTTTTGGCCTTCCCAACTGCATCCTCCATCCCATGAATGATAAATGGAAATAAGAAAGATAAAGGACAGAAATGTAGAAGGAAAAAAAATAAAATAAACTTAGAATTAAAAGGGATGGGACTTCCTCATCCTATGGATTCCATCTGCCTTTTGGATCCCCTTCTTCCTGGGAGGAAATCTGTTCTGCTATCCTTTAATAAAGCTTTTTATTTTCTAAACTAAACTTGCCTTGGTGTGCTTCTCTGGTGTTATACTTCAGCACCCAGGGAAGCAGGACTCTTCAAGGTAACTAGTGGAATCACTATAATGCCAGAAAATCCTACCTATGAAAGTCTACGTTATCCTGAGTGCTGTCACATGAAGAAGAGTGTCATCCTTGGGACTTACCTCACTCAACTTCCCAGGAAGACTCTCAGAGTTTTCTAATCAATGGTGGAACCTCGCCTTCAGTCACTCATGTCCCTCAAGAAAGTTTGCTGATTTCAGTCCTAAACTTCTTATCACATCCCTACCCCAATGCCTAACTTTCTCTACTTGACATCAAACCAAAAGTGCAGATACCCAGCAAGGGAGCCAGGACAGCCCTGGGCCTAAAATTTCTCTGATGCCTCCATCCTCTCAAAGCATTTTGCTTAGTGTCTCCATACCTGAGAGCCTGTTACAGCCCAAAGCACACACAACTAGAGACAAACAGGTGAGATCTTCTCTGAATCCTTGAAGAGCAGAGAGCATGCTGTGGAGGAATGTCCACCTGTTGAAAGAGTCTCTGAATTGTGGCAAAGAATAGAACTCATTTGCTGCTTTTTTTCCAGATAAAACAATCTAAATCTACAACATCTGGTTGTAAAATCAGATCACCATATTGATCACAAGAAAAAGTTTGGATGTTATCATATTTATTTTTGTTGTTATTTGTTTTTAGGGTGATTTTGGTGTTTATTTATTTTCAGTTTTCCTAAGATTTCAGAAACTTTGATTACAAAATTCAGAGGACTTAAATGTATATTTATTCAATGTATATTTAGTATATAAGCATATTAATTTAAAGTTGGTGAAAAGGTATAGCCCATAACAGCAAGCAGGCTGATATTTTTGTACCAATTCCCCGTCTGCCTGTGTCACTATGAGAAACATTATTGTGGTCAATGACAAAGTAATAGTCAGCCTCATGCAGGCTGCAGCACAGAAATGAGAAAAAGTTATGAATTGGTTGGGATATCTTTGAATCCAGAGAAGAGGCCAGGAACTCCAGAGCCAAGTAGAATATACAAATATGAATAGTATCTTAGGAAAAATCTATAATTGTTCCCCATCTTGTACTGGTCCCACTGTATTCCTTTTTCAGCAACATGGAAGACATTGCTCAGGGTGCAGATGAATCTGACAGATGCTTCAGGAGATGCTGAAAGGGAGGGTGGCTGAGTCGCCAAAGGCTGGGGAGACAACCTGTAAACAGAGTCAATAATGAGTGCTGGAGTGGGAACCATATTTAAAATACTGCTCATTGGAACTAAAAGAATTGATATATGATGGGAGCTGTCCTGAATCTCTAAGACCTGTCCCTAAGTGTGTACTGAGGCAGTAGTGAGAGGAAATAGGGTACGGGCAATGGTAGACCAGTGCTTGATTGCCACAGAGAAACTTTGCTACTTCAGGCTTGTCTTTTTCTCTCTGCTGCTTTCAGGGAAAATAAGTGACTGTTCGGATAAATTGAACTGCTTTCTTCTTGCTTTCTCAGATTGCATCTGATTTCTGAATCACAAGGCTTAGGGAGGATCTGAGGGAAAGGATGCTGAGGGAGATGCCCATTCTGAGTTTCACCATAGGAAATGTCATAGACAGAGCAGCTATTGGAAACCTTGTACAGGATCCTGCTTGGGAGTCATCACCAGGCCCTGAGAGCATCAGGGTGAAGATCACCTTGGGAAGCACAGGAGGCAGCTCAGCCTTTACTAGACCTGAGGCTAGTGGGGTTCAGACAGCTGTGGGAAACATCATGAAAGCCCTCCCACTGCTCTTCTTTGCCACCTATTGTCACAGGTCAATCTTTAGGGTCCTAAGAGCTGAATGCCACAGATTTATCACCATCATTGGACACATTGCTTTGCCTGGAATGCCTAGTAATAAGTTGCACATAAGCACGATTTTATCAATATTAGAATGCTGTCATGTATAAATTATGCAATATATTGGGTTGGGATTGTGGCTCAGCAGTAGATCACTCGCCTAGCATATGTGAAGCCCTGGGATCGATCCTCAGTACCAAAACAAATAAATAAAATAAAGATATTTTTTAAAAATATGCACTATAGAGAAGAAAGAACACAGTGCTGTGAATGTAATAAGCTCTACCAAAATTCTAATCCTCAACAATTGAAACTCTCTATATGAAACATTAAGGGGTCTTCTCAGAGGAACTGCACCTTGAGTTGAGTCTATGAAATTGAATGAGGTTAGCTTGGAATGTTGTATTGTGGCAGAGTGCTAGCTTAGCATGTTGGATGCCCACAGTTGAATCTCTAGCAATTACATATATACATACACTATGTATTTAAATTACAAATTTCATATTACATATATTACATTGCTAGAGATTTTCAAACGTTTTCTTAAAAGATTAAATTGTCCATACAGAATCAGTGGCAATGGAAAACAGGATAGGGAGATGCATCACAGTTCTGTTCAAAGACAAAATCTTCATAACATGTTACACACAAGAACCTGTGGGTAGAGAAAGGATAAATATATTAGAAACTGGACATTTCTTGTTTGAATAACCAGGCATGTGCCTGTACAAGAAGTACATCAGAGTTTAGATATACTCTGAGAAAGAAGAAAGGAAGGAGTTTAGTTCACCAGAACAGCCACATATTTTCCCTGAGGACATCAGAGAGAATAAGACAAGTCTGAAGTAGCAGAGTCCCTCTGTGGGAATCAAGCACTAATCTACCATGGCCTGTGCTCTCATTCCTCTCTTGTGTATTGTAAAAAATTTGACAATGAGATGGTTTCTTTATGCATAAAATAATAAAATACTTGATAAGGAGTCAGGTGTTTTGGCTTCTCTGTTTAAAAACACTTGACTGTGACCTTGTCTAGTGGCATGCTCTCAACTTAGTTTTAAAGATGGGGTCCAGGAAGTGTGAGGGCAGTCACTGATGGGGAATGTGGGTGCCAAGTACAGAGAAGAGCTGGTGAGAGAGCACTGGAAGCCATGTTTAATCAAGTAGTAAAGAATACAATAATTCTGAAAATGCTTTATCTGCTAAGGCTAGCTGTCCATTGTGTGTGCATTTTTTACTTAACCATTCATGCAGTATGCATATTATCTAACCTAGTATCTTCAGATTGAGCCTCAAGTGATATGGCGAATTTAGGTTTAGGAGAGACTAGCACCATTTTGATTGGCCCAAATACAGATTGCAGGAATGACTGAAGAAGAGTTCAGATAATTCAATTGTGTGGAACATTTCCTCTCAAACAATTGACAGTTATTCTCCATTTTGGACTTAAATATAAACTGAAACTAACCAGCTCCTTTTCTAAACCTGTCTCTAGGAACAGTCATTGTTGGGTGTCAGAGTCGTCAGTGTCTGGTCTTATGATTCCCTTATCCTGTAATCATATTTCTAACCAGTCTATATTATGGGAAGGTTAAGAACTCTGTTCCCCATCTGGGTCTGACTGTGCTGAGCATCACTGTAATGTATCATACATTAAACCTGTAACACCCTCAGGCTCAGCACATGAGAGGATCACGCAGCTTAGCAAAGGAGCCAGAGAACAAGGAAGGTGACCAAGTGTTTCTGTTGTTTGCATTTCAAATCAGGGTCCTGGGTTCTTGGCTAGACTTCTGCTGCAACCAATATGAGAAGTTATCATTGGTAACCAAAACTGTTCTGGAGCTACAGATGAGAGTTATTGTCCCTCTTGAGCAAGTGGACAGTGAGAGCTCCTGAGTCTCACAATTTAAGAAGTGAACCCCAAAACCCAAACAAACAATGTCTAGAATGAGGAAGGACAACACAGGGCCATTACAACCGCTGGAATATAAACACTGAATGAGAAAGAGAAGGTGACGTTTCCAGGCTGAGGTATGAATTTTGGAAGGATCCTCTGGCCCTAAAGTTTTAGACCAGACTTCCTAATTGCCCATGATTTCTTACTAAAATGTATGGATAAAGGGGGTATATTTATGTGGTGTATTATACCACTATGAGCCCTTTACAATCAACTTTCAAAACATGGTCCTCAGTCCTCAGAGCACTTAGATTTTCAGAGGTAGACCCAGGGTGGCTGTGTGTTGTGATTTTCCCCATGGGAAGAAGCAGTTGCTCTAGCACTGTGCATGGTCCACTGAGCAAATATTCATGATCCAATAAAGCTGAACCCTTTGAGTTTCTACCAGTTTTCTACAAATGTCCATAGTGCCATCTGAAGGTCTTTTGCTCTAAAATGATAAGATCTCATTTGATAAAGAACTGTTCATCATTTGGTTGATGTCCTGGTCATATTTCTAAGACAATATAACATTCATTACATGAGTTTTCTTTGAGCATTTCTATTTATATCTATTTATCTGTTTTTGTTCTTTGTTTTTTGAAAGCATTCCCAGTTGTGTGCAATTCAGTTTTAGTGTTGCGTGTTCTTAACCTTATCTAAATTTTTATCATTAACATACTTGTATTTATTTTGTATAATGCTTTATTGGTTTATCTTAATTATAAGATAACAGTGGGATTTATGGTCCACATAATTTTACACATAGGAAACACAAATCATCAATTTAATTCCCCAGTATTCTCCCTTTCCCTCCATATACCAACCCCTGTGTCTTTACTCTACAGGTATCATTTCTGTTTTTCTTTACTTTCTGCATTAAAATTTTTAATAAAATTGGGATTCACTGTGATATATTTCTACATGCACATAGCATCATTGGTTTGATGTCCTCCCACAGGACCTGCCATCCCTTCGATTTCTTCCTTCATGAATCTTTTTTTAACTCAATATTTCTCCCTTCAAGGAACCAGTTCTTTCTTTTATAAGTGGAACATAATAAGAGAAAAAGAAATAAAGATGCGACCTCAATCATGAGTGTTTTGAAAGAGTTAAAGAAGTGTGTTCTTAACTAACTTCCTGATAAGGTTGTTGAGTTTGAGCTTCTCATTGGATGTTGAGAGAACTTAAGTAAAAAATGATTTTAGTAATTTTTTCTACAGGGATAAAAAAAGAAAGAGGAAATGCTCCAAGTTAGAGGATTAAATTTTCTTTTTGTTCCATTTTCATTTTTTTAACTACTTCAGTGAAGATAAAGTCAGTCATGCAGATGGTCAACATGACCATACTACTCAAAAAAAAAAAAAAAAGCACAGATGGGCATTACTGGTTGTTTTGTTTTTGGTTTGTCTGTTTGTTGGTTGGTATCAGGGACTGAACTTAAAGGGGCTTAATCACTGAGCCATATCCCAGCCCCAACCATTTTATTGTTGTTGTTGTTGTTGTTGTTGTTTTTGCTAAGTTTCTTAGGTTCTTGCTAAGTTGCAGAGGCTGGCTTTGAACTTGTTGTCCTCCTGCCTCAGCCTCCCAAGCTGCTGGAATTACCACATCCAGATTTTAGGGTTTTCCTGTTTGACAATAATGTTTGCATGATAGCACATATTCTTTTTAGGAAGATTATCAATGTCAGTGATTCTACCAGAAGAGAACAACCAGCCTCTTAGAAGAAGATTAAAACTCTTTCCTCTTCAATTTCTGAAGACCTGTTTTGAGGCCTAATATATAACCTACTCTGCCAATGAATCTATGTTTAATTGAGAATAATGTTCCTAAGCTCCAGTGACTAATTTGGGTGAGAGTCTGAGAAGAGCCTCTTATTAGTTAGGACACTGTTTCCCACACTTCTGATCAGGTCAAGCAGGTTTTTAATTGTCTACTTGGATCTCCCTGTCCTAAAATCAGTCTTGCTAATCTACCTGCTGTGGAGCAAGTGGAGCTTTATACTGAATCAGACACACACTGAAAACACATTATGCATTATAATTGAGATACATAGACTTAGCAATTTTACTTTGTTATTAGACCAGATAGTTCTGTCATTCTGAATGAACCCAATTGCAAGTCTCTGATGTGAAATAAGATGGCAAAATTCTTCTTCACAAATGTTTTCTACTACATGTGATGAATGGTGATTGACCATGTGTTCCTTTTATTCTTTTAATAATTCAACACGGGATTACTCAGCATAATTCTTGTCAATCTGCAGAAGGAATCATGCAGGGAAGAAGAAGGGCAATAGCTCTTCAACTTGTCATGCTATTGTCCAGATATAGCACAGGACTGCTCTGATTCTACTTTATTGGGCAAAACAGTCCTCAGCCAAGGCACTCTTCTTAGAGGCAGAGAATTATCCGGCACTCAAAAGGACCTGGAATCTTGGAAACCATGCAGCACTTGTGCATATGTATAATGCAGAATCTCATGTCCAACTAATTCCTAGACACCTTTTAAGTTGCTCACAAAAGCAAGCCTTCAGTATTCCAAGTTGAGTATTAGGATAAATAGCTTCTCTGTGACATTTTTGTTATTGTTGTTGTTGTTGTTGTTGTTTTTAATTGTTTTGTTTTGGGAACGGTTTTCCCTCAGTTGTTGAATCTTGTCTTCCACTTATTATTCCCACTGGCTCAGCCACTAGAGTATCTGGGATTATATGCATGCACCACCACAGATGGCAAAACAAAGTCTTCACTGACCAGAAATCAAACTTGGGTCATGGCATTGAGAGAGCTAAATCCTAACCACTAGATCACCGAAAGCATCTTACTCATACAAATAGACCTATTTTGTGTTCACACAAGGACCTTCTGGTGGTTCTCATGGGTGGTAGAGAAGCTTTTCCTGGCTAATTGTGCTCTCCAATGTTCACCCTATGTCCGGGGGTGAAAATGCACTCATTTGACCTTTTCCTGCAGCTGCTTGTTGTACAGAGAAAGCTCTGGATGCAGCCTGTTCCCCTCTCACTCTGGCTACCTCATGGTAAGGTTAATAGCCCTCTTTCTTTTTTGATTGTTCAAACATCTGATTATTGTGCCCCAAATCAGCAAGGGACAATTTGGACTCCCATGTAGGTCCCTTGAATTCCCTTCCATAGGTTTCATAGGTTTTAAAGTGAGAGAATGCACAACAACACAGCAAACAGAGTGGCCCTCAGAACTCCTGTTTTTTTTTCAACTTTTTGTCTCTTAGCTGCAACCACCCAATTCAACATTTTGTCCCTTAAGGAATCTAAGGGGAAGTGTCTCAGGTTCAGATCTTGCCATCTTTGCCATCCCCCTTAGATGTCCTTGCACATCTTCTTGGAAAATGAGGTGTTTCCCAGATTTTGTTTATAAACCAAAGCAGGGAATCTCATCTGAGATGAGAGTAAGAGGGAAACATGAAGGGCATTTATTTCTTATTTACCTCACTGAAATTCAGAAACCTGATTTGGACTCTCCACAGGAAGGATATGTACTAAAATGGTTTTGAATCTTTTCTCATGGATGTGCCACAATCATGGACACGGCTGAAAATACACACCTTCACCACCTGTCCCTGTCCTGAGCCTCCCTGATGTGTCATTTGTTGTTATCAGCATATGGAGATATCACAATTTTCTTAGGAGTATTCATGTCATCATATGGGCTCCAGGAAATGTAGTGCAGTTACAGAGGTCTTTGCAGAGGTCATGGTAATATAATAGACACCCTCCAATCTCTCTGACCTAAGAACACAGGGCAGGAGCCTGATACTCCCAGTGCTTTTCAGCTTCAAAGTAATTCCCTGGGAGTCTTACATGTCAGCTCTCTTTCCTTTTATCTCAGACCCACCACAAGCCCTGACTTAGGACAGTCACTCTTCCAAGTGAGGAGATGAAGGGCCTGGCTAGGCATATGCACAGGCCCATTGATGAGATATTAAGCCCAATGAAGAGTGAGCAGATATCAGAGGAAAAAGGTTTCTGATTCTACTACAATAATTTTTGAATTAAAGATCTTAGATCAGTATGTCTATAATACAATGAACACAATGAAGGCTGGATTATATTGCTCTCTATACTGATGGAGTTATAAAATAAAACTCTAACATACGAGTGATCAGAGAAAAGTGTCCATCAACACAGAAATATTGAGGAACAACAAAGGCCATACAGAATCAAAGGAAATACAATACAATGTGAAATGGCCCCAAAAGGAATTTATAACTGAAATAAATCATTCAAGAATGAATATCAACTATGAGTTTCCAAATATAAAAGTCATATTAAAGGAAACCTTACCAATATTCAAAGAAAGAAAGTCAGTGGTTGCTTGGATGGTTCTTTGAGCAGAGATGGAGGGAGGATTCCAAAAGGGCAAAGGAGGCTTTGTGTGTAGTGGACAAATTCCTCGGCCTGAGTGTGTTGATATTCCCAAAGGTGTGAAAATATCATCGCAAAATCTCTCAAAGTTTTCACTTATGTGCATGTTATTGTCTGTCAAATATTTCTTGTTAGAAAACACATAAAATTAGGCTAAAACATGAATCACAGATATTCAAAATGAGGGCTAAAGAGAATAAGATACAGTTCTAGAATTCCTAGAAACAGGAAAAATGGAGTGTGGAACTACAGTGTTCCCCATCAGAAGTCAAATCTGAGATAGCCAGGGATGCATTTGAACTTCAGGGTAAAGAGACTACAGCATCCTGTTCAACTCCTCAAGCTAAGGAGAATTTCTGTTTTTATGGAGACATTTTCCTAGGAACATCCTGCTGTGAGTGACTCTGAAAACACATAAAAAGAGGCTCCACACTCAAAGAAAGTGCCCGGATATTCAGTTGAGCCTATGTTAGTGGTAGCAGAAAAAGCCAGAGGTCAGGCCTGAGCAGAGATGCTGGGCATTGGCCCTTCTGACAGATGGTAAAGGGGTTTTTGTCTCACTTCCCCATGAACCTGGAGCACTGTGGGAGCATTGAGGCTACTGTCATAAGACTGACAGAAATAGTCAGCCTCATCCTCAGGCTGGAGCCCAGTGATGGTCAGTGAACCAGGTTGCCAGACTTGGAGCCAGAGAAGCGATCAGGAATCCCTGAGGGTCGATTACTATCACCATAGATGAGGAGTTTAGGGGCTGTTGCTGGGAACTGCTGATACCAGTTCACAAAACTGTAACCAATATTGTTGCTATTTCCAGTGCAGGAGATGGTGACTATCTGTCCTGGAGTCCCAGACAGTGAGGGCTGCTGAGTCAGCACAGACTGGGCCCAGGTCCCTGGAAGTGAGAGAAACACAGAGAGCATAATTTTTGTCTAGAGACAAGAGTAGAATCAGGGCATATATCAGAGGACACCCACACCCTATTCCACCTCCATATCATGTCACCTGTGCACTGAACAACAAATGTGAAGAGGAGACAGGACCAGGCCATGGTGAAGGTCATTTTGAGCTCTGCCTTTTGTTCCTGATGCTGAGCAGAGGTTCCCCGAAGTCTCTCCCTTGCTCTTTTCATACTCTGAGAAGGGGAGGGTCTATCCACGCAAATTAGGTTTCTCTATGATATCTGATTGCATCCTGGCTCCTGATTCAGACTCATTTACATAAAAATGCCAAGTGGGTGTGCAGGGGTAGAGCTGGGTTGCTTCAGTTGATGTGGGAGGTCGCAGCTATGAGCCCTATCATGAGAGCATAAGGCAGGGCCAGGTGGCTTCTTACAGTTCCAGTTTCTTTCTAACCACTCTTAACTGGTCTTTAGCACCCCCTGCTGTCCAAGCTCATAAACATTATCATGTGATATTGTGATCAGACCCCCTGAGACAGTCCTACATCTCCTTTACATTCAAACTTCCTCTGTGTAGTGGCCAGGCCAGTGAGCTCCTTCTGTGGCCTCCTCCTTCCCCGAGGATGGCCTTCTTGCTTTCCTGAGACTCCACATTGTAAATTTATGCATACTTCACTTGATTACTCCCTAGACAAAAGTAAGATGGTATCTTTGATATAAATTCTTATTAGAGCAAAAATTAAGCAAGTGAAAATACAGTCTCCTGTTTTATTAGCTTGCAGGGTCCCATCTAGTTTACTATACACAACACAAAAACTAAGTCCCAAATGTCCTTTTGCCTAGTACTTGGTGAGGAACTCACTTGTAAAATCTTATGAATAGCCTTTGATGTCATTAAGAAGATACTTGTATGCATGTTTTCAAGCTTTCTCAGTTCACATATTTATAACCCTTATTGTCAGCAAGTGATACTGAGAGTGGTGACTATAACTCCATCACAGCCATATAGCTTCAGCCACCACTGGCTACAGGGAATGCCACAAGGATTGTAGATCCTGAAAGGACTCAGACAGCAAGACTCTTGAATGTTTTCAGACATGGATGGAAATTCACTGTTTTAGCAATGGCAGGGATTGAGGTGGTCTAAACATGAATATCAGCCAGACTTTTGTTCAAAATTTGTTCAATAGGTTTCAGTGTATTTCACAAGGGTTCCTGTGGTTGTAGCTGAGGAAGTAAATCATATTCTAAATTTTTAAAAAAATTTATCTTATTTTTTAAATGTTCTTATTAGTTATAAATGACAATAGAGGGTATTTCGACATATTACACATATGTGTATTATAACTTCCCATTCTTCTGGTTGTATATGATATAGAATTACATTGGTCATGTATTTATATATACACATATGTCTGAGTTATTCTATTATCTTTCATATTCCTATTCTTCTCCCCTTCCCTTCATTACCCTCTTTCTTATCCAAATTACTTGTATTCATCCTTAAGCCCTGCCCTTATGTGACTTAGCAACCACTTTTCAGAGACAACATTCAGTTTTTGGTTTGGGGGACTAGCTTATTTCACTTAGCATGATAGTCTCCAGTTCTATTCATTTACTGGCAAATACTATAATTTCATTGTTCTTTATGGCTAGCTAATATCCCATTGTGTATATATACAAAATTTTCTTTATCCATTTATCTGTTGAAGGACACCTAGACTGGTTCCATAGTTTAGCTCTTGTGAGATTAACTGGTATAAATATTGACGTGAGTGCATCACTGTAGTATGCCAATTTTGAGACCTTTGGATATAAACCAAGCAGTGAGGTAACTGGAGCAAACAGTGATTCCTTTCTAAGTTTTGTAAGGAATCTCTTAACTGCTTTCCAGAGTGGTTGCACTAATTTGCAGTCCCATCAGCAATGTATGAGTGTACATTTTTACCCACATCTTTGACCACACTTATCGTTGCTTGTATTCTTAGTAATTGCCATTGTAATTTGTGTGAAATGTAATATCAATGTAGTTTCAATTTTCTGTTTCTAACTGTTAAATATGTTGAATTTTTTTTCATTATTTTGACATTTCTGGATTCCAAGATAGGCAACAATTGCCATTCTATGGCCTAGAAACTTCCATACTTAGGACCAAAATTCACCCCATAGTAGGTTGTACTTTTTATCTCCAGAAAAATTTGTAATTAAATACAGACAGAATTAAAATCAAGCAATTATATTTATTTCTGAGGTAAGATAAATTGTATGCATTCTGGAATTTAATATTTGTTACATTTATAAAGTGATAATCCATAGATTAGAAAATACAATTTACGTTTTCTGATTAATAGATTATTTTTAAAAATATACATGAAATGTGTGCATTATAAAGTAATTCAAATTTTGGGGGCTGGGGATGTGGCTCAAGCAGTAGCACACTTGTCTGGCATGCACGAAGTGCTGGGTTCAATCCTCAACACCACATAAAAATAAAATAAAGATGTTGTGTCCACCAAAAACTTAAAAAATAAATATTAAAAAAATTCTCTCTCTCTCTCTCTCTCTCTCTCTCTCTCTCTCTCTCTCTCTCCCTCCCTCCCTCCCTCCCTCCCTCCCTCCTTCCCTCTCCAAAATAAAGTCATTCAAATTTTAAAACTTTAACATGTTAAATTTTAATCCTTATTTCTTCCTTCCTTTTTCCCCCTCCCTCTTAGGAATAAGCACTGTAGGCCCCTTTTTAAGTTTCTGTAGTTTTAATGAAAATTCATTTATTCATCTTCACATAGTTCTCTCCAGGGCAAAGATTGTTAATTTTCTGCATATTTTTTCCTTCCACAGGAGAAGCTCCACTTGCCCTTCAATTCAGAAATACCAAGACAAAAACATCTCATCTGAAGTAGCAGATGAGAAAATTTAATTCTTCTTGTTTTCATAAGTGTACCCAAATCCACCAACACATACAAGGTTTATTTTTGACTATCCTCTTCTCTAACTTTAACTTCAAATATGAACACAGAATATTTGAACTATTTAAACATCAAGCAACATTAAACAAATATTATAAAATGACCAATGTTTCAGAAAGAAAAATGCAAATAGAAAATAAGCAAATGATAGTGGAACTGAAAATGTTTGCAACCACTCTGGAAAGACATATGGAAATTCCTCAAAAAACTTGGAATGGAACCACCATTTGACCTAGCTATCCCACTTCTCAGTTTATACCCTGAGCATTTAAACTTAGAATTCTACAGTGATGTAGCCACATCGATGTTTATAGCAGTGCAATTCACAATAGCTAAACTATGGAACCAACCTGCGTTTCAACAGATAAATGGATAAAGAAAATGTGTGTACATACACAAAGAAATATTAGTCAGCACTAAAGAGAAATAAAATTATGACTTTTGCTGGTACATGGATGAAACTTGAGACTATCAAGCTAAATGAAATGAGACAGTCCCAAAAAGCCAAAGGCCAAATGTTCTTTCTGATATGTGAATGCTAACCCATAGTAAGGAAGAGTAGGGTGGGTAAATGTAGAAGCACTTCAAATTAGACAAAGGGGAATGAAAAGAAGGGATGGGAATGAGAACAGGAAATACAGTAGAATGAACAAGACAC
The DNA here is from genome assembly GCF_048772815.1 of Callospermophilus lateralis. Taxonomy (NCBI): domain Eukaryota; kingdom Metazoa; phylum Chordata; class Mammalia; order Rodentia; family Sciuridae; genus Callospermophilus; species Callospermophilus lateralis. The sequence continues at coordinate 123,263,094 of NC_135305.1, read as the reverse complement.
AACCTTCCTGTGTTCTTTCATATATATATATATATATATATATATATATATATATATATATATATACATATATAAAGACCAGTGGAACTTCACATCATGTTCAGCCCCAAGAATGGGATCAAAATTGTAATGGTTGCCCCCCCAATGTAAATATAATGTGTCCCAATATACACTACTGTCCTCTATATCTATACAAAAAAATAAAATAAAAATAAGCACATGAAATAACACTAAATCTCATTTATCATTAGACTGTGCATATTAAGGTGCTACACATTTATTGGATGGTTTGAATATTCCACAAAGGTAATGAAGTGAAAATAAATGTATATTGAAACAATATGTTCACTGTTAATCCAGGTGCCTGAAGATCTTGTGGAAACCAAAAGAGATAATAACATATGCTCAGCTAGCATGAGCTCACCCATTCCCTAAGGCAATCTGTGGATTACTGCATGGATGCATGAATACATAGGTTATTCATAAGAAAATAAACCACTTAAATGAAGATATTAGTTTATCACTATAATCCCTTTCTTCATTTATTTAAACACAAGTGCAGGGTCTATGAACAAGTGCAGGGTCTACGATTACTGACCAGAAGCACTTTAAATACAGATTATTCTTTCAACCAGGATTGTTATTATGATAAAAGTAAAATACACCAATTTTATTGTTATGGTTTAAGTCTTTGGAATATTGAAATTTGAAATTAAGGTTAAAAAATATACAGAGCAAGAAAACATCTTATTAGACTTTTAATTTTTACTGCTTCAGATATTTGAAGCATAATATCTGAATTCAAATGTTTACATGGATAGTTTACATGAGTCTATGATTAAGGAGTTTTTAAAAAACAAATAAAAGAAAAATATTAAAATATTTAAATAAAATATAAATAAAATAATATTTTATTTATTTTATTAAATAAAATATTAAAATAATACATGGTCAAACTGCAGAGACATCATGGATATTTACATGTTTAATTCAGTGATACTGTTTTAAAGACAATGCATTTACAGGATTCAGTATCTAATTTGAATTACAATTGTTGGGTCCCGATGGGTAGATACTGATTGCTGTTGGAATTTTATTACCTTTATATAATCATGCATAATTTATAATTAAAAGAAAATTTTGTAATATACTGAGTTTTAATTATATTATGGGTTATCACCTTGATGGGCTTTAACTTCTGTGCCATACCTCCTTTACTAGTGATAATTGAGTGCTCGCTTCGGCAGCACATATACTAAAATTGGAACGATACTAGTGATAATTGATAATTTTATTATTTTTTATTAATTTTTATTTTCATTGAGTTAAAAAAAAATGACAGCAGAATGCATTACAATTCTTATTACACATATAAGCACAATTTTTCATAACTTTCTATATAAAATATGTTCACACCAATTCATATCTTATATATATATATATATATATATATATATATATATATATATATATACATACATACATACTTTGGATAATGATGTCCATAACGTTCTACCATCATTGCTAACACCCTGCCCCGTCCTTGCCTCTCCCACCCTTCTTCCTTATCTAGAGTTCATCTTTTCCTTCCATGCTCCCTCTCCCTACCCCACTATGAGTCAGTCACCTTATATCAAAGAAAATATTTGGCATTTGTTTTTTGGAGATTAGATAACTTCACTTAGCATTACCTTCTCCAGCTCTTTTGATTTACATGCAAATGTCATGATTTTATTCTCTTTTATTGCTGAGCAATATTCCATTGTGTATATATGCCACTTTTTTTATCCATTCATCTACTGAAGGGCATCAAGGTTTTTCCACAGTTTATGTATTGTGAATTGTGTTACCATAAACCTTGATGTGGCTATGTCCCTGTAGTTTGCTGTTTTTAAGTCCTTTGGGTATAGATCGAGGGGAGGGACAGCTGGGTCAAATAGTGGTTCCATTCCCAATTTTCCTAGGACTCTCCACACTGCTTTCCATATTGGCAGCACTGGTTTGCAGTCCCACCAGCAATATATGAGTGTGTTATTTTCCCCCACATTCTCACCAACACTTATTGTTTGTCTTCATAATAGCTGCCATTCTGACTGGAATGAGATGATATCTTAGAAGAACCTAGAATGCTTTTACAGTTTCTATGACCATTGTGTAATGCAAAAGAATTATGGTGTGCCACTAATATAAACCAGACTCTAGTGTCTTATTTTATAACCAGTGAGGGTTTTAACTGCTGCAGTAAATTGACATAACTTGGAATCTCTACAGAGGGTCCTATCTCACTCACTCATCTGGTGGTTTCACTGTCATAAGTTTTAACTTCATAAACAAAAGAGTAATAATTGGTTATTTCCTCAAATTGTAGCCCAGAGATTTATAAATACACTTTATTAGTTGAGACATCTTTCTATCCAAAAATTCAAATGTGGAACACAGGTTCCAGCTATTTCTCTGAATCTGATTTGTAGTACTCATATACCTATCCTGCTAGTACCAGTATATGTTAATCTACCAATAGTAGGTTTCTATTAAGAGTACAGGTGAGTCTGGCTTTTGATCCAGGGATGCAAAGAAGGGGAGTGACCATGTCAGAATGGGCAAAGAGAGAAAATCTGCAAGCAGACACATCAGATTAAAGGGCAGAGGTAGGGGTAAGTGACTTGGATGTTGGAGACAGAGAATAATGACACAGGTTAGGGGCCTGGACTAAACTTCTGAGGCCTGTACCTACCTGTGCATTGAAAGAGGAGCACAAGGAGGAAAGGAAACCAGGCCATGGTGGACACAGAACCTCCCAGAGTTGTGGCTCCTCATGCAAATGGGTTCTTCTCCCTTGTCTCTACCCCATGTGTACTTGCAGTGTAGGGGACCCTGACTGAGGGAGGGTAGCATGATGAACAAGTTTAGTTAATAATTGTGGCTTAGGAAAAAACAACTTCAAGGACCCCACCATGAGCATGGGTCTCTGTACATCTGTATATCTTTTTAGGTTCCTAAGGTGTCTTCTGCATTAGCCAGAATATGCTTAACCAGGACTGTGCCCATCATTATATCTCATATTGGAGCATCTGCTCTGGGAAAATTGTAAGACAATTTTCACAATGGAACAATGTGATCTGGCAGGAGGAATTTGTGGGTGTGCAGTGTAAGATGAGAGCAGGGGAAATAGGGAAGAGGTGAAATGTCAAGTGCATCTTAGGTGTGATATCTGGGATTTTAATTCACCAAGTTGAGGCCAGATACAAAAACAGGTTGGAGGGGTATTGTTGTATGTTTTTCACTTTGTGAACATGGCATGAAAATGTGGAAATTATTCAGTAATTGCAGAGAAAATCAGTGCTGAAGGAATTCATCCCCCTCCTAAGGAAGAATGTCAAAATTAAGTTAACAGTGGTTAAGAGGAGAATTAGATGAGGTATTCATTTCTTCTTTCACTCATTTATTCTTAAAGAATGAATAAGATTCTTCACATGCATCAGACACTAGAGACATTTAGGGAATTTAAAGAGTGGTCTTAGGTTATGGGAGCAGCAGGAGGAAATGGTATTGCCTGAAAGGATACTCTAGGCCTTAGTACCTTCTCTTCATGAAGGTTAGAAAAGAGAGGTATCTCAGTATTGGCAGGGCCTGCAGATAGCAAGGGCTCCAAATCCCTGAAAGACCTCAGATTTGACTTCATATTTGGTCCATATAGGGGAATAGGATTCTGGGAATAGGCACATCGTCTGTCCTGAGGGTGAATGCATCACTAAAGCTGATTGTAGCAGCCCAGGAAGTACCTGTAGCACTCTTACAGGGGATCCTATGGGAAAAACAGTCAATGTCAGCCCTCTGCCCTTTTGTGGCTCCAGACAATGCTGACATCTCAGATTACTAGTGCAGGATCCTTCTGTGGGCACTAGCATCTCTCTAATGGGAACCCAGTTTCCAGGAGCAAATCAGCCTGCATATTCCCTCTCAGTCCTACCTGTATCTTCCTCCCACTGCTCCTGTCTCAGATGTCAGAACTGTGGTCTAAAGGTACCTGTCATCCTCCAGCTACTTTCCATTTTGTCTCCTTCCAAAGCATTATCTTATCTAACACTTGCATCTGATTTTCATAGCCTTCAAACTAAAAAAAATATCAGTTTAGAGAGAAAAGTAGTTTAAGGGAAAAATGGGGAAAACTTGTTCTTGTTTGGCTGACTGATATAAATTGTAAAAATTCACAGTACAATCTTGTATAAAATTAATAATCCAAATATAACATACAGACATGTATGAATACATTTAAATGTAGGTAGATATATTTACTTATTACATCTGCCATACAAAAATACATATATGAAACACACAGAGAATGAGAAAAAGAAAATAACAGAAAGAGCAATTATTATAATAGGTATTACTATATTTCTCGGTAGATACTCCTTCTATAAGAGTTAATTTAGATCAACTAAATATATCTCAAAGACGAGTATTATATAGACTGTATCTCAAGCAGTCACTGAAATAAAACATACTATTTTATGATTTCCTATTTACTTCATGTTTATCCAGCAACTGAAAGCAATGAAGTAATCATGTGTCTTGCTGTTCCATTTATGCCACCACAGGTCCTCACCATGAATGAGCATCCACTGGACACACATACCTCCCTCTGATCTGTTTCTCCCAGAATGCATTATGCACACCAGCTAATATAAGGACAACATGGGGATGTCACAGATTTCATTTAAAGCATTCTCTACAATGAGGGAAACCCTTCAAACTTGCCAGAAAGTTCTATGCTTTGAAGACAGAGGGAGGGTTTCAAAAAAGTACTATTTTCAGACTAGTAAATGTATTGTAGAAATTGGTTTGTACTTTAAAATTATTTAAATTATGGTGGAATTAATTTCCTTTCATTCTCATGAGGAATTTTAAGCAGTTGTATTATTTATTTAAACCACAAAAAGTTAAACTTTGATTTTTTTAAAAGTTAATAAAAGCAACATTACATAGCAATAATAAACACATATCAGGACCTTACCTACATAGTGTTTCTTTTCCCTCCTGTTGTGTATTACCTCAACATAACAGTTTATAATATCATTTTCTATAAATAAAAGAGAAAAGTAACTCAAACTGAATAGTCACACATTTCTTTTTCACCTGCTCAGCCAGCATTGAGTGCAATAGGGCCTATTCATGTCCACATGTAGCCTTCAGTTCTGTACCTTTATGCTCTTCAGCAGGAAAATCAACCCAGTGAATGATAAGGGAGTGTTTAAAAGTCAGTCTTGTATGAGTGTTTCTAGCTATGCAGATACTAATATTCATATGACTCACTGAAAATATGCTTAAAAGGAAGTTTTGCAGAAATACTTGTTGTCTATTGGCTGAAGTTTGAATTCAGATCATTTTTATTTGCAATCACTTGATATTTTTAATATGGAAATAATTTAGACCTAGATGTTGATTCTGATTTTATATTAATCATAAATGCCCATAAATAGGTTCATAACATAATTGTAAAAGCAAAATTATATTATGTTATAATCATAAAAATATTATCAAAGCAATTTTTCTTTTATAATTTAAAAGCAAATTAAGTATTAATTGGATCTCCATAATCAAATCAATATATATAAAAAGACTAACCATCATTTGTTAATATTTTGAATGAGAAAAGTCTTAAAGGTAAGGAGGATACTCTGAATCTTCCTGACAGTTACCTGTTGGAAGATAAACTCCTCTGCTCATTGTCCAAACTGAAAGGGAGAGTGGAAGCATAGTGTATAAGGAGGCACACTGAGAAACGTACACAAGCTGGGAGGGAGAGGATGAGGCACATGGCATGAACCAATGGTAGGAGAACTACTCATGCAGCTGCATCTTCAATGAAAGTGTTGAACATTTTCAACCTATAAATGTCTCACCATCATGAGACATTCTGAATTAAGAGACATTCTGAACACATAAAGATATTTTGGGTGTACTTCCCCATGGGTTTACAGCACTATGTGACTAACTCTACCCACATTGATTATGCAGTAATAATCAGCCTCATTTTTAGTCTAAGCCCCTCTGATGATGATGAGGGCAGATTTGTCTCCAAGGAAGGAACCAGAGAATAGATCACGTACTCCAGAGGGGCAGAGGTTTGTGCTATAGACAAGTTAATGGAGAACATGTCCTGGTATCTGCTAGTGCCAGTTTGTGTAATGACCTGTGGAGACTGACCCAGAGCTAAGGCCACAGGTTAGTGTCCCTGTCCCACATGGAGACACAGAGAGTGAGGGTTCCTGGATCACAAGGGTCTGAGAATCCACTACTAAAAGGAATAAGGTAGTTATTGTTATGAACAAAAAGATCCCCTTGAGACACTGCTTTTATGTAGGTATTCCAAGGATGAAATTACCCTCCCCAAACTGAACCATAAGAGAGGAAAGTCAGTAGAAACATCATCCAGTCCATGGTAGGGATCCTCACAAGCATGTAGTTGTCATTACACTTCTCAATTTGAGTGTGATGTTTTAAAGCCTCTTCAGACCCAGAGGAAGGTTTTTCATGAAAATCAACCTTACTTTCTCTTCCTGCTCCAGAATTCAGCCTAATGTCACCTGGAGGAGATCATGAAAGAGGCAGAAGCTGGCAACTCACAAAGACCAGTGGGTACAGGGTGCCTGACATATATGAGTGTTAGTTGATGCCTTTCCCCAGATCAGGTTCCTCACACTTCTTCAACTCAGGTATAAATTTCATCTCTGGAAAGTCAGAGATGGAATAAAAACAATGGTGAATCCTCCATTCTACCTAGTTCATCTATTTGATTGCAAACCCAGTCATTCCTGGTGACCATTTCTTTCCTGTCCATAAATGAGCATTGTTCCCCTTTGAGTTAACTGCCAGGCCCTTCTTCCTCAGCATAGGTCAATTATGACACTCTGATGCCAGGTTTGTAGGGAGCTCCCTGGCCAGTTCTAGACATAGGGGTCTCCCACTAACTGAATCTCCTAACTGGAGATTGTCTCAAGCAGCCTAAGTGGAGCCTAGGGTTGAGATTGAAGACACACAGAGAACAGCAACACAAGGCTTGGGATGCAACCTGCCTTCACTCTAAGAAGTCATCAATTATATGGCTTTAGCACTATTGGAACTTCAGAATTTAAATAAAAGTGGGATATTCTTTTCAATATCAAAAATAAGAAAAAAAAGAAAACCATGATCATCGTACTTGGAAATAAAATTAAGAATATTTATGATAAATTAGTGTGAATATCTCTCCTATTTTAAGACACTTTCACTTTTGAAGATGTTTGGAAATGCTAGATGAAAATAATTGGGGAATTCAGAAATAAAACTCCTTTAATTCCTTTGTGAAATAAGAATTCCATTTAAAAAATTATGTGCGTATCTCCAAACTCAAATACATTTTCTAAATTGTTCATAATCATTTTATTAATATTTCACTGTTATTATTGTTTCCTTCCAAATATTTCATGTTATTTTTATGCTTTTAAGAGATCCACTCATATTAGGAATAAAAATTCATATTAAACTATGTTAGGGCCAGTAGTCAAGTATACTTCATAGTTGTCTATATATACATTTATTGTATGTGTGTTTCTTTGTGTGTGATTGTGTGTGTCATAATACTAAGATACAGAAGATGATCTAAAATTTGAGTGAAAAAGAAATAGAAATGCTAATTTTAATATGTATAATCCTTATTATGTCAGTTTTTACACTTTACATTAAAACTCACTGAAACAAAATGACAACAAATTATTCAGATGAAATTTTTTAAAAAACAGGAAAAACAGTGGATTAAAGTACTTATCACACATTTAAATACGGATCAATTAGGAAATCATACTGACCAGAAAGTAATCCTAACCTCTACAGTGAACCCTGTGCTACCTTTGAAGTTATCTCGGACATTCCCAAGGTACCATGAATCAACAGTTTTTCTCCTAGTATGTTTTTCTCCACTTGGCATTAAGGAGCCAAAGGTAAAAGGATGAATAGGAACCCCTCGAACAAAGAAAATCTCAGGGTACCTGGAGCTCATGTCAGCAAAGCAAAAGCAGTTCCATTGTGGACGGAGGGATACTTCTTGGTCCAGGTAAGAGTTTAAATTGAGCTGTGAATTTTATCACTGAAGGATAGTATAGACACATGCTGCACACTGTGGGAATCCCTATTGATTAGTCCCATTGAAGTGGGTCCTATGATTATATCTTTCTCCCGTACAGTTACTCGAGTCCCACTGCTGAGAGCTTAGAGGTGATCTCCCTGATTGTGACATCTGACTTTGTCTCATAACTCTTAAACCTGCCCACCCTTCAAAGTCCATGTTCAGCACCCTTCATAGACCTCAAGAAAAAAAAAAGTTCTATTTTCAGCCCAAATCCTTCCTGTTTATCAAAGTAAGCCTTTCTCAGTCTAACAAGAATTCTAGTTCCTAACATACTGCTAAACTGTGGGTGGAATTTGTCTGCCAATGATTTATACATGGAGACTTTTTCCCAGGGTGATAGTAGTAGGAGGTACTAACTAGTGATAGGAACTTTTGAGAGGTGGTACGACCTTGTGAGAAACCCTGAGTTCATTGGTGTCATGTCTACAAAATAGGTTATATAGCACCTTGTTTGCCCTCTCTCTCTGTCTCTCTCTCTTTCTCTCAACTTCCTGGAATAAGATGTGACCATTCACCATGGCGAACACTTGCCTAACTTATGAATTGCTCACCAGTGTCCCCAACATATGAGACTAAAAATCTCTGGCTTAAACCTCCATATCCATGAACCAAAATAAACCTGTCTTTACTTCATATGTGCCCTGTGTTTTCTATGTTGTTTTACTAAAACACAGTCAACTAATACCCATACTGACAAATTTTTGGTTTTTTGTTCATAAATTGAATGGGCTTGCTGGTTTCTTTTTAGTATTGAGATCTACATTTGTCTGATTTCTTGTCATTTTCTCTCCAGATAATCTTTTTGCTTATTTCTTCATCTAAATATTTCCCTGCTCTATGACCATTCTTTCATTTCAAATGGACAACAGGCCTAAACAATTAATCCATGAGGATCAGCAGATTAAATAGGAAGCAAGGGTGTGGCTCAGATCCCAGTATTTATGTTGCTCCTGGGGGCTCAGGTGCAAGAAAGTCACACTTTGGTGACACAGAGGTGTGAAGTCTATATTTCTCTTTGTGGCCTGGCGCAGAGCCCTGTCCTTTCCTAAGTAGTCCAACATCACCCCCCTGCTGGCCTCTGATGCTCTGTCTTCAAAGCCCTCTCATAACTTGGCATAGGCTGTGGAAAGCAACTTGAATATAGTAAGTGGACCTTTCTGATATTATTTCCCTGATGATAAAACCACCATGGTGTATTTTCCTGAGACCTTTTATTTTTTCAGTTTCTAATGATCTCCTGAATTCACAATGCACTGTTTATGGTCCCAAATATTTCAGAATTATCTGCTATTTGACTTTGCTTCAGTCAGATTCTTTGGATTATTCCCAGTCTATTAACTGTTAAACAAAGTTTAAAGCTGAAAGCTAAGGAGAGGTCACAAGTGTTAGTAATTCTGCCTGTGTTCCTCTTACAGGTTTACTTATTTTCAGGTTGCTGCTTTTCTAAGAGTCTCCTGTTGTATTCTGCCTCACTCCACTGTATTTGCCTTAGCTTCAGATGTCTGTCTTCCTTTTGAGAATATAATATTGTCAGAGAATTAATGTTTTCTGCTTTGACTTGCTTCTCAGTTCTCTATTGTGCCCTTGATGTCTACCTGAAAAAAATTATTTTGACTTTGATGTATGTAAGTTACCTTCTTCTAGTTTTACACTTTTCCATATAATTATTTATATAAAATAGCTTTGCTATAAATATAAATTACTGTTATATTGGTGTTTCTACAATTCTGCAACTAACCAACTCTTGTGAAATTTTGTATCAAAGGAAAAGCTCCTAATCAAGTTCATTTGTTAAGAACTCCATGTATTTAAATGTGGGCAGGTTTATAAAGCCTAGATATTAAAAATACCTGATATTTATCCAACATCCTTCTACCTGAGTAATATTGAGGGAAAACATGACTTTTGAGGTTTAACATGGAAAAGAGCATTGGAGGGTCTGAGAGTTATGTCTTTATAGGAGAGAATATATTATTCATCAGTGAATCCAAAATTACACGAGAGTGTAATCTGATGATAAAATGAAGCACAGCTTCCCTATGTTTTCGGAGTCGGGAAAAGATTGAATCGTCCTGGGAAACAATCAGAAGACATGAAGAGTGTTGCAGAAGCAACACAGGAGTGTGGGTTGCTCACAGGAAGAGACAAAGCAACCATGGGGCAGACAGAAGGAGTGGTGATTGTGATTTTGACTCAGTTCACTCTAGGGTGGAGATAATTGTGGCATTGGTGATATAGCCAAAGTGGGAATAAGGGAAAGTGTGTGTTTGTGGGGTAGAAAGTGATAGGCAGCCTTTTTTATTTTAAGCTTGATCTTCAGGCTGGAATCTAGTGGTACTCAATGAGGCCCTACTGACAAACTTTGGGCCTCATTTAAAACTGAATCTTAGATGACTGACACTTATATCTGTGGTCACTGATCTAGGTTTTATTCCAGGAAATCTGGGTACCAATTGCTACAGGAACCTTCAATGTTTCTATTGCTCTAGGAAACAAAATGGCCTTAGTCTCTGAAGCACATTATGTGACTTACAAATATAGTTACACTTATATGTATATGTGTGAAAATTTCTTCTCCCTGAAGGTCCACATCTACTCTTAAACTCTGGAATTTTGAAAATCCGTAATGGCTATTAGAGGAGAGAAGGATGGAAGACAGTTGCTATGAGGCCATAAAAACATACCTTTGAAAGTCCACATTATCTTGAGTGCTATCACATGGAGGAGAGTGTCAATCTTGGAACTTACCTCACTCACCTTCCTAGGAGTACTCAGAGTTTTCTCATCAATGGTGGATCCTCACTTCTAATGAGTCAGGTCCCTCAAGAAAATTTTCTGCTTTCACTCCTAAACTCCTTACCACTTCCTGCCCCAATGCCTAACATTTAACCCTTGATATCAAAACTGAAGATTCAGATACCCAGCAAGAAAGCCAGGCCAGCCTTGTGCTTAAAATTTCTCTGATGTCTCCATCATCACAAAGCATATCACATCTAAGTGTCTCAATCCCTGTGAGCTTGTTACAGTCCTGAGCACAAAAACTGGAGACAAATTATGTGCTATCTTCTCTTAATCCTTGAAGAACCAAGCCTATACTATAGAGTAATGTCTACCTGCTGGAAGTGTCTCTTGCCCTTGGCCAAGAAAAAACTGATTTTTGTTGTTGTTGTTGTTGTTTGTTTGTTTGTTTGTTTTTGTAAAGAAGAAAAAATGTAAGTATACAGGATCTGGTTAAAAAATCACATCACCATATGGATCACAAGAAAAAGACTGGATGTATCATAGATTCCAAGATGGAAGACCAGAGAGAGGCAGCATCCTGTGTTGTTCCATGACCCAAGTCTCACCTAGTAAGAATACTGCATTTCAGAAAGTGTAATAGGACCCCTATATGGCTGATATCTACAGAAATAACCAGTGCTGTGAACCCCAATGCAGGGCTCACAGCCTTAGCGTTTGAGCAGGACTCTGGAATCCTGGCTCCCAACTGAAAGCCCACAGTCTAGCCCATGCAGGACTCTTAAGTGGCTTAGCAGAATCACCTATCAGCACCTCTGCAGAACTCCAGACAGCACTTCAATACCACTACCAACCCAAAACACAACACCATCTCCCGGCTCCCCCAACCTTACCAGGCACCCCAGTGCTGGAAGCAGACCGATTTCATCTTGGATAACCATTCTCACCATATTTGGTAGGGGTAGCTCTCAGATCAGATCTCCATCTGGTCAGATACCAGGTATCGAACTCCCCCCCCCAAAATCCCCAGCAGTGATAATTTAGCACAGTGACCACTAAACATAAAAAACAATAGTTAGGCAGGTGTGCAGTGTGACCAAGATGCCACCCACCTGATGTGAGTCTTGATGTGAGAGATCCCATGGGTGGGAACTGCTAAGTGAGAGAGGATGGGACTAAAGTTTGAAGCCTAACAGACCTACCAGGAGCTGGGAAATTTACAGGCAAGAGAGAGAGAGACAATACCGGGCACACAAATCAGATGACCAGTCCCAAAAAGCGACCCATGAGCTGTGGTCTCCTTGCAGGGACTGGTGGGTGGCACTTCTTGCTTCCAGACACCCTATACCAGGACCAGTCTTCCTACTCTGGTTACCTACACCACCCTGAGGGCAGAGACACCAGCTTAAAACAGACAAACCACCTATTGGATGAGAAGAAAAACAGAAAAAATACAGATCTCTAAAAGTATCAACAACACTGGTTTCTTCTTTAAAGTATATATTGTTCCTCTTTCTATTCTACCCCTTTATCCTCTGGCCCTCACATCCCCAACATATGTGAAACCAAGAACTTTGCATGAAATAGGACTTTGAGGCCTGAGAAATCTGAATAATATAATATAGAGGTGTTGTATATGCCCTTTTTTTCTTCTTTAATTTTTGTCTTACCTCCAAATTTTACTATTTTAACATCCTGTATTTTTATAAATACACATATGTGTTTGTTTTATGTACTCTACTGTCTTCCCACATACTTGTCTACCCTAAATTACTTCTTGCCTATTCTCTTTTACTAACCTTATTTATTAGATTTTCTTTCACATTTCCTAAGATATATTACCTCTACACCCTCATATATTTTCCCCTTAGCATATCATCCTACACCCCACCCCAAGTTCATTGTCCACTGTCAGAAATGGTAAATCTTTTTTATGAAACTACTGATTATATATTAGGCAATAACCAGTGCCGTGAACCCCATGCAGGGCTCAGACCCTTAGCATTTGAACAGGACTCTGGAACCCTGGCTCCCAACTGAAATCCCACAGTATAGCCCATGCAGGGCTATTAAGTGGCTTAGCAGAATCACCTATAATTGAATCCAACATTGCTGCACATTAAGACCAAACTGTAAACATCTTAATAACAACAAATTGCTCATAGGTGATATATTGTTGATATTGGCATCTGTTAACATTGTCCTATCCCAAAGGAGAGATCTTGGAACTCTACAAGAGATCTACAAACATATAGGGTAAAAGCTGTAACACTCCAGACCCACAGAGCTGGCAAAAAGACACATGAGCAACATGAAAAGACAGGGGAAGAAAGTACCAAAACCAAATCAAGACACCATATCATTAGAATCACTGGCAGCCACAGCAGATAAAATAACAGAGAAAGAGTCAAGGATATACATGGTTAAAACATTCTTTGACCTAAAGAAAGATGTTATACAGCAAATACAAGCAGTGAAAGATCACTTTGACAAGCAGATACATAAACAAATCCAAAAATCAAAAGATTGCCTCAACATGGAGATACGAATTTCTAAAAAAAATCTTAAAATTAAAGAAAAAATAAATCAAATAAAAGCATCACCAACAGAGTAGACCGCTTAGAAGATAGGACATCAAATAATGAAGATAAAATATATAATCTTGAAAAAATCAAAGAACACACAGTGATAATGCTAAGAAACCATGAGCAGAATATTCAAGAAATTTGGCATAGCATAAAAAGACCAAATTTAAGAGTTAATGGAATAGAGGAAGGCATTGAGGTCCAATCTAAAAGAATGAATAAACTGTTCAATGAAATAATGTCAGAAAACATTCCATACTAGAAGACTGAATTGGAAATCCAAATACAAAAACCCTATAGGAGGCCAAATGTAGAAAATGAAAACAGATCAACACCAAGTCACAATATAATAAAAATGCCCAACATACAGAATAAGGAGAGAATTTTAAAAGCCACGAGAAAAAGGAATCAGATTACAAGTTCTGAAAACCAATTAGGATAACAGCAGATTTTTAAACACAGACCCTGAAAGCTAGAAGATCCTGGAACAACATATATCAAGTTCTGAAAGAAAATAGGTGCCAACCAAGAATCTTGTACCCAGCAAAATTAAGCTTTAGATTTCAACATGAAATAAAAGTTAAAAGAATTTATAACTAGAAAATCAACACTACAAAATATCCTTGGTCAAGTATTCCAGGAAGAGGAAATGAAAAACAACAATGAAAATCAGCAGAGGGAGGTAGTACCCTAAAGGAAAAAACTAATCAAAGAAGAAAATCAAGTTAAATAATAAAAACAAACAAATATGTCTGAGAATACAAACCATGTCTCAATAATAAACCCTGAATGTTAATGACTTACACTCACCATAGACATAGGATAGCAGATTGGATTTTTAAAAAGACACAATACACTCCCTCCAGGAGACTCATCTGAGAGAAAAAAAAACATACACAGACTGCAGAGAAAGGAGAGGAAAAATCATACAACTAACATGAAATTTGGAAGCAAGAAGGGGTTTTCATCCTCATATCAAATAAAGTAGACTTCAAGCCAAAGTTAATCAAAAGGGATAAAGATAAACATTACATATTGCTCGAGGGAACCATACACCAACAAGACATAATAATCATAAATATATTGCCCCAAAACAATGGTGTGGATATATTTATCAAACAAATTCTTCTCAAATTAAAGAATCAAATTGACCACAACATAATAATTTTGGGTGACTTTAACAGACCTCTCTCACCACTGGATAAATCTTCCAAACAAAAGTTGAATAAAGAAACTATAGAACTCAATAATACAATCAATAACTTAGACTTAACTGACATATATAGAATATTTCAACCTGCATCAAGCAGATACACTTCCTTCTCAGTACCACATGGATCCTTCTCTAAAAGAGACCATATGCTATGCTACAAAGCAACTCTTAGCAAATACAAAAAAATAGAGATACTACCATGCATTTTATCAGATCATAATGGAATGAAATTGGAAATCAGTGTCTAAATAAAAAATAAAAATTTCTCCATCATCTAGAATCTAAAAAATATGTTACTGAATGAACAATTGGATACAGAAGTCAACAAGGAGGAGATTTAAAAATTCTTGGAGGTAAATAAGAACATCGACACAGCATATCAAAACCTCTGGAATGCAATGAAAGCAGTACTGCAAGGAAAATTAATTGCATGTAGATCATTCCTTAAAAAAAGAAAAAGTCAACAAGTAAATGACCTCACACTACATCTTAAAGTCCTAGAAAAGGAAGAATAAATCACAGCAAAAACAATAGAAAGCAAGAAATAATTAAAATTAGACCTGAAATCAATGAAATGGAAATAAAAGAAACAATTGAAACGTTGATAAAACAAAAGCAGGTACTTTAAAAAAAAATAACTTTAATTGACAGACCCTTAGCTATGCTAGTGAAGAGAAGAGGAAAGAAAACTCAAAATACCATCATATGTGATGAAAAAAGTAATATCACAACAGACACCACAGAAATACAGAGGAAAATTAAAAATTATTTTGAAAACTTATACTCTAATAAAATAGAACATATTGAAGGCATGGACAAATTTCATAAGACATATGATTTGCGCAGATTGAATCAGGAAGAATATAAATAATTTAAACAGACCAATATCAAGTGAGAAAGTAGAAGATGCTATCAGAAGCTTACCAAACAAGAAGAGCCCAGAACATGATGAATACAAAGCCAATTTCTACAAGACCTTTAAAGAATAACTAATGCTAATACTCTTCAATTTATTTCAAGAAATAGAAAAAGAGGCAGCACTTCCAAACTCATTCTATGATGCCAATATCATTCTGATTCCAAAATCAGGCAAAGACACATCAAAGAAAGAAAACTTCAGACTAATATCTCTAATAAACATACGAGCAAAAATCTTCAATAAAATTCTGGCAAATCGAATACAAAACATATCAAAAAGATTGTGCATCATGATCAAAGTGGGGTTCATACCAGGGATGCAAGGTTGGTTTAACATACAGAAATCAATAAATGTAATACATCACATCAATAAACTTAGAGATAAGAATCATATTATCATCTCAATAGATGCAGAAAAAGCATTTGACAAAATATAGCACTGCTTTATGTTCAAAACACTAGAAAAACTAAGGATAACAGAAACATATCTCAACATTGTAAAGGCTACCTACGCTAAACCTCAAGCCAACATCATTCTAAATGGAGAAAAATTGAAGTCATTCCCTCTAAAAACTGTAACGAAACAGGGATGCCCTCTTTAACCACTTCTATTCAACATAATTCTTCAAACACTCGCCAGAGCAATTAGACAGAGGAAAGAAATTAAAGGGATATGTATAGAAAAAGAAGGACTTAAATTAGCTCTATTTGTTGATGATATGATTCTGTACTTAGAAGACTCAAAAAACTCCAATAGAGAAATTTCTTTTTAGAACTAGTAAATGAATTCAGCAATGTAGCATGATATAGAATCAACACCCATAAATTGAAGGCATTTCTATATATCAGTGACAAATCCTCTGAGAAGAAAATGAGAAAAACTACCCCAATAACCTCAAAAAAGATACTTGGGAATCAACAAAAGAGGTGAAAGATCTATACAATGAAAAATAGAGAACCCTAAAGAGAGAAAACAAACAAGACCATAGAAGATGGAAAGATCTAACTTGCTCTTGGATAGGCAAAATTAAAATTATCAAAATGACCATACTACCAAAAGCACTATACAGATTTAATTGAATTTTGATCAAAATCTCAATGGCATTCCTCATAGAAATAAAAAATTCAAACATGAAATTCATCTGGAAAAATAAGAGACCCAGAATAGCTAAAGCAATCCTTAGCAGAAAGAGTGAAGCAGATGGCATCACTATACCAGACCTTAAACTATACTATAGAGCAATAGTAACACAGCATGGTATTGGCATCAAAACAAACCGGTAGACCATTGGTACAGAATAGAGAACAACCCACAAAACTACAATTATTTTATATTAGACAAAGTTGCCAAAAACATGTACTGGAAAAAAGATAGCATTTTCAACAAATGGTGCTGGGAAAACTGGAAATCCATATGCAACAAAGTGAAATTAAAGCCCTATCTCTCACCATGCACAAAACTTAACTCAAAGTGGATCAAGGACCTAAAAATTAAACCAGAGACTCTGTCTAATAGAAGGAAAAGTAGGCCTTAATATCCATCATGTCAGATTAGGCCCCCAGCTTCCTTAATAAGACCCTTATCATGCAAGAATTAAAACCAAGAATCAATAAATGGGATGGAATCAAACTAAAAAGTTTCTTCTCAGCAAAAGAAACAATCTGTGAGGTGAACAGAAAGCCTACATCCTTGTAGCAAATTTTTACCCCTCACACATTAGACAGAGCACTAATCTCTAGGTATATGAAGAACTCAAAAAGCTAAACACCTAAAAAACAAATAACCCAATCAACAAATGGCTAAGGACCTGAACAGACACTTCTCAGAAGAGGATATACAATCAATCAACAAATATATGAAAAAATATTCATCATCTCTACCAATTAGAGAAATGCAAATCAAAACTACTCTAATATATCATCTCACTTTAGTCAGATGGCAGCTATTATGAAGACAAACAACAATAAATGTTGGCAAAGATGTGGGGGAAAAGGTACACTCATACATTGCTGGTGGGACTGCAAATTGGTGCAGCCTATATGGAAAGCAGTTTGGAGATTTCTTGGAAATCTGGGAATGCAACTTTCATTTGACACCCAGCTATCCCTCTTCTCAGTTTATACCCAAAAGACTTTAAAACAGCATACTACAGGGAAACAGCCACATCAAGGATTATAGCAACACAATTCACAATAGCTAAACTGTGGAGCCAACATATATGCCCCTCAGTGTATAAATGGATAAAAAAATGTGGCATATATACACAATGTAATTTTACTCAGCATTAAAAGAGGATAAAATCATGGCATTAGCAGGTATGGATGGTGTTGGAGAAGATAATTCTAAATGAAGTTAGACAATTCCAAAAAAACAAAAGCCAAATATGTTCTCTGATATAAGGAGGCTGACTCACAGTAGGGTAGGGAGGGAAGCATGGGAGGAATAAGTGAATAGTAGGTAGGGCAGAGGGGTGGTAATAAAAAGGAGGGGAAAGGGGATTAGCAATGATGGTGGAATGTGATGGACATCATTATCCAAAGTACATATATGAAGACAGAAATTGGTCTCAACATACTTTATATACAACTAGAGATATAAAAAAATTGTGCTGTATATGTGTAATAAGAATTGTAATTCTTCCCACTGTGATTTATTTTTTAAAAAATCAATAAAGACATAAAACATGGAATAATTTTAGTTAAAAAGAAAAAGGTTGGATATTTTATTTATTTTGGTGTTATTTTTTAATTTTCCTTATATTTCAGAAACTTTGATTAGAAAAATTAGAGGACAAACATTGTGACCCAGAACTTACTTAAATTCATATTTAGTGTAAAAGCATATGAATTTGAGATTGGTGAAGTGTTATAGTCCAAAACCATGAGCAGCCTGATTTTTTTGTACCAATACCCTATCTGCCTATGTCACTGTGAAAAGCATAAATGTGGCCAGTGACACAGTAATAATCAGCCTAATTCTCATGCTGCAGCCTAAAAATGAGAAAAAGTGATGAATTGGTTGGGACATATTTGGATCCAGAGATGAAGCCAGGAACCCCAGAGCCATGGAAATTACAAAATTTGAGTAATATTTCAGGGAAAATCTAGAATGGTTCCTTTTTTTTCCTGTTACTACTTTCTCACTTTTTCGAGAACACTTAAGGCATAGTTCAGGGTGTCAATTAGTCTGGCAGATGTTTCAGAAGATACAGAAAGGAAGAGTGACTGAGTCAGCAGAGGCTGGGCAGAGAACCTGAAAACACAAACAATAATGGGTGCTGGATTGAAAACCATATTTAAGATACTGGTCATCTGAACTAGAAGAATTGATATGGGATGGGAGCTGTCCTAAGTCTCTGAGACCTGTCCCCACCTGTTTAATGAGAGAGTAGCAAGAGGAATGGGGGTACAGGCCATGGTAGATTGGTGCTTTATCCTCCCAGAGGAACTCTGATAACTCAGATTTGTCTTATCCTTTCTGCTGCCCTCGGGGAAAGGAACTGGCTGTTGAGGTAAATTAAATTCCTCCTTTCCCATTTTCTCTGAGTACATCTGATCTCTGATCCATGAGCCTTAGGATCTAACAGAAAAGGATGCTGAGGGAGATGCCCATTCTGAGTTTCACCATTGGAAATGTCATAGAGAAGCTATTGGAAATCTAGGACAGGATGCTGCTCAGGAGTCATCACCAGCCCCTGAGAGCATCCGGGTGAAGATCTCCGTGGGGAGCACAGGAGGCAGCTTAGCCTCTGCTAGACCTAAGGCTAGTGGGGTTTAGTCAGCTGTGAGAAACATCATGAAAGCCCTTCCACAGCTCTTCTTTGACATCTTCTTGTCACAGGTCCATCTTTAGGGTGCTCACAGCTGAATGCCACAAAATTTGCCACCATCACTGGACACATTGCTTTGCTTGAAATACCTGTGTGATAAGTTGCACATAAGTACAATTTCATCAATATTAGCATAGTGTTGTCATTTAAGAATTATGCAATATAGGGAGGAAAGAACAAAATTATAGGAAAGTGATTAAACTCTACCGAAATTCAAATCCTGAACAATTGAAACTCACTATTTGGGACATTAAGAGGTCTTCTTTAAGGAACTGAACCTGGAGTTGAATCTATAAAATTGATTTAGGGTGGCTGGGATCATTGAACAGTGATAGAGTCCTTGCTTAGCATGTGGGAGGCCCTGGATTGAATATCTAGCAATTATGTATGCACATAAATTATATATTTAAATTACATATACCCTAGTCCATATTATATTGCATTTCTGGAGGTTTGAAAAGATTTCATAAGAAATTCATTAATCTATACAGAAACACTAAGAAGGGAAAACAGGATGGCAAGATTTATTAGAGCTCTGTTCAAAGACAGAATCTTCATAATGTGTTAAACACAAGGACCTGTAGGGTGAGAATGGTGGAAAATATTAGGAATTGGATATTTCTTATTTGAATAACCAGGCAGGTGCCATCATTCTTGAGTATGGTGGAAAATATAGCAATTAGATGTTTTCTCCATCCATAAGAGAATGAAATATTTGTTAAGGAGTCAGATATTTAGACTTCTCTATTTAGAAAGAGTTGACTGTGACCTTGTCTAGTGGCACTCTGTCACCTTGGTGTTAAATATGGGGATCAAGCACTGTGAGGGCAGACATTAATGAGGAATGTGGATGCTAACAAGAGAGAAAAGCTGAGGAGAGAACTCTGGTACCCCTGTTTAATCAAAGAGAAAGAATAAAATCATTCTGAAAACACTTTATCAGCTAATGCTGGCTGTTAATTTTATGTGCACTTTTACTTAATCATTTCTGCAGTTTATTAACTAACTAGTATCTTCAGGTCTCGGCCCCAAGTGATAAGTCTAAGAGAGCTAAGGCTTGCTTTGGCATATAAGGAGTTCAGATAACTGAATGCATATTTTGTGAAATATTTCCTCACAAACAATTGAGAGATGTCCTCCATTTTGGACTTCTATAGGAACAGAAACTAACCAGCCCTTTTCCTAAACCTGTCTTTATGGACACTCATCATTTGGCTGCCAGAGTGGTCAGTGTCCAGTCTTATGATTCCCATATACTGTGATCATATTTCTATCTAGCCTAAGTCATGTGCAAGTTTAGATCTCTGTTCTCCATCTGGGTCTGACTGCACTGAGAAACACTGTAATGTATCACACATTGAACCTGTTACATCCTCAGGATGTACACCTGAGAAGATCAGGCTACTTTACCCAAAGCAAGGGAGCCTGAGAACCAGGAAGACCCAAAAGTGTCTTTTGTTTTTGTTTTAAATCAGGGCCCTGGGCACTTGGATAGACTTCTACTGAAACTAGTATGAGAAGTAATCATTGGTGACTAAAACTGTGACTATCCCTCCATACCAAGTTGTCAGTGAGGGTTCCTGAGTCTCACAACCTCATAAGTGAGCCTGAAACCTCAAGAAAACATCTAGAATGAGGAAGTACAAAAGAATGTTGCTACAATGGATGGAATCCAAAGTCTTTATCATCCTAAACACTGAGTAAGGAGAAGGAGACATGTCCAACCTGTGGTATGCATTTTAGAAGGATTCCCAGCCCTAAATCTTAGAACAGATTTCCTGATTGCACATGATTTATTACTGAATTCCCTGCTGAAGGAGGCATGCTTCTCTGATGTATTATATAAATATAAACGCTTTAACATCAACTTCAAATCATGGTCCTCAGTCCTCAGAACACTAATGTGATCAGAGGTAGACCCAGAGTGGCTGTGTTTTGTGGATTTTCCACATGGGAGGAAGCATCTTTTCTAGCACTGTGCATGGTCCACTGAGCAAATTTTCATGATCCAATAAAGCTGAACCTATTGAGTTTCTACCAGTTTTCTACAAATATACATATTGCCCCATGGAGACCTTTTGGTCCTAAGCTGTAAGGTCTCATTGGATAAAGAAGTGTTGAATTGTTTGTATGACATTTCCATTGTATTTTCAAGACTATCTCACATTTGTTATTTGAGTTTTCTATGATCATTCCTGTTTATATTTATTTATCTGTTTTTGTTTCTTTGTTGATATCATTGCATGATCTTGATTTTATCTAAGTTTTCTTCATAATAACATTTATTTTGTATACTGCTTGAATGGTTTATTATGATTGCAAGATAATAATAGGATTAACTTGTACCTATAGTCATACATATAGAAAACATAATTTTATCAATTTCTTTCTCCAGTATTTTCCTTTTATTTCCATTATGCCCTCCCCAAAACATGTTTCTCTACTCAACTGGTCTCATTCCTGTTTTAATTAATTGATGCAATAAAATAATAAATAAAATTGAAATTAACTGTGATATGTTGCTCTTAACACATAACATCATTTGTTTGATGTCATTCCACAGTACCTGCCCATTCTCTCATTTTCTCCCTCTCCTGGAACTACTCCTCTATTCAATATTTCTCCCTTTAACAATCCACTTCTTTCTTTCATAAGTGGAAGTTATCAAAAGAAAAAATAATAAAGATGAAACCTCACTCAGGCATGTTTTTAATGAGTAAATAAGGTTTTTTTCATGAACAATTTGCTGATAGGGTTATTGATTTTGAGATTCTCATTGGATGTAGAGAAGGCTTAAGTTGAAAATGGTTTAGTTATATATTCTACAGGGTTAAAAAGAAAAAAAGAGGAAATGCTCCAAGTGAGAGAATTAAATTTTCTTTTCTTTCCATTTTCATTTTTTTTAAAACTACTTCAGTTGAGCTAAATTCAGTTATGCATGCGGTCAACCAGGTCTACATGGCTACACTACTCAAAAATACACCAAGCTTGGAAGGGCTTTCCTGTTTTTTTTCTGTTTTGCTTTTTGTGTGTCAGGAACACAGAGGGTCTTACTCACTAAGCATCATCCCCAGCCCCTTTTTATTTTAGAGAAAAAAGTCATGCTAAGTTGATTATGACCTTTCAGTGTTGCTGAGGCTGACTTTGAACTTGTGATCCTACAGCTTCAGTATCCCAAGCTGCTGGAATTGCAGGTGTGAACCACCACTCTCAGCTTTGGGGGTATTCCTGACTAAGAGTGATGTATGCATGATAACACACATTGTTTATAGTAGATATATCAATGTCAGTGAAACTTCCAGGAAAGAACAACTGGCCTCTTAGAATAAGATTAGAATAACTCCCTTCTCTTCAATTTCTAAAGACTTGTTTTGTGGCCTAACATATAATCTACTCTGCCAATGAATCCACTTTTAATTGAGAAGAATATGCTTAAGACCAGATTCTACTGTGGGTGACAGTCTGAGAAGAGCCTCACATAAGTTAGGACACTGTATCCCACATGGATAATCAGGGTGAGCAGTTTTTCAGTAGTCTGCTTACATCTGCCTCTACTAATTAATCTTGCCAATCAACCTGCTGTGGAGCAAGTGGAGTTTATACTAATTCAGTCACCCACTGAAACCACATTATCTGTTAGCATTGAGATGCATAGACTTAGCAATTTTACTTTGTTGTTGGGCCAGATAGTTTTTGTCATTCTGGATAAACACAATTGCAACTCTGTGATGTGAAGTAACATGGCAAAATTCTTGCTCACACACCTTTTTCCACTGTATGTGATGAATGGTAATTCTCTTAATGTGTTCATTTTCATTCTGTTACTAACTCAATAACTTATTGGGATAATTCTTGTCAGCATGCAAAAAGAAACATTCAGGGGAGAAGGAGGTCAGTAGCTCTTCAATTTATCATGCTATTGTCCAGATGTATCAAAGCCCTCCTCTGATTCTACTTTCTCAGGCAAAGTGAACCCCGAGCCAAGAAACCCTTCAAGGAGACAAAGAATTATGTCTGGCACTAAAAAGGACCTGGAAATATATGTGCACACATCTGATACAGAGTCCTATAGCCACCCAATTCCTGGACACATTTTAAGTGGCTCACGAAAGCAATGTTCATAACCATTGGTGATCAGAAACATCTTCAATGTCCCAAGTTGAGTATTATGATGAACAACTTCTCTGTAATATTTTTGTTGTTTTTGTTTTATTTTGTTTGTTTTGAGACTGGTTGTCCCTCAGTTGTTGAAGCTTGCCTTCAACTTGTTATTCCCACTGCCTCAAGGTTCTGAGTATCTGGGATTATAGGCATGCATCACCACAGATGGAAAAAAAAATCACTGATGAGAAATCTAACTTGGGCCATGGCAGTGAGAGAGCTGAACCCTAACCATTAGATCACCAGAGCAGCTCACAACAAATAGATCTACTTTTTCATTGACAGAAGGACCCTCTGGTGGTTCTCATGGCCAGTAGTCAAGTTTTCCTGGATACTTATTTTCTCTAATATTTCCCTTAAGGACACAGGGGTTTGGGGGCTCCTCATTTGACTTTCTTCCTCCAACTAGTTGTTGTACAGAGCAAGCTCTAGATGCAGTCAATTGTGTAACACCCTGCCAACCTCATGGTGAGAACTTCCTATCTCTTTTGAATGTTCAAACATCTAACTATTGTGCCCTAAATCTGCAAGGAACAATCTGGGCTCCCATGCCTGTTCCTTGAATTCCCTTCTGTAGCTTTTAAAGTAAACAAAATCATATAAACATAGCAAACATGGTGGCACTATGACTTCCTGGATTTTTTATATATTTCGTCTCTTAGCTGCAACTACCCGAATCCACTTTTATTCCCTGAAAATATCTAAGAGGGAGTGTTTCAGGTCAAGCTCTTGTCATCTTTGCCATCCTTCTAAGATTTCAAAGCATGTGTCCTTGTAAGATGGGGCATTTTCCAGACACTGGTTATAACCATTGAGAATCTAACTTACATGAGATTAAGAGGGAAACATGAAAGGCACTCATTTCTTATTTAACTCACTGAACTTCAGAAACCTGATTTGGAGGCTCCCGAGGCAGGACATGGATGAAAATAGCTTTTGTGTCTTTTTCATGGATGTGCCACAGTCTTGGAAACAGCTGGAAATATACACCTTCACTGCTTGTCCCTGTCCTGAGTCTCTCTGATGTGCCAGCTGTTTTCAGCATATGGAGAAACCACAGTTTTCTTAGGAGAATTCTTGTCATCAGATTGGCTCCAGGAAATGTGCTGAAGTTGCAGAGGTCCTTGCAGAGGTCCTGACAATGTAAGATAAACCCTCAAAACTCTGGCCTAAGCATACAAGGTAGGAACCTTGACTTCCCAATGGTCTTCTTCTTCCAAGTAACTCCCTGGGATTCATGCATGTCAGTCCTCTTGCCTTTTATCTCAGTCCCATCACAAGCCCTGAATTAGGACAGCTGTTCTCCAAAGTGAGGAGAGGAACAACTGAATAGGCATGCCCATAGGCTCCATGAAGAGATGATGAGCCCAGTGAACAGTGAACAGATAACAAAGGAATAGGATTTCTGATTGTTTCCCATCAATTTTTGAGGAAAATTCTTAGATCAGGAGGTCAATAATGCAATCAATACAATGAAGGCTGGATATATATTCCTCTCTATATTTACAGAGTTATAAAATAAAATTTTAAAACACATGTGGTCAGAAAAAGGTGTGCATCAACACAGAAATATCCTGGGACCACAAATGTCATGATGTGTCCCAAGCGTAATCAAGGGAAATTCAACAAAATGGGAAAGGATATCTAAAGGAATTTATAGAATGGAAGATGTCATTCAAGAAGAAATGTCTGTTGTGTGCTTCTAAATATAAAAGAAAACCTGACCAATATTCACAGAAAGAAATTCAGTGGTTTCCAGGGAGATTCTGTGAGCAGAGATGGAGGAGGGATTCCCAAAGGGCAAAGTAGGTTTGTGGGCTGGTGGATAGATTCCTGGGCCTGACTGTCCTGATGTTCCCAGAGGTGTGAAACTGTCTCAAAATCTGCCAAAGTTTTTACTTATATGAATTTTATTGTCTGCCACAATTTCATGTTAGAAAACATATAAAATTAAGCTAAAACAACAATCACCCACATGTACAATGAGGGTTAAGGATAAGAAGACACAGCTCTAGAATTACTGGAAATGGGGAAAATGGAGTGTGGAGTCACAGGATTCCCCATAAGGTGTCAAGTCTGAGAAGACTAGGGTCTTCTTGCACTGTCTGCCCCATCAGCTGAACCTCAGTGCAAAGAGACCACAGCATCCTATTCAGCTGCTCAAACTAAAGAGGAGTAGAAATTTCTGTTTTTATGAATACATTTTTTTTAGAAACATGTTGATGTGACTGATTCTGAGGGCAGGGGACAAGAGGCTTCTCCTTCAAAAAAATGCCAGTAGATTCTGCTGGGCCTATAGTAGTGGTAGAAGAAAAAGTCAAAAAACAGGCCTGAGCAAAGCTGCAGGGTGTTTGCCCTCCTGCCAGATGGTAAAGGGGTTCTTGTCTTACTTCCCCATGAGCCTGGAGCACTGTGGGAGCATCAAGGCTGTCATCATAAGACTGACAGTGATAGACAGCCTCATCCTCAGGCTGGAGCCCAGTGATGGTCAGTGAAGCAGAGTTGCCAGACCTGGAGCCAGAGAAGCGATCAGGGACCCCTGAGGGTCGATCATTATCATCATAGATGATGAGTTTAGGTGCTGTTTCTGGGAGCTGCTGATACCAGTGCACGAAATTGTCACCAATATTGTTGCTGCTTCCAGTGCAGGAGAGGGTGACACTCTGTCCTGGAGTCCCAGACAGTGAGGGCTGCTGAGTCAGCACAGACTGGGCCCAGGACCCTAGAAGTGGAGGAGACATGCAGAGGGTGTTCTATTATTTAGAAACAAAATTAGAATCAGAGCCCACATCAGAGAACTCCCACACCCTATTCCTCCTCCATATCATGTCACCTGAGCACTGAACAAAGAATGTAAGGAGGAAACAGGACCAGGCCATGGTGAAGATTATTCTGAGCTCTGTCTCCTGTTTCCAATCCTGAGTAGAGGTTCCCCCAAGTGTCTCCCTTGCCCTCTTTATACTCTGAGAAGGGGAAGTTCTGTCCATGCAAATTAGGTTCCTCCAGGTTTTCTGATTGCACTCTGGGCCCTGGCTCACCTCCTATACATAAAGATGCCAAATGGGTATGCAGGGGTGAAGTTGGGTTTTCTCAAGGGTGTGAGAGGTCACAGCTGTTAGCTTTAACAAGAGAGCCTCTTGCAGAGCCAGATGGCTTATTAAATTACTTGTTGCTTCCTGACCCCTCTTAACTGCTCTGCAGTGCCCCTATTGTTCATATACGTCATCCTAACTGCTGCATAGTTCACTTGACTCTTCTTTTGACAGGACTAAGATAGCGTCTTTGATATAAATTCTTCTCAGATCAGGATTAAGCAGGTGAACATAAGCTTCTGGTTTTGTTACCTTGTGAGTACCATCTAAGTTTATCCACAACACAAAAATTTTGTTCCAATAGTACTTTCACTTTTTTCTTGGCAAGGAATCCAGTTGCAAAATCTTATGAGCAGCCATTTGATGCTCTTTAGAAGATACTTTAATGCATGATTTCTCAGTTTGCTTACTTGTAACCCTTATTGTCAACCAGTGAGAATGATGGTTGTGACTATGAGTCAGTCACAACCATGTAGCATTTCAGTCACCTTTGGCTACATGAAATGCCAAAGAGACTGGAGACCCTTAAAGGACTCAGATTACAGGACTCATGAATGTTTCCAGTCATGGAAGAAAATGCATTTTCCTCATCACTGGGAAATATGCAGGCAGTCTGGGCATGAATATCAGCTTTTCTTCATATTTATTCAATATGATTCAGTATATCTCAGGAGGGTTCCATGTTTCCAACTGAGGAAGTAAATCATATTCTGATTTTTTTAACCTTTATTTTACCTTTTTATTTGTTCTTATTGGTTATAGATGACAATAGCATGTCACATATTATACATATATGTAGTATAATTTCACATTCTTCTGGTTGCACAGGATTTATAATTACATTGGTAATGTATTTATATACACACATAGAATACTATGGTCAATTCATTCTAAATCTTTCCTATTCCCATTCCCCATTCCTTCCCTTCATTCCCCTTTATCTATTCCTATGTATTTCTAATTTTTCTCTCCTCTTGCCCTTATTTTGGGTTAGCATTCACATATCAGAGAGAACCACTGTTTTTAGACTTTGTGTTTTTTTAGGATTGGCTTATTTTACTTAAGATGATAGTCTCTAGTTTCATCCACTTATCTGTAAATGCCACAAATTCCTTCTCTTTATGGCGGAGTAATATTCTATTTTGATTATATATATATATATATATCACATTTTCTTTATCCACTTATCTGTTTAAGGCCAACTGTGCTGTTTTCATTGTTTAGATGTTGTGAATTGAACTGCTGTAAAAATTGATATAGCTGCCTCTTTATAGTATTCTGATTTTAAGACCTTTGGGTATAAACCAAGGAGTAGGATACTTGGGTCAAATGGTGGTTCCATTCCAAGTTTTCTGAGAAATCTCCATATAGGTTTCCAGAGTAATTGCACCAAATTGTAATTCCACCAGCAATGTATGAGTGTACATTTCCCCCACATCCTCACCAATATTGATTATTGCTTGTATTCTTGATAATTGCCATTGTAACTGGAGTGAAATGAAATCTCAGTGTAGTTTTAATTTGAATTTCTCAAACTGCTATAAATGTTGAATATTTTTTCATAATTTTCACAATTCCAGATCCAATGATAGTCAACAAGTGCCATTCTACAGACTAGAATCTTCCATACTTAGAAACATAACTCACTTCAAAGTAGGTTGCTCCTTTTCAAATCCAGCACAATTTGTAATTAAATAAAGAATTAAAAATCAAGCAATTATATTTATTTCTGATAAGATAAATTGTGTACATTGTGTAATTTAATATTTTTTATATTAGTATAGAAATTTGAAAACTAACTTACATTTTCTGATTAATAGATTATTTTACAATAAATTATATTAGAATGTGTGCATTATTAAGCCATTCAAATTTATAAAACTTTAATATATTAAATTTTCATCACTATTTTCACCCTCCCTCCTTTATTCCTTTCTTCCTTCTTTCTTCTACCTGTGAAGAATAGGAAGTGCATGTCCCCTTGTGCTTTTCTGTAGTTTTAATGAAAATTTATTTTCCACTTTCATATAGTTCTCTGAAGTGCAAAGACTGTTGATTTCTTGCAGATTCTTTTTTTTTCCACAGATCAAGCTCCACTTGTCTTTCAATTCAGAAAAAGCAAGACAAAAATTCTTCCCTACTCCATTGCAGATCAGGGAATATAATTCTCCTCTTCTCCATGAGTGTACCCAAATTCACCAGCACATGGAGTTTTATTTTGATTATCTCTTATCTAATTTTATCTCAAAAAATGAACCCAGAATATTTAAACTTTTTACACCCAGCAACATAAAACAAACTGTATAAAATTACCAATGTTTTAGGAAGAAAATTGCAGAACCAAATAAGAACATAATAGTGAAACTGCAAATCATTGCAACCATACCAGAAAGCAGCCTGGAGATTCCTCAGAACACTTGGAGTAGAACCACTATTTGACCCAGCTATCCTACTTCTCAGTTAAAATCAGCATACTACAATGATGCAGCCACATCAAAGTTTACAGCAGCTCAATTCACAGTAGTTAAACTATGTGACCAACCTAGCTTCCCTTTAATAGATGAATGGATAAAGAAATGTGGTACATATACAAAATGGAATATTATTTAGCCTTAAAGAAGAAAGAAATTATGGCATTTGTGGGTAAATAGATGAAATTTTTGACTCTCATCCTAAGTGAAATAAACCAGTCCCAAAAAGCCAAAGGTTGAATGTTCTCTCTGATATGTGGATGAAAAACCATAGCAAGTTATAGTAGGTGGGGTAAATATAGAAGTTCATTATATTAGACAAAGGGAAATGAAGGAAAAAGAGGGGGGTGAGAATAGGGAAGTCAGCAGAATGAATTGGACATAAATTCCCTGTGTAAAATATAGAAATAGATGACAACTATAACAACTATATAAATAGATGACAACATCATGTTCACCCCCAAGAATGGGATCAAAATTATAATGAGTTTTGCCCAATGTATGAATAATATGTCAAAATACAGTTTACAGTCATTTACATCTAAAAACAACAAATTAAAAAAAGAAAATAAGCACATGAAATAACACTAAATCTCATCTATCTGTGCATATTAAAGTAACAATGAAATGTGCTACACATCTATGGGATGGTTTCCTATTCCACAAAGTCAATGAAGTGAAAATAAACATATTCTACCAAAAGCACACATTTACTGTGATTCCAGGTGCCTTAAGTTGATGTGTAAATCAAAAGGAATGATGACATATGCTTGCCTAGCATGAGTTCACTTGTTCACTAAGGCCAATCTTTGGATTATTACATAGATGCAGGCATATCCTGGTTATTCACAGGAAGAATAAATCACGTAAGTGAGAATATTAGCCTACCATTAGACTCCTTTTCTTCATTAATTTAAACACAAGGATCTAAGATTACTGAAACAGAGGATTTTAAATGCAGAGTATTCTTCAATTCGGCTTAATATTATGATAAAAAAATGAACCAATTTTATTGTTATGTTCTAAGGCTTTGGAATATTGAAATTTGAAATTAAGTTCAGGCAACATTTTATATGGACCAAAAAATTATTTTAAAATCTTTTAATTTTTACTGCTTCCACTTGAAGCTGAACATCTCAATTCTATTATTCATATGTATAGTTTACATGAGTCTAAAATTAAGAAGTTAAAAAATCAAATAAAAAGAAAAAATAAAACAATGCTTACATGTCTATCTGTAGAGACATCAGGGATGTTTACATGTTTAACTCAATGATATAGAAAATGCAGTTACAGAATTCAGTGTATAATATGCAATTACAATGGCTGAGTCATGATGGATAGAGACATTTATCACTGCTAAAATTTTATTACATATACAATTATTCATAATTTATAATTTAAATAAACTATTGTTGAATTTTGACTGATAATGATATTACAGGTTATCATCTTGATAGGTTTCAACTTCTATGTCATACCTTCTTTACTGGTGATAATTGATAATTTTATTATTTTTAGTATTAACATAAATTGTGACTCTTTTGTTTTGCATTTTGCAGTTCCTATGAGCTTTGTGCAATAGGATAGAATTATGCTGTACCACTAATTAAAACCAGAATCTGAAGTGTTATTTTATAAATAGTGAGTTATTTTATAAATTTGACCACTTGGAAGCTCTACAGATGAGGGACATGTCCTGCTTCCTCATATAGTTTTCCTGTTACAAGCACTAATTTCATATACAGGACAGTAATAATTGTTCTTGTCCTCATACTGGAAGCCAGAGATTTACAAATACACTTCATTGATTGAGACATCTTTGTACCCAAAAATTCAGTTGGGGAACCCAGGCCCCAGCTGTTTGTCTGAGTCTGACTCAGATACAAGTTTGAGTAGTGCTCAGATACAAGTCTTGCTAGTACCACTACTTTTTTTTTTCTACCAACAGTAGGTTTCCGTTCAGAGTGCTGGTAAGTCTATCTGCTGATCCTAGAGATGCAGAGAAGGGAAATGGCTGTGTCAGCACAGGCAAAGAGAGGGAACCTGCAAGCACAGACCCATCACAGTGAAGGACAGAGGCAGTGGTCAGTGACTTGGGTATTTGAGGAAGAGGGTAATGACTCAGGTTAGGGGTGTGCCCTTGGCCTCTCAGGCCTATACCTACCTGTGCAGTCAGAGAAGACCAGAAGGTGCAACAGATTCCAGTCTATGGGGGACACAGCTCCTTCTTAGGCCTCACTCTGATAGCTCCATTGTCCCAGGTCTCTTATACCAGTCCATTGGCCTCCCAGAGTTGGGGCTGCTCATGAAAATGTGTCCCTGCCCCTCTCTACCCCATGGGTACTGGCAGTGTCTGGGTCCCTGACCCAGGGAGGGTGGCATGATCAACTAGCTTACTCAATAATTAAAGATTAGGAAAAAAACTGCTGAGACCAAACCAATGTCCATGTGCTTGGGGCTCTGCCCATCTGTACATCACTCTGTACATCAGTTTATATTCTTAAAGTCACTTCTGGATTGACCAGAACATGTTTAATCTGGACCATGCACATCATTATGTCTTATTTAGAGCATCAGCTCTGGGGAAATTATAAGCAAAATAGGGACAAAGAGATCTGGGTGTGGGACTTACTGAGTCTCTTGTTTAAGATGACAGCAGAAGAAATAGGAAACCAGTGAAATGTCAAGTGCCTTTTATGTGTGACTCCTGGGCCCAATGTGTGTCTCCTGGGCCTAATGAACCTCAGGTGGGAGAGGAGCAGGTACTCCAGAGAACAAGATCCGGGAAAGGCAACACCTGTGTTCAGATTCACAGAGCTGAGGCCAGGTGGAAGAGCAGGTTGGAGGGGATTCTGTTGTATATTTTTTACATTGTGGTATCAAAAGGTGGAAAATATTTAGTAATTTTAGAGACAAAAAAAGTTCTGCAGGTGTGATAATAAAAGCAAATGTAACTCCATTTTTTTTTTTTTTGTGACTCCATTCTGTAAAACAACCATGCCAAGTAGAATGGTCATGATCAGGGCAAGATGTTCTTCTCCTTTTGATATAGAAACCTGTAAGAACACGGAACTGCCTAATGGGACATTGTTTCTGTAACTAGAGTAACGGGGCTCTGTTTCTATAACTGGAGTGATTGGGCTAACTGTGATTGGATTGGCTAAGCGTCCCTCCACCTGACTGCACTCTCCCACTTCTGTAACTTGGCTTGCTTGCATTTGCATTAGATGGATCCCAAAACATCCCTTATGCAGTTTTCAGGCTTATATGGAGCGCCCTTGCAATTGTTTGGGACTGATCAGGGAACAGCTTTATTTTCTGGTCAGTCGCCACCAGTGTGCTTCAATAAAGGCTTGACTTGATTATAAGTGAGTTGTCTGGAAGTCAATTTATGAAACCCCAGGATGAAACATTAACTATAACACAGGGATTCATCCTCTTCCCATAGCAATGCCCTTCACAAGGTCAGCTTCTTCACAAGGTCAGCTTCCTCACACTTCTTCAACCCAGCCACAAGTTTCATCTCTTCAAAGTCAGAGATGGAATAAAATCAAGGATAAATTCTCCAGGGCTACCTAGTTCATCTATTTTATTGCAAACCCAAACCTTTCTGGTGAATATATCTTTTCTCTCCAGTAAAAGAGTTTTGTTCCCTCTTGAGTTAACTTTCAGGCCCTTTTTAATTGACTTTTTAAAAAATTAAATTATAGCCAAATGAATTAAAATTCTTATGTCACATATACAGCACAATTTTTCATATCTCTGGTTGTATATGAAGTATGTTAACACCAATTCGTGTCTTCATAGATGTACTTTGAATAATGATGTCTATCACATTCAGGTCCTTCTTCTGCAGCATAGATCCCATTTTGACACTTCAGAGCCAGTTTTGTGGGGAAATCCATGACCAGTTCCAGAGACAGGGTTTTCCACTGACTGAGTGTAGAAACAGTCCAAGCAACCTCAGTGGAGTCCCGGGTTGAGATTGTAGACACAGACAGCAGCAGCACAAGGCTTAGGATGCCATCTGCCTACACTCTATGAAGTCGTCAATTATACAGATTTAACACAGGCACACAAATTTGAGATAGAGTATGATATTCTTCCCAGCATCAAAACTAAGAAAAAAAGAAAAACATGTTCAACAAACTTGAAAATAAAATTAAGACTATTTCTGAATAAATTAATGTGAACGTCTCTACCATTTTAAGACACTTTCACATTTGAAGATGATTAGAAATGCTAGGGAATAAAACTGGGTGTTCAGAAATGAAACACATTCAGTTCCTTTGTGAAATAAGGTTTTCTTTTAAAAAAAATGGAGGTCATAACTACAAACTAAAATAGAATTTCTAAATTGTTCATAATTATTTTATTATATTTTCATTGTTATTATTGTTTCCTTCCAAATCATTCATGATTTTGGGGGGTGTGTTCTAAAAGATCCACTTATATTAGAAATAATGATTCACATTAAAGTTTTCTATGTCCAATAGTCAAAAGTGTCTGATAGAATGCCAGATTGTTTATGCATGTAATATAAAGGAAAAGAGAACAATCTAAAATTTAAGTGAAAAAAGAAATAAAATGCTACTTTTAATACATAAAAACCTTAATAATATCAATTTTATCATTTATATTAAAACTCACTGAAAAAATTACAAATTATTAAGATGCAATATAAAAACACAAAAAGCATTGTGTTACCAAATTTATCACATATTTAATACAGATGATTTAAGAAATCACAGTGACCAGCAAATAATCTTAACCTCTACAGTGAGCCCCAAGCTACTTCTGAAATTCCCTCAGACATTCTCAAGGAAACATGAATCAACAGTTTTTCTCCTGTGATATCCACTTAGCAATAAAGAGCTAAAGATCAAATGAAGAATAGGAAACCTAGGAACGGATAAGATCCAAGAGTACCAGGAGCTCATGTTAGCAAAGCAAAAGCAGCTTCCTTGTATGTACAAGTGATACATAAGTGTTTAATTTGGGCTCTGCATTTTATCCCTGAAGGACCATATTGATATATGCAGCACATGGTGGGAATCTACAGTGTATTTATTAGTCCCATTGAAGTCCAATTGAGGTGGTCCTGTGATTCCATCTTTCTACCCTACAGTGACTCGAGTCTCACTTCTGAGAACTTAGAGGCTATCTCCATGATTGAGACATCTGACATTATCTCATATCTCTTGTACTTGCTCACCATTCAAAATCCATGTTCAGCATCATTCATAGACTTCATACACACACACACACACACACACACACACACACACACACACAGAGAGAGAGAGAGAGAGAGAGAGAGAGAAAGTCCTATTTTCAATCCAAATTCTTTCTTTTGGACAACATAAGTCTTTCTCAATTTAACATAAATTCTGCTTCCTAACATACTGCTACACTGTGGGTGGAATTTGAGTGTCTGCCAAAGGTCCATATGTAGAGGCTTCCTCCCAGGGTGGTAGTACCAAGAGGTACTACCAGATGACAGTACATTGTGAGAGTAGGTAGGGTCTTGTGATAAAGCCTTAGTTCTTTAGAGATATGTCCACAAATACGGTGGATATATAACACCCTGTCTCTCTCCCCCGCATCCCCATCCTCCTCTCTCTCTCAGTCTCTCTCTCTCTCTCTCTCTCTCTCTCTCTCTCTCTCTCTCTTTCTCTCTCTCTCTTTCTCTCTCTCTCTCTCTCTCACTCTCTCTCTCTCTCTCTCAACTTCCCAGCTTAAAATATGACCATTCACTTGGCTCAAACTTACCCATTTTATCATAACTTTACCATTGTCTTAAACAAATGTGGCAACCCATTCCAGGCTAAAACCACCATATTCATGAACCAAAATAAACCTCTCTTTACTTTATATGTACGATGTGCTGTCTATGTTGTTTTAATAAAACAAAGTCAACTAATACTCAAAATGAGAAACTTTTGTATTTGTGTTTGTAAATTAAATGGACTCACTGATTTTTTTTATTTTCAGCATTGATATCTACTCTTGCCTGATTTCTTCTCATTTTCTCTCCAGTCTTCTAGCTTGCTTCTTTATCTAAATTGCATCCTGCTCTGTGACCATCTTTCCATCTTGCATAGAAAACAGGGAATATGAAATAGGAAGCAAGGGTGTGGGTAAGATCCCAATGCTCATGTGGCTCTTGGGGACCCAGGGGCAGGAAAGTCACAATTTGATGAGGACTTTTTCTGCACAAGAGTGGTCTGGTGCAGAGCTCTAACCTGTCCTGCATAATGCAACTTCACCCCTACTGGCCTCTGATCCTGGGTCTTCAACCCCCTGTCATATCCTGGCAGAGACTGTGGAAGGTTATCCTGATTAGAGTAAATGGACTTTCTGATTTTATATCCCTAATAGTAAAACGACTCTGGTATTTAGTGCTGAGACCTTTTTTTATTTTTTTTTTCAGTTTCTAATGGTCTCCAGAACTCTAAATGCACTGTTTATGATACCACATAATAAATAAATAAATAAATATGATAAATATATAAATAAATAAATACCATAATAAATAAATACCAGAATTATCTGGTATTTATTTGACTATGCTTCAGCCAGGTACTTTGGGTCTTTTCCAGGCTACAAACCTTTTGAACAATATTTAAAGCCTAAGCTCAGGAGAGGTCACAAGTCATAATAATGCTGCCTTTGTTCCTTTTACAGGTTTACTTAATTTCAGGTTGCTGCTTTTCCGAGAGTCTCCTTTTGTGTTCTCACCCCACTCTACAGGCATTTGATGCAGATGTCTCTTTGTCCTATGAGAATATAATATTATCAGGGAATGTCCCTGAAGACCTTAAAAGAGCATACTATAGGGATACTGCCACATCGATGTTCATAGCAGCACAATTAGAATAGCTAGACTATGGAACCAACCTAGATGCCCTTCAGTAGATGAATGGATAAAAAAAAATGTGGCATTTATACACAATGGAGTATTACACGGCACTAAAAAATGACAAAATCATGGAATTTGCAGGGAAATGGATGGCATTAGAGCTAGCCAATCCCTAAAAAACAAATGCCAAATGTCTTCTTTGGTATAAGGAGAGCAACTAAGAACAGAGCAGGGAGGAAGAGAATGAGGAAAAGATTAACATTAAACAGAGATGAGAGGTGGGAGGGAAAGGGAGAGAGAAGGGAAATTGCATAAAAATGGAAGGAGATCCTCATTGTTATACAAAATTACATATAAGAGGTTGTAAGGGGAAAGGGGAAAAAAACAAGAGAGAGAATTGAATTACAGCAGATGGGGTAGAGAGAGAAGATGGGAGGGGAGGGGAGGGGGGATAGTAGAGGATAGGAAAGGTAGCAGAATACAACATACACTAGTATGGCAATATGTAAAAACGTGGATATGTAACCAATGTGATTCTGCAATCTGTATTTGGGGTAAAAATGGGAGTTCACAACCCACTTGAATAAAATGTATGAAATATGATATGTCAAGAGCTTCGTAATGTTTTGAACAACCAATAAAAAAATTTAAAAAAAATATTATCAGGGAATGAGTGTTCTCTGCTTTGACTTGCTTCTCTGTGCTCTAATTTGCCCTTGAATGTCTACCTGACAAAACCAATTTCCTTTTGACTCTGATATAATGTAAGTTATCTTATTCTAGTTTTATATATTTTTTCATTATGAGTATTGATATGAAATAACATTGGTGTATATATATATTGTATAAATTATATATAATTATGTAAATTATATAAATATAAATTACTGTTGTTATAGTGCTTCTACAACTTCTCAATTAAGCAACTGTTGTTAATTTTTATATCAGAGGAAGTGTTTCTAATTAGATTCATTTTCTTAGTGCTCCATGGATTGAAAAGTTGGGCACATTTATAAAGTCGAGGACAAAATATCCTGATATTTATCCAACATCATTTCATCTTAAGATTATTTAGAGAAGAGTGTAACTTGTGAAGCCTAAAAAGGAAAAATGAGTATGGTAGTGGCCACAGAGCTATGCCTTAGTGGAAAGGGTTTATTCTTCATCAGGAAATCTAAAGTCACACCAGAGTATAATCTGAAGAGAAAATGAAGCACAGCTTCCCTATGTTTTCAGATCTCAAGGAAGATGGGCCCAGCCTGGGAAAGGATCAATAGAAATGAAGAGAGTTGCAGAATCCAAACAAGAGTGTGTGTTGTTCATAGAGCAATTATGAGGCACACAGGAAGAGTGGTGATTTTATCTCAAATCAACTTAAATTGGAGATCTTGATGGCATTGATAATGTAGCCAAATGTGAATAAGAGAAAGAGTGTGTCTGGGGCAGAGGGAGGAAAGTGATAATCGGCCTGTTTTTCACTCTGTTTTTCAGGTTGGAAGCTAGAGGTACTCAAGGAGGTCCTACTGGCAAATCTTGGCCCCAGTTTAGGACTGAATCCTTGATGAATGATCGCTTATATCTGAGGTCACAGATCTAGGACTTCTCATAGGAAATCTTGGGTACCAATTGGCACAGTAACTTCCAATATTTCCTTTGCTCTCTGTGTAAAACAATACAACTTCAGGTTCTGAGGCACATTATATAAGTTACATTTATAATATATATAAACAAGTATTACACAACTATGAGAATTTCTGCTCTCTGAAGTTCCATAGTCCTCTACTAAAAACTGGAATGTTGAAAAGCCACAGGGGGTATTAGAAGAGAGAAGCACCGAAGTCAGTTCCAATGAACTCAGAAAAATCTAACTATGAAAGTCAACATCATTCTGAGTGTGGTCACATGGAGAAGAGTGTCATCCTGGGGACTTACTTCCCTCAACTTCCCAGGAGGACCCCCAGAGTTTTCTAATCAATGATAGAGCCTCACTTTCATTCAGTCATGTCCCTCAAGAAAGTTTGCTGGTCTCATTTCTAAACTCCTTACCACTTCCCTACCCCAATGCCGAACATTCTTTCCTTGACATCAAAACTGAAGATGCAGATATCCACAAGGAAGCCAGGCCAACACTGTGCTTGAAACTTTTCTGATACCTCTATCCTCACAAAGTATTTCACATCTTGGTGACTCAATCCCTGACAGCCTTTTACAGCCCAGGCCACAAATAACCACAGACATATGAGGTGTCATCTTCTGTGGAAGATTGTCCACCTGCTAGAAGGGTCTCTGTTTCCTAGCCAAGAAGAAAGAAGATTTGCTTTTTGTTCCAGAGGAAAAAATCTAACTCT
This sequence comes from Callospermophilus lateralis, assembly GCF_048772815.1. Taxonomy (NCBI): domain Eukaryota; kingdom Metazoa; phylum Chordata; class Mammalia; order Rodentia; family Sciuridae; genus Callospermophilus; species Callospermophilus lateralis. The sequence continues at coordinate 123,224,705 of NC_135305.1, read as the reverse complement.
ATAGGCTCTACTTATAAAATAAGATCACCATATTCATCACAAGGTAAAGCTTGGATATTATCATATATAATTTTGTTGTCATTTTGTTTGGGGGTGATTTTGGTGTTTAGTTATTTTCAGTTTTCCTGATATTTCAGAAACACTGATTAGAAAATTTAATGGGCAGATATTTTGACCCAGAATATACTTAAATGTATATTTAGTATATAAGCATATTAATTTAAAGTTGGTGAAGAGGTATAGTCTCAGCAGGCTAATTTTTTGTACCACTTTTCCATCTGCCTATGTCCCTGTGAGAAACCTTATTGTGGCCAATGACACAGTAATAGTCAGTTTCATCCTCAGGCTGCAGCCCAGAAAATGAGCAAAAGTAATGAATTGGTTGGCACATCTTTGAATGCAGAGAAGAGGCCAGAAACCCCAGAGCCAAGGAGATTATACAAATCTCAGTAGTATCTCAGAGAAAATCTAGAATGGTTTTCCATCTTGTGCTAGTACCACTATATCCTTTTTTCGGCACACTGAAGACATTGCTCAGGGTGCAGATGAGTCTGAATGATGCGTCTGGAGGTGCAGAATGGAATGGTGACTGAGTCAGCAGAGTCTGGGAAGAAAACCTGACTACACAATCATGTGGCTGGAACGGGAACCATATTTAAGATACTGGTCATCTGAACCAGAAGAATGGATACAGGACGGGAGCTGTCCTGAGTCTCTGAGACCTGTCCTACCTGTGTAATGAGAGAGTAGCAAGAGGAATGAGGGTACAGGAAACTGTAGACTGGTGCTTGAGACCCATAGAGGGACTCTGCTACTCCAGCCTTGTCTGATCCTCTCTGCTGCCCTCAGGTGAAAAAAGAAACCTGATAGTTCTTGTAAATAAAATGCCTACCTTTCTGCTTTCTCAGAGTACATCTGATCTCTGATTCATGAGTCTTAGAGAATCTGAGGATAAAGGATGCTGAGGGAGATGCCCATTCTGAGTTTCACCACTGGAAATGTCATAGACAGAGCAGCTATGGAAATCTTGCACATAATCCTGCTCAGGAACCATCAACAGGCCCTGAAACCACCAGGTTGAAGATCACTCTGGGAAGCACAGGAGGCAGCTCAGCCTCTACTAGATCTGAGACTAGCGGGGTGCAGCTATCTGTGAGAAACACAGTGCAACTTCCTGCACAGTTCTTCTTCACCACCTTCTCATCACAGGTCAATCTTTAGGGTTCTCACAGCTGAATGCCGCAGAATTTGCCACCACCATTGGATACATTGCTTTGCCAAGAATGCCTGTGTGATAAGTTGCACATAAGCACAATTTCATCAATATTAGTATGCTGTTTGTCATTTTAGAATTATGCAATACAAGAAAGAAAGAACACAATGTTGTGAATGTGATAAGTTCTACCAAAGTTTAAATTCTGAACAAATGAAACTCACTATTTGGGTTATTAAAGGGTCTTATTTGAAGAACTGCACCTTGAGTTGAGTCCATAAAATTGAATGAGAGTGTTAATAGAGTGCTCCCCTCACATGCACAAGGCCCTAGGTTCAATCCCCAGGACCACAAAAAAAATTGAGTGAGGGTGACTGGAATTATTGCACAGTGATAAAGTGCTTGCTTAGCATTTGGAGCCTGGGTTGAATCTCCTACAATTATATAGACAAACAAATTATATGTTTAAATTACATATATCATAGGACATATTATACTACAGTGCTAGAGATTCTCAAAAGATTTCTTAAGAAATTAATTTTTCCATACAGAAACACAAAGAAATCAAGAAAGGGTGGAGAGGTTCATCAGAGCTCCATTCAAAGAATCTTCATAACCCATAAACTGCAAGGACCTGTTCGGTGAAAAAGGAGGAATATATTAGGAACTGTACATTTCTTCTTTGAATAACCAAAAGGTGCTATCACTATTCAATACAGTGGAAAATAGAGCCATTAGATGTTTTCTCTATCCATGAGAGAATTAAATACTTGTTAAAGTGTCAGGTATTTAGACTTATTTTTTAGAGAGAGTTCACTGTAATTTTGTCTAGTGGCATGCTGTCACCTCATTGTTCAAGATGAGGTCCAGAAAATGTGAGCAGTCACTAATGAGAAATGTGGATGCTGAGAAGAGAGAAGATCTGGGGATAGAACCCTGGAACCCCTATTCAATGAAGGAGTAAAGGGTAAAATAATTCTGAAAACACTTTATCAGCTAATGCTGGCTGTTTATTATGTGTGCATTTCTAATTACTCATTCATGCAGCATGTTTATTAATTAACTAATATCTTCAGGTTGTGGCCCCAAGTAATAAGGCTAAGAGAGATGAGCACTGCCTTGGCCCATGAGGAGTTCAGATAAATGAATACATATTTGTGGAACATTTCCTCACAAACAATTGGCAGATATCCTCCATTTTGGACTCCTATAGAAACAGAAACTAACCAGCCCCTTCCTAAACCTGTCTCTATGGACACTCATCATTGGGCTGCCAGAGTGGTCAATGTCTGTTCTTATAATTCCCATATCCTGTGATCATATTTCTATCTAGCCTAAGTCAATGCAGGTGTAGATCTCTGTTCCTCATCTGGGTCTCACTGTTCTGAACATCACTATAATGGATCACACATTGAACCTGTTTCACCCTCAAGCTGAACACTTGAGAGGATCAGGAGCTTTGCCCATAGCAAGGAATCCTGAAAACCAGGAAGGTGACCAAGAGGGTCTCTTGTTTTTCATTCAAATCAGGGTCCTGGGCACTTGGCTAGACTTCTGCTGCAACCAGTATGAGAAGTAATCATTGGGACCAAAACTGTAACTATCCCTCCAGACCAAGTGGTCAGTGAGTGGACCCTAAAACCTCAAGAAAACATGTCTAGAATGAGGAAGGACAACAGAATGCTGCTACAATGGCTGGAATCCAAAGTCTTTATCATCCTGAACACTAAGTAAGAAGGAGAAGGTGACATGCCCAGGCTGTGGGATGCATTTTGGAAGGATTTCCGGGCCTTAACATTTAGACCAGACTTCCTGATGGCCCATAATTTATTACTGAATTGCCTGCTGAAGGAGACATATTTGTGTGGTGTATTAAATAAAAATGAGACATTTAACATCAACTTCCTGAGCACTTACATTTTCAGAGGTAAACCTAGGGTGGCTGTGTGCTGTGCATTTTCCCCTTGGGAGGAAGCACCTGCTTTAGCACTGTGCATGGTCCTCTGAGCAAATGTTCATGATCCAATAAAGCTGAACCACTTGAGTTTCTACAAGTTTTCTACAAATATACATAGTGCCCCATGACGGCCTTTTGGTCTTAAGCTAGCTACAAGGTCTCATTGGATAAAGAAGTGTTGAATTGTTTGTATGACATTTCCACTATATTTTCAAGATTGCCTCACATTCAGTATTTGAGTTTTCTTTGAGCATCCCTGTTTATATCTATTTATTTGTTTTCGTCTCTTTGTTGAAATCATTCCCAGTTGTGTACAATTTGATTTTAGTTTTGCATGATCTTAATTTTATCTGAGTTTTCTTTATTATAACATACTTGTGTTTATTTTGTATAATGCTTCATTGTTTTATTATGACTATATGTTAATCATCAGATTAACCAAACCCATATTCATACATACAGGAAAGATAATTTTGTCAATTTTCATTCCCCAGTATTCTCCCTCTCCTTCCACTCACCCTCCCCAAAGCTTGTTTCTCTACTCAAATGGTCTCATTCCTGTTTTTAATTAATTGGTGCAATAAAATAATTAATAAAATTGGAATTTACTGTGATATATTGGTCCTTGCACATAATACCATCTTTTGTTTGATGTCATTCCACAGTACCTGCCCATGCTCTCATTTTCTCTCTCTCGGATCTACTTCCTCTATTCTAATTTCTCCCTTCAAGGATTCAGTTCATTATTTCACAAGTGGAAGTTATCAATAGAAAAATTAACAAAGATGGAACATCATTCATGAGTGTTTTCAATGTGTAAAGAAATTGTTTTTATGATCAAACTTGCTGATAGGGTTATTGATTTTAAGATTCTCATTGGATGTAGAGAAGGCTTAAGTTGCAAATGATTTTAGATATATCTAATATATATATATATATATATATATATATATATATACATACACACACACACACACACACACACACACACAATAATATATAATACATATATATTACTAGACTGAGTAAAGAGAAGAAGGAGACATGCCCATGTTGTGACATGCATTTTGGAAGAATTCCCTGGACCTAAAGTTTAGACCAGAAAAAAGGTCAAAAAGAAAAAAGAAAGAGGAAATGCTTCAAGTTAGAGCATCTTTTCTTGACAATTTCATTTTTTAAAAAAACTACCTGAGTTGAGATAAAGTCAATTATGCACATGGTCAACCAGCTCTACATGACCACACTACTCAAAAATACACAAAGCTCAGGATGAATTTCCTATTTTTTTTTCTGTTTTGCTTTTTATGTGTCAGGGACTGAACCCAGAGGGTCTTACTCACTAAGCATCATCCCCAACCCCTTTTTGTTTTAGAGAAAGAGACATGCTAAGTTGACTAGGACCTTTCAGTGTTGGTGAGGCTGGCTTTGAACTTGTGATCCTATAGCTTCAGTCTCCCAAGCTGCTGGATTTGCAGGTGTGAACCACCACTCTCAGCTTTTAGGGCATTCCTGACTAAGAGTGATGTATGCATGATAGCACACATTGTTTATAGTAGATATATCAATGTCAGTGAGCTTGGGCCATGGCAGTGAGAGAGCTGAATGCTAACCAATAGATCAGGAAAGTAGCTCACAATAAATAGACCCACTGTTGAATTGAGAGAATGACCCTCTGGTGGTTCTCATGGCCAGATATCAAGTTTCCCTGGCTACCTATCTTCTCTAATATTTCTCTTCTGTACACAGGAGGTTGGGGGGCTCCTCATTTGGCTTTCTTTCCCCAATGATTTGTTGTTCAGAGCAAGCATTAGATGCAGCTAATTCTCTCACACCCTGCCAACCCCATGGTGAAAGACCCCTTTCTTTTTGAATATTCAAACATTTACTATGGTTCCCTATATCTGAAAGGGACAATCTGGGCTCCCATGCATGTTCCTTGAATTCCCTTCTGTAGCTTTTAAAGGAAATAAAAGCAAATAAATATAGCAAACATGGTGGCATTCAGACCACCTGGATTTTTTATGTGTTTTGTCTCTTAGCTGCAACTACCAGAATCCACTTTTATTCCCTGAAAGTATCTAAGGAGAAGTGTTTCAGGTCAAGCTCTTGCCATCTATGCCTTTCAAGATGTCACAGCATGTGTCCTTGTAAGATGAACTGTTTGTAGACACTGGTTAACTACTGGGAATCTCAACTGACATGAGATTAAGAAGGAAACATGAAAGTTTCTTATTTCTTACTTAACTAACTGGTCTTCAGAAACCTGATTTGGAGGCTCCTCAGGCAGGACATGGACCAAAATAACTTTTGTATCCTGGATGCAGCTAGAAATACACACCTTCACTGCCTGTCCCTGTCCTGAGCCTCCCTTATGTGTTAGCTATTGTTGTCAGTATATGGAGACACCATAATTTTCCTAGTAGTATTATTGTCATCAGATGGGCTCCAGGAAACATGTTATAGTTTCAGAGCTCCTTACAAAGATTCTGACAATGTAAGAGACACCCTCAAAACTCTGAGTGAGCACACAAGGCAGGAAACTTGATCCCCTAATTGTCTCCTACTTGCAAGTAACTACCTGAAACTCAAGCATGTCAGCCCTCTTGCCTTTTATCTCAGTTCTACCACAAGCCTTGAAATAGGACAGTTTTTCTACTAAGTGAGGAGGGGAAGGGCCTGGGTAGACATGTCCACAGGACCCATGAGGAGATGTTGAGTCCAGTGAATAGATAACAAAGGAATAGGATTTCTGATTGGTTCCTATCAATTTTTGAGGAAAGTTCCTATATCAGGAGGTCAATAACGCAATCAATACAATGAAGGCTAGATTATATTGCTCTCTATACTTACAAAGTTATAAAATAAAATTTTAACACACACATGATCATAAAAAAGTGTGCATCAACACAGCAATATCCAGAGACTATAAAGGTCATGATATGTCCCCAGCAGAATCAGTGAAATTTCAACAAAATGTGAAAGGGTCCCAAAAGTATTTATAAAATTGAAAAGGTCATTCAAGAAAAAATATTCTCTGTTGTTTCTAAATATGTGAGAAAACCTGACCAATAATCACAGAAATAAAGTCAGTGATTTCCTGGGAGGTTCTGTGAACAGAGATGAAGGGAGTATTCCGAAAGGCAAAGTAGGCTTGTGGGCTGGTGGACAGATTCCTTGGCCTAATTGTCTTGATGTTCCCAAAGGTGGGACACTACCTCAAAATCTCTCAGTTTTCAATTATGTGCATTTATTGTCTTTTAAATATTGCCTGTTAGAAAACTTATATAAAATTAGGCTAAAACATGAATCACATTTATACACAATGAGGCCTAAGGAGAAGAAGACACAGTTCTAGAATAAATGGAAATAAGAAAAATGGAGTGTGGAACCACAGGATTCCCCATCAGATGTGAACTCTGAGAAGACCAGGAATGCACTGGCTACCTCATCAGCTGAACTTCAAAGAAAAGATACAACAGCATTCTGTTCATCTCCTCAAGCTAATGAGAAGCAGGGATTTCTGTTTCTATGGGTGCATTTTCCTAGAAACATGCTGCTGTGAATGATTCTGAGGGCAGAGGACAAGAATCTTCTCACTCAAAGGGGTGCCAATAGATTCAGCTGGGCTTATAGTAGTAGTAGCAGAAAAAGCCAGAGAGCAGGCCTGAGCAAAGCTGCTGCTTGTTTGCCCTCCTGACAGATGGCAATGGGGTTCTTGTATTACTTCCCCATGAGCCTGGAGCACTGTGCGAGCATTGAGGCTGTCATCATAAGACAGACAGAAATAGACAGCCTCATCCTCAGGCTGGAGCCCAGTGATGGTCAGTGAAGCAGAGTTGCCAGACTTCGAGCCAGAGAAGCGATCAGGGACCCCTGAGGGTCGATTACTATTACCATAGATAAGAGGTTTGGGAGCTGTTTCCGGGAGCTGTTGGTACCAGCTCACATAATTACCACCAATATTGTTGCTATTTCCAGTGCAGGAAATGGTGACCCTCTGTCCTGGAGTCCCAGAGAGTGAGGGCTGCTGAGTCAGCACAGACTGGGCCCAGGACCCTGGAAGTGAGAGAAACACAGAGAAAGTGATTTTTGTCTAGAAAAAAAGAGTATAATCAGGACCTATATCAGAGGACTCCCACACACTATTCCTCCTCCATATCATGTCACCTGTGCACTGAACAAGGAATGTGAGGAGGAGACAAGACCAGGCCATGGTGAAGGTCATCCTGAACTCTGCTTCCTCTTCCCAGGCCTGAGCAGAGTTTCCCCCAAGTTTCTCCCTTGCCCTCTTTATTAAACTCTGAGAAGAGGAAGTTCTATCCATGCAAATTAGTTTCCTCCACGTTTTCTGATTATACCCTGGGTCTGGGTTCAACTCTTGCACATAAAGATGCCAAGTGGGTGTGCAGGGGTGGAGTTGGGTTGGGTCAGAGATGTGGGAGGTCACAGCTGTGAGTCATAACATGAGAAACTCAGGAAGAGCCAGGTGGCTTATTATATTACTTGTTACTACCTAACTCCTCTTAACTGGTCTGCAGTGCCCCCTGTTGTTCATACACATCATCATGTTACATTGTGATCAGAACCCCTGAGACAATCCTATGTCTCCACTACACCCACTGACTCTGCCTAGGTGCCCAGCCATTTAGCCCCTTGTGTGGCCTCCTCATTATCTCAGGAAGGCCTTCTTGCATTGCTCAGACTCCTCATGGTGAATTTATGCACAGTTCACTTGACTCTTCCCTGAACAGGACTACGGTATTGTCTTTGATATAAATTTTTCTCAGATCAAAATTAAGCAGGTGAATATAAACTTTTCAGTTTCATTATTTTGTGGGTACCTTCTTGTTTATCCACAACAACAAAAAAAATTTTTCCCATAGTCTTTTCACCTTTGACTTGGCATGAAACACAGTTGCAATACCTTATGAGCAGCCATTTGATGCTATTTAGAAGATACATATATGCATGTTTTTAAGTTTTCTCAGTTCATATATTTGTAACCTTTATTGTCAGCAAGTGAGGGTTGTGACAATGAGTCAGTCACAACCATGTAGCATTTCATCCACCATTGGTTACATGGAATTCCACAGGGACTGGAGACCCTGAAAGGACTCAGATTCCATAACTCATGAATGTTTTCAGTCATGGATTAAAAAGTATTGTCCTCGTCACTGTGACATATGCAGGTATGTGGACATGAATGTCAGCTTTTGTTCATATTTGTTCAATATGATTCAGTGTATCTCAAGAAGGTTCCATGTTTCCATCTGAGGAAGTACACCCTGAATTTTAAAATTTTTTTTATTTTACTTTTTATTTGTTCTTATTGGTTATATATGACAGTAGAATATGTTTTCACATATTATACTTATATGGAGTATAACTTCCCATTTTTCTGGTTGTATAGGATGTATAATTACATTGGTTTTATATATATATATATATATATATATATATATATATATATATATATATAGTCCGATTCATTCTACTATTTCCTGTTCCTATTCCCCATTCCTTTCCTTCATTCCTCTTTATCTAATCCTAAGTATTTCTATTCTTCCTCACCCCTTTCCCTTATTTTGGGTTAGCATTAGCATATCAGACAGAACAATGAGGCTTTGTGTTATAGTCTCCAGTTTCATCCATTTATCTATAAATGCCACAAATTCCTTCTCTTTAAGGCTGAGTAATATTTCATTGTGTATACATACCACATTTTCTTTATCCATTTATCTATTTAAGGGAAACTAGTCTCTTTCTATAGTTTAGATACTATAGATTGAACTGCTACAGATATTGATACAGATTCATCATTATAGTATACATTTTAATACCTTTGGGTATAAACCGAGAAATGGGATAGCTGTTTAAGTTGTCGTTCCATTCCAAGTTTCTGAGGAATCTTCATAGACCTTGCCAGAGTAGTTACACCAATTTTCAGTTCCACCAACAATGTATGAGTATACATTTCCCCACATCTTCAAAATTGATTGTTGCTTATATTCTTGATAATTGCCATTGTGACTGGAGTGAGATGGAATCTCAGTGTAGTTTTAATATTTCTGAAAGCAATAATATAGAAATTTGTAAAATAACTTACATTCTGATTGATAAATCATTTTAGAATAAATTGTATTAGAATGTGTGCATTAATAAGCCATTCAAATTTATAAAACATTAATATATTAAATTTTCATCACTATTTCCACCCTCCTTTCTTCATTTCTTTTTTCTACTGTGAAGAATAGGCAGTGTATGTTCCCTTGTGCTTTTATGTAGTTTTAATGAAAATTTATTTTTCCACCTTCACATAGTTCTCTTAAGTGCAATGATGTTAATTTTCTCCAGATATTTTTTCCACAGGTCAAGCTCCACTTGCCATTCAATTCAGAAAGAGCAAGACAAAAATTCTTCCCTACTCCTTTGCAGATCAGGAAATATAATCCTCCTCTTCTTAATGAGTGTACCCAAATCCACCAGCACATATAAAGTTTTCTTTTGATTATGCTTTTTCTAACTTTTTCTCCAAAAATTAACCCAGAATATTTGATCTCTCTACACCCAGTAACATAAAACAAACTGAATAAAATTACCAATGTTTCAAGAGGAAAATTGCAGATAAAAAATAAGCACATGATGGTGAAACTGCAAATCATTGCAAACACTCTGGAAAGCAGTCTGGAGATTCCTTAGAACACTTGGAGTGGAGCCACCATTTGACCCAGCTATCCTACTTCTCAGTTAAAATCAGCATACTACAGTGATGCAGCCACATTAATGTTTATAGCAGCTCAATTCACAATAACTAAACTATGGGACCAACCTAGCTACCCTTCAACAGATGAATGGATAAAGAAATATGGTACATATACACAATAGAATATTATTTAGCCTTAAGGAAGAATGAAATTATGGCATTTGTGGGTAAATGAATGAAACTTGAGATTATCATGCTAAGTGAAATAAGCCAATCCCCAAAAGCCAAAGGCCAAAAGTTCACTCTGATATGTGGATGGTAACCCATTGCAAGTTATAGTAGGTGGGGTAAGTATAGAAGTTCATTGTATTAGACAAAAGGGAATGAAGTAAAAAGAGGGTGATGATAATAGGAAAGACAGTAGAATGAATTGGACATAACTTCCCTGTGTTCATATATGAATAAATGACCACTATAACTCCACATCATGTTCAACCACAAGATTGGAATCAAAATTATAATGGGTTGAACCCCATGTATTAACAATATGTCACAATATACTTTACTGTAATGTTTATCCAAGAATAACCAATTTAAAAAGAAAAGAAATGAAATAACACTAAATCTCATTTCTTGGTGCATATTGAAGTAACAATGAAATGTGCTACATATCTATGAAATGCTTTAAATATTCCACAAAGGCATTTAAGTGAAAATATATGTATTATACCAAAACGGCATGTTCACTGTGAATCCAGGTGCCTTAAGGTGATGTGTAAATCAAAAGGAATGATGACATATGCTCAGCTAGCATGAATTTTCTTGTTCTCTAAGACCAATCTGTGGATTACTGCATAGATACAGGCATATCCTGGTTATTCACAGGAAGAATAAACCACTTAAATGAGGATTTTAGCCTACCATTAGACTCCTTTCCTTCATTAATTTAAACACTTGCAGGATCTAAGTTTACTGAGACAGAGGATTTAAAATGCACACAATTCTTTCAACCAGGCTTGATATTATGACAAAAGTAAAATAAACCAATGTATTGTTATGTTCTAAGGCTTTGGAATATTGAAATTAAGTTTGAAAAATATTTTACATAAGCAAGAAAAACTTTATTTAAAATATTTTAATTTTTACTGCTTCCACTTGATGCAGAATATCCCAATTCTATTATTCACATGTATAGTTTACATGAGTGTAAAATTAAGGAGATTTTTAAAAGCAAATAAAGGAGTGGGGATATAGCTCAGTTGGTAGAGTGCTTGCCTTGCATGCACAAGACCCTGGGTTCAATCCCCAGCATGACAAAAAAAAGCCCTACATGTCAATCTGCAGAAACATCAGGGATGTTTACATGTTAAACTCAATTATATTGTTTTAAATACAGTTACAAAATTCAGTATATAATTTGCAATTACATTTTCTGGTTCCTGATGGGTAGAGACACACTGATCACTGCTAAAATTTTACTACATATACAATTATGCATAGTTTATAACTTAAATATACTATTGTTGAATATTGACTTATAATGATACTACAGGTTATCATCTTGATGGGTTGAAATTTCTATGCCATAATGTCTTTACTGATGGTAATTAATAATTTTATTATTTTTAGTATTAATATAAGCTGTTGTGGCTTTTTTGTTTTGCATTTTGCAGTTTTTTTGAGCATCGTTTAATGGGAGAGAATTGTGGTGTGGCACTAAAATAAATCTGATGTGTTATTTTATAAACAGTGAGGTTTCTTGACTACCACCATAAAGTGGCATAAACTTGGAACCTCTACAGATGAGGGACATGTCCCACTACCTCATATGGTTTTACTATCATTAATACTAATTTCATATACAGGACAGTAATAATTGTCCTTGTCCTCAAACTGGAAGCCAGAGATTTACAAATACACTTCATTGGTTGAGATATCTTTGTATCCAGAAATTCAATTGTGGAACCCAGGCCCCAGCTCTTTGTCTGATTTTGACTCAGATACAAGTTTGTCTTAGTAGTGTTCAGATACAAGTCCTGCTAGTACCAGTACATGTTTTTAATCTACCAATAGTAGGTCTATGTTTAGAGTGTTGGTGAGTCTGCCTGTTGATCCTAGAGATACAGAGAAGGACAGCAGCTGTGTCAGTGCAGCAAAGAGAGAGAACCTGGAAGCACAGATCCATCACAATGAAGGACATAGGCAGGGGGACAGTGACTGGTATTTGAGGCAGAGAAAAATGACTTAGGGTAGGGGTCTGCCCTTGGCCCCTCAGGCCTGTACCTACCAGTGTATTTAGAAAAGAGCAGAAGGAGGAAAAGAGTCCAGGCCATGGTAGACATAGCTCCTTCTTAGGCCTCACTCTGATAGCTCCACTACCCCAGGCCTCTTATACCAGCTCCATTGGCCTCCAGAATTGTGGCTGCTCATGCAAATATGTCACTACCCTCTATATCTACCCCACAGGTATTTTCAGTGTCTTATTTCCTGACCCAGGGAGGGTGGCAAGATGAACTAGCTTATTCAATAATTGAAGCTTAGGGGAAATAACTTCTGGGACCACACTAATGTCCATGTGCATAGGACTCTGCCCATCTTTGCATCAGTTTAGATTCCTAAGGTGAATTATGCATTGACCAGAACATGTTTAACCTGGATTGTTGCCATCATTCTCTTATACTAGAGCATCAGCTCTGGGAAACTTGTAAGACAAAATAGGGACAAAGAGATCTGGCAGGAGAATTGTGGGTGTGTAGTGTAAGATCAGAGCATAGGAAATAGGAAAGAGGTGAAATGTCAAGTACCTCTTATGTGTGACTCTTGGGTCTAATGAATCTCAGGTGGGACAGTAGCAGGTAGTCCAGAGAACAAGATGTGGGAAATGCAACACCTGTTTTCAGATTCACACAGTGAGGCAAGGTGGAAGAAAAGGTAGGAGGGGATTTTGTTGTACATTTGTTACACTGCGACATTGATATGAAAAGATGGAAAATATTTAGTAATTTCAGAGACAATTAGTGCTTCAGGGATTTATTCCTCTTCCATAGGAATAATGCTGAAGTTAAATTAACAAAATAGGAGAATTAGATGAGTCATTTATTTCTTCTTTCAGTCATTTATTTTTCTTTATTAAATCATTTATTTGTTCTAATTTGTTACACATAATGTCAGAATGCAATTCATTTCATATTACACATATAGAGCACATTTTTTCATATCTCTAATTGTACAAAAAGTATATTCACACCATTCATGTATGCATACATGTACTTAGAATATTGATGTCTAACACATTCCACAATCATTCTGACCACCTTGCTCCCTCCTATCCTCTACCTCCCCTTTGCCCTATTTGAAAGTTCCTCCATTGCTCCACCCACCCCCATCATTGTTATGAGTCAGCATCCTCATATCAAAGAAAACATTTGGCCTTTGGATTTTGGGGATTGGCTTACTTCACTTAGCATTATATTCTCCGACTCCATCCATTTACCTGCAAATGCCATGATTTTATTCTATTTTAATGCTAAGTAATGTTACATTTTGTATTTAAACCAAGTTTCCCTAGCCATTCATCTACTGAAGGGCATCTGGGTTGGTTCCACAATTTAGCTATTGTGAATTGTGGTGCTATAAACATTGATATGGCTGTGTCCCTATAGAATGCTACTTTTAAGTCCTATGGCTATAGATCAAAGAAGGAATAGCAGGGTCAAATGGTGGTTCCATTTTCAGTTTTTTGAGGAATCTTTATATTGTTTCCCATATTGGCTGCACAAATTTTTAGTCCTACCAGCAATATAACAGTGTACCTTTTTACCCACATCCTTGCCAATACTTACTGTTTTTTTTTCATAATAGCTGCCATTCTGATAGGAGTAAGATGAAATCTTGGAATAGTTTTGATTTATATCTCTCTAATTGCTAGATATGTTGAACATTTTCTCATATGTTTGTTGATTGATTGTATATCCTCTTCTGAGAAGTGTCTGTTCAGTTCCTTGGTCCATTTGTTAACTGGGTTATTTGGTTTTTGGTGTTAAGGTTTTTGTGTACTTTATATATTCTAGAGAATAGTACTTTATCTGATGTGCTTGTGGTAAAGATTTGCTACCATTCTGTAGACTCTCTGTTCACCTTACTGATTCTTTCTTTTTAGTTTAAATCCATTCCATTTATTGATTCTTGGTTTTAATTCTTGTGCTATAGGAGTCTTTTTAAGGAAGTTGGGGCCTAATCTAATATGATGAAGATTTGGGCCTAATTTTTATTCTATTAAGCCCAGGGTCTCTGGTTTAATTCCCAGGTCCTTGATCCACTTTGAGTAGAGTTTTATGTATGGAGAGAGATAGGGGTTTAGTTTCATTTTGTTACTTGTGGATTTCAGTTTTCCCAGCCCCATTTGTTGAAGAGGCTATCTTTTCTTCAAAACATTTTTGGCACCTTTGTCTGGTATAAAATAACTGTAGTTCTTTTTAAAACTTTATTCTTACTACTTCCACTTAGAGTAAAACATCTGAATTCTATTATTCACATAGATAGTCTACATAAGTCTATGACTAAGTAGTTTCCAAAAAGCAAATAAAAAGACAAAATAAAGCAAGACCTTACATATCAATCTGCAGAGACATCAGGGATGTTTACATGTTCAATTCAATTATACTGTTCTAAATAGAATGTATTTACAGAACTCAAAGTCTAATTTGCAAATATAATTTCTGGGCCTGATGGGTATACACATATCAATGCTGGAATTTATTTTATATATATATATATATATATATATATATATATATATATATATATATAATTTATAATTTAAATAAAATGTCCTTATATATTGAGATATACTGATATTATGGGTTATTCTCTTGATGGTTTCAAACTTCTGTGCCATACCTTCTTTACTGGTAATAATTTACAGTTTTATTATTTTTAGCATTAATATATTTTTTGTGATTTTTTTTGTTTTGATTTTTACAGTTTCTATGAGAATTGGGTAATGGGAGAGAATTATGCTGTGCCAATGGTGTAAACCAGAATCTGATGTCTTATTTTTTAAACAGTGAGGTTCTTAACTACCACAGTAAATTGACATAAACTTGGAACCTCTTCAGATGAGGGTTCTGTTCCAATTGTTCACTTGGTTGTTTCACTGACAAGAGAACTAATTTATGTACAGGGAAGTTATAATTGGCCTTGTCCTCAAACTGGAGCTCAGAAACTTACAAATAAACTTTATTGGTTGAGACATCTAGAAATTCAATTGAGGAACTCAGGACACACATGTTTCACTGACTCTGAGTAGCAGAGCTTCCATACAGTCCTCCCAGTACCAGTATGTGTTTTCTCTACCACCTGTTCAGAGTGCAGGTGAGTCTGGGTATTGATCCAGGGATACAGAGAAGAGGAGGTACCATACTGGCTAGGCAAAGAGAGGGAATCTGCAAGCACAGACCTGTCAAAGTGAAGGGCAAAGGCAGAGGTCAGTGACTTGGGTATTCAAGGCAGAGAGTAATGACTCAGGTTAGGAGTCTGCCCTAGGCCTCTGATGCCTATACCAACTGTGCATTGAGGGAAGAGCAGAAGGAGGAAAGGAATTCAGGCCATTGTGGACGCAGCCAATTTGTAGGCCTCACATGGATAGATCCTCTTCCCCAGACCTCACTTATACCAGCTCTGTTGGCCTCCCAGTGTTGGGGCTTCTCATGCAATGTGTCTCTACCACCTGTCTCTAACCAATTAGTACTCCCAGGGTCTGGATCCTTTACCAAGTAAGGATGGCATGATCAACTAGCTTATTTAATAACTGGGACTTAGAGAAAACTACCTCTAGGAACATACCAGTATTCACGTGCATGGGACTCTACCCATCTGTACATCTGTGTAGATTTCTAAGGTGACTTCTAGGTTGACCAGAACATGTTTAACCAGAAGTGTACCCATCATTATATCACATATGCTCTGGGGGAAATTGTTAGACAAAATTGGGACAAAGATATCAGGCAGAAGGCATTTGTTACGGAATTGTGAAAGATGAGAACAGAGGAAATAGGAGAGAGGTGAAATGCCAAGTGTCCCTTGGGTATGAACCTGGGCACAATGAATGTCTGGTGGGAGAAGAGTAGGAAATCCATAGAACAGGATGAGGGAAAAACAACACCTATTTTCAGATTCACACAGTGAGGCCAGGTTTAAGAGCAGGTCAGAGAGGATTTTCTTATAGATTTGTCACATTGTGACCATGGTATGAAAAGGTGGAAAATATTTAGTAATTTCGGGGACAATCCCTGCTGCAGGGAATCATCCCCCACCCATAGGAATAATGCTGAAGTTAAATTAACATCTAATAGGGGAATTAGATGATTCATTCATTTCTTTTTTCACTCATTTTTTTTTCTTTAAGAATGAATGAAATGCTTCATATGCATCAGACAATAGAGATACAAAGAGAATTCAAGGAGTGGTCCCAGGCCATGGGAGCTGCAGGATCCAGGCACAGGAGGGTATGGAAGTGTGCAAATGTTGCAGGGCCTGCAGATAGCAAGAGCTCCAAAGCCTTGAAAGACCTCAGCTTAGGCTTCATGTTGGGACCAAGTATTGGAGTAAAAAGAGGGGAATAGGCATAGCCCCTGTCCTGAGGGTGAATGCATCACCAAAGCTGGTTGAAGCAGCCCAGGAAGTACCCATCACATGTCTTACAGGGGATCCTACAGTGGAAACAGATTTAATGTCAGGCCTCTGTCCTTGGCTAGCTTCCAGGCAATGATGACTTCTGGGGTAACTAGTGCAGGGTTCTTCTGTGGGAACTAGTAGCCTTCTAATGGGCATCCAGATTCCAGGAGCCACTCAGCCTGCAGATTCTCTCTCAGCCTTGCCTCTGGTCAGAGGATCTTTCTACCCCATCTTTCCTCCCCCTGCTCCTATCACAGGTGTCATAACTATGATCTCAAGGTGACAGTCCTCCAACAGGTCATTTCCAGTTTGTCTTCTCCTTCTAATCCACTATTTTATCTAACATTTGCATCTGCTTTTAAAGTCCTTCAAGCTAACAAAAATTGGCTCAGAGAGAAAAATAATTTAAAGGAAAACTTATTCTTGTTTGGTTGATATAAATTTGTAAAAATTCCCAGTAAGATTAATAATTAATAATAATTCCAATATAGCATACATTGGAATATACTCACAAATATCATAATCTCCTTGTGTATGGTTTGTTCCAGAATGCATTGTGCACACCAGGGAACTTTAAGTTCTATATGAGGATGCCACAGATCCCCCTGATATATTCTCTACAATGATGAAAATGCTTTATGTTTGTGAAGAGTTTCTGTGATTCAAAGAATGACTGAGAGCTCTACTATATTACATTTTAATAAGAGCAAATATACTGGAGATTTGGGTTTGTGCTTTTGCATTATGGTGGGATTATTTTCCATTCACATGCATGAGGACTTTTTAGCAGTTTATTATTTATTTCAATCACAAAAATTAAACCTAGATTTCAAAAGATTAATAAAAGCAACTTAATATAGCAATAATAAGCACATATCAGGAAATTTTTTACACAATGTTTGTTTCCTTTTCTTCTTCTTGTGTATTACATCAACATAATAGTTTATGGTATCATTTTCTATGGATAAAGCCGAAAACTAACTCAAGCTGAAGTTTCATACATTTCTTTTTCACATGTTCAGCCAGTGATGAGTGCAATAGGACCCATTTCTGACCAGATATAACCTCCAGTCCTGCACCTTTATGTCCTTCATCAGGAGTGTCAGCTCAGTGGATGATAGGAGAGTGTTTGGAAGTCAGAATTCTATGAAAGTTTCTAATGCAGACACTAGATAATCATATGACCCATTGAAAAATGAATTATATGAACTACTGAAAATATGCATAAAAGTATTTGCAGAAAGCCTCAAAATTTTCAGGTACACTTAGCAATTAGATACTTCTTTTTTGCAATGAATTGATATTTTTAAATCAGTTTCTGAATGTCTTAGGGATCCTAAGTTGAAATATGGGAATAATTTAGACATATTAATCATAAATCCTCACAAATGTCCATAACATAATTATAAAATCAAAATTGTCTTATGTTAATCATAACAAAATAGTAAAAACAATATCATTTTTTAAATTTTAAAGCAAACTAAATACTAATTTTATCTTTGAATCAAATCAATTTATAAGAAAAGGATAGCCATCATTTGTTAGTATTTTGAATGAGAAGTGTCTTAAATGTATGATTCTCTGAATCTTCATGATGGTTACATATTTAGAGATGAGCTCCTCTTCTTATCGTCCCAACCAAAGAGGGAGAGTAAAGGCTAGTATAGGAGGCGCACTGAGAAGTGGATACACACTGGGAGGGAGAGGCTGAAGCACATGGCATGATCCACTGGTAAGACAGTAGTCATGCAGCATTACATTCACATGAATGGAACATTTTTACCCTCTCAATCTCTCTCCACCCTGTGAAGTATGAGGCATTCTGTGCACACAAAGAGGTTTTGGTTGTACTTCTCCATGGGTTTAGATTACTGTGTGAATGTCACTACCCATATTGAGGGTGCAGTAATAATCAGCCTCATCATTAGTCTGAGCCTCAGTGATGGTGAAAGCAGCTTTGTTTCCAAAAATTGAACCAGAGAATAGATCAGAGACCCCAGAGGGCAGGTGTTTGTGGTATAGAAAAGTATTTGAGGAGCATGTCATGGCAATGCTGGCTAGTGCCAGCTAGAGTAGTGACCTGTGGAGACTAATCCAGAGCTAAGGCCACAGGTGAGTGTCCCTGTCCTACCTGGAGATAAAAGAGAGTGAGGACTCCTGGATCAAACTGATCTGAGAACCAACCACTAAAAGCAATAAGACAGTTGTAGTTATAAAGAAAATTGTCCCCCTGAGACACTGTTTTTATGTAGACACTCCAAGGATGCAGTTCCCCTCCCCTGACCTGAACGTTAAGAGAAGAAAATCAATTAAAACACGCTCCAGGCCATGATGGGAATCCTCAAAAGAACTTGGCGTCCTCACACTAGTCACTTTAAGTTTGGTGTTCTCGGGGCATTTTAGTACCTCTTCAGACCCAGGGGAAGGTTTTTCATGAAAATCAAACTTCCTTTCTCTTCCCGCCCCAGAATTCAGCCTGGTGTCCCCAGGAGGAGATCATGAAAGAGGTAGATCCTGGGAATTTACATAGACCACTGAGCACAGGGATCCTGACACACATGAATTTTAGTTGATGACTTTCCCCAGATCAGGTTCCTCAAACTTCTTCAACTCAGGCATAAATTTCAACTCAGGAAAGTCAGAGATAAATTAAAAGCAAGGGTGAATTCTCCTAGTTTGTCTAATTTTTTGGCAAACCCAGTCCTTGCTGGTGAACATTTCTTTCCTGTACATAAATGATTATTGTTCCTCCTTGAGTTAATGATCAGTCCCTTCTTCCACAGCATAGATCACATTATGACACTCTGAACCCAGGTTTGTATAGAGCTCCCTGGCTGGTTCTAGAGACAGGAGTCTCCCACTGACTGAATGTTAGAGACTGTCTCCAGCAGCCTCAGTGGAACCCAAGGCAGCAACACAACGCTTGGGACGCCACCTGCCTTCACTCTAAGGAGTCATCAGTTATATGGCTTTAGCCCTAGTGGAACTGCAGAATTGGAGAGAAAGTGGAATATTTTTCCTAATATCACAAAAGAAAACCATGTTCATCATACTTAAAAATAAAATTAAGGATATTTATGATAACATTAGTATGAACATCTCTACCATTTTAAGACATTTTCACTTTTTTAATTTATTTTTTATTAGTTACATATGGCAGTACAATGATCTTGACATTTCATACATTTGAATCAAATGAGAAATAGTTTCTCATTTTTCTGATTGTACAGGTTGCAGAATCACATTGGTCATACAGTCACATATATACATACAGCAATCATAATGTCTATTTCACATTTTCACTTTTTAAGATGATTAGAAATGCTAGCTGAGGATAATTAGGGAGTTCAGAAAAGAAACTCCTTTAATTCATTTGTAAAATATGATTTTCTTTTAAAAATTATGTTCATAATTCCAAACTAAAATATAATTTCTAAATTGTTCATAATTATTTTATAAATTCTCTCTGTTGTTATTGTTTCCTTCCAAATAATTCATGTTTATTATGTTTTAAGAAATCTATTCATATTAGGAATGAAGATTCATATTAAATTATATTATGGACAGTAGTCAAGTGTGTCTCATAGTGATCTTACATACATTTCATTGTGTGTGTCTGTCTTAATACTAAAATAAAAATAATGATCTGAAATTTAAGTGAGAAAGAACTAGCAATGCTAATTTTAATACATAAAATACTTATTATGTCAGTTTTTACCTTTTACTTTAAAACTCACTGAAAGAAAATGACAACAAATTATTCAGAGGCAATAAGAACAGAAAAAACAATGGGTTAAAGTTTTTATTGCATATTTAAATACAGATGAATTAGGAAATCATAGTGACCAGAATGTAATTCTAACCTCTGCAGTGAGCCCTGTGCTACCTCTGAAGTTGTCAGACATTCTCCAGATACAATGAATCAACTGTTTTTCTCCTTGGATGTCCACTTGACAACAAGAATCCAAAGGCAAAAGAAGGAATAGGAAGCCCTGGAACAGAGAAAATCTCAGAGTACCAGGAGCTCATGTCAGCAAAGCAAAAGCAGCTTCATTGTGGTTGGAGGAGATGCTGCTTTTTTCCAGGTAAGAGTTTAAATTGAGCTGTGTATATTATCCCTGAAGGACCATATTGATATATACTGCACACAGTGGGAATCCATATTGATTAATTCCATTGAAATCCTATGGAACTGGGCCCTGTGATTTCATCTTCCTCCGCTGCAGTGACGCAATCTCACTGCTGAGAGCTTAGAGGCGATCTCCCTGATTGTGACTTCTGACATTGTCTCATAAGTCTTATACCTGCCCACCCTTCAAAGTCCATGTTCAGCATCCTTCATAGACCTCAAAAAGGTTCTATTTTAGCCCAAATCCTTCGTATTTGTCAAGGTAAGCCTTTCTCAGTCAAACAAGAATTCTAGTTCCTAACATACTGCTAAACTGTGAGTGGAATTTGAGTGTCTGCCTAACTTCCATACATAGAAGCTTTTTCCCACAGTGGTAGAACCAGGAGGTACTAACAGGTGATAGTGAGGTGGTAGGGCCTCGTGAGAGGGCCTTTAGTCAATTGTGTCATGTCCACAAATGGTGGTTTTACACCACCCTCTTGGCCTTCTCTCTCTCTCTCTCTCTCTCTCTCTCTCTCTCTCTCTCCCCTCAACTTCCTGGAATAAGATGTGACCATTCACCATGGCTCATACTTCCCCATCTTATCAAACCCTCAAAAGTATCCCAAACATATGGGACTAAGTATAATAGGCTTAGACCTCCATATCCATGAACCAAAATAAACTTCTCTTTACTTTATATGTGCCCTGTGTTGTCTATGTTGTTTTATTTTAAAAAGTCAACTAATATAATAATGACAAATTTTGGGGTTTTTGTTCATAAATTGAATGTGCTTGCTGATTTCTTTTCAGCATTGAGATCTACATTTGTCTGATATCTTGTCATTTTCTCTCCAGATAATCTTCTTGCTTTTATCTTATTCTAAATTTCTTCCTGTTCTGTGACTGGCCAACAGGCCTAACAAATAAATCCATGAGGATAAGCAGATAAAATAAGAAGGAAGGTTGTGGGTCAAATCCCAGTGTTCATGTGGCTTCTGGGGTCCCAGGTACAAGAAAGTCACACTTTGGTGAGGACGTCTTCTGCACAGAGATGTGAAACCTGTATTTCCCTTTCTGGCCTGGTGCAGACCCCTATCTGTGATAAGTAATCCAACATTACCCCCTGCTGGCCTCTGATGCTCTGTCTTCAAACCCCTCTCATAACTTGGTACAGACTCTGGAAAGACAACTTGACTATAGTAAATGGACCTTTCTGACTTTATATCCCTGATGATAAAACCACCATGGTCTGTTTTCTTGAGACCTTTTATTTTTTCATTTCCTAATGATCTCCTGAACTTCAATGCACTGTTTGTGGTCCCAAATATTTCAGAATTATCTGAAATATTTAGTTTTTTTTCCTGAAATATTTGACTTTGTTTCATCCAGGTTCTTTGGGTTATTCCCAGTCTATGAACTGTTAAACAAAGTTTAAAGCCAAAAGCTAAGGAGAAGTCTCAAATGCTAGTAATTCTGCCTGTGTTCCTTTTACAGGTTTACTTATTTTTTGGTTGCTGCTTTTCTAAGAGTCTCCTGTTGTGTTCTGCCTCACTTCACTCTATAGGCCTTGGATGCAGATGTCTGTTTTGACAATATAATATTGTCAGGGAACCAATGTTTTCTGCTTTTAATTGCTTCTCTGTTCTCTAATTTGCCTTTGAAGTCTACCTGAAAAAAATTATTTTGACTCTTATGCATGTGATTTATCTTCGTCTAGTTTTACATTTTTCCAAATATGTATGTATATAAAATAGCAATGCTATAAAGATAAATTATTGTTATATTGGTGTTTCTACAATTCCTCAACTAACCAACCATTGTGAATTTTTTCTTTCAGAGGAAGAGTTCCTAATCAGGTTCATTTGTTAAGAGTTCCATAGATTTAAATGTGGGTAGGTTTATAGTCTAGGTCTAAAAGGAACATGATGTTTATCCAACATCCTTCCACTTGAGGATTATAGAGAAAAAGGCATAACTTTTGAGGTCTAATAGGAAAAAATAGACCATTGGAGGGTCTGATAGTTATGCTCTTAGAAAAGAGATTTCATTCTTCATTGGGGAATCTAAAGGTACACCAGAGTATAATCTGAAGAGGAAATGAATCACAGCTTCCATATGTTTTCAGAGCCAGGGAAAGATTTGCACAGCCTGGGAAACAATCAGGAGACATGAAGAGGGTTGCAGAAGCAACACAGAAGTGTGGGTTGCTCATAGGCAGAGACAAACCAACGATGGGACAAACAGGAGGAGTGGTGATTTTGTCTCAATTCACCCTAGAGTAGAGATCTTTTTGGCACTGATGTTGTGGCCATATGAGAATGAGGGAAAGTGTATGTTTGTGGAGTGGAAAGTGATAAACACCCTTTTTTATTTGAAGCTTGATCTTCAATCTGGAATTAGTGGTACTCAATGAGGCCCTACTGACAAAACTTGGGCCTAACTTAGAACTGAATCCTTGATGACTGATCACTTATATCTGAGGTCACTGATCTATGTTTTCTTCCAGGAAATCCTGGGTATCAATTGCCACAGTAACCTCCAATGTTTCTATTGCTCCCTATGTGAAAAAAAAATGGCCTCAGGCTCTGAGGCACTCATTTAATTACAGGTATAGTTACACAAATATGTACATGTGTGGGAATTTCTGCTCCCTGAAGGTTCACATCTACTCATAAATTTTGGAATTTTGAAAAGCCCTAGTGGCTATTAGAGAAGAATGAAAGAAAGTTGCTATGATGCCAGAAAAACCTAACTTTTAAAGTCCACATTATCCTGAGTGCTGACTCATGGAGGAGAGTGTCAATCTTGGGACTAATCTTACTCACCTTCCCAGGAGGACTCTCAAAATTTTCTCATCAATGCTGGAACCCCACCTTCAGTGAGTCAAGTCTTTCAAGAAAGTTTTCTGCTTTCACTCCTAAACTCCTTGCCACTCCCTGCCCCAATGCCTAACATTCAACCCTTGATATTAAAACTGAAGTGCAGATACACAGGAAGGGAGCCAGGCCAACCTGGCTTGAAATTTCTCTGATGCCTCCATCCTCACAAACATTTCACATCTTAGTGTCTCAATCCCTGAGAACCTTTTCAGCAGTGAACACAAACACACACACACACAAAAAAAAAAAAAATGGAGACAAACAAGGGGTATCTTCTCTGAATCCTTGAAGAGCCAAGCCCATGCTGTAGATCAATGTCCACATGCTGTAAGTGTTTCTTGCCCTTGGCCAAGAAAAAAGCTGATTTGCTTTACTTTCCAGAGGAAAAATCTAACTCAGTCAGGGAGCTGCCCCATGCCACCAGCAAGGTGCCCCTTCTACTGTAGCATGGGCTTGAACTCCTTTCTGCTCACTCTACCTGGTATTCTCAGTGGATGCTGCCTCATTTGTTTGTCCCACCAGCACATTTGCTGAATCTGAAAGAGAGTCTTCTATGAGCTGCCTTGCAGATCCCACAGGAGCCAGAGGGTATCAGATTAAGAATTTAGTGTCCAGAGAGAACCAAGATGGTGGGCCACAGGGAGGCAGCACTGTGCGTTTCTCCATGATCCAGATCTCACCTAGTCAAAAGCATCACTAAGAGTGTTAGAATACCCCTATATAGCTGCTCTCTGCAGAAATCACCAGCAGTGTGATCCTGTGGAGGGCTCCGGGCCTCAGCATTTGAGTAGAACTCCGGACTCTTAGCTCTCAACACCCAAGCCCAAAGTTCTAGCCAACACAGGGCTCATGAGAGCCTTAGTAGATTCACCTATCAGCACCTCTGCAGAATTCCCAGTGTTTGCCCTGCTCCTACACAGGTCACTCAGCTCCTACATACTCACAGCACAACACCATCTCCCAGCTCCTCCCACCCCACCAGACACTCTGGCACTGGAAGCAGACTGCCTCCATCATGGCTCAACTCCCTCACCATATTTGGTGGGGGCATCTCTCAGATGAGATCTCCAGCTGGCCAGTTACCAGGCATCCAACTTCCTCCTCTCCCCAGAAGTGGTAACCCAACATACTAACTGCTCCACACAAAAAACAGCTCTCAGTTTGACAGGTGAGCAGTGTGACCAGGGTGCTGCCCATGGGAAAGTTCTCTCAATTGGGAACAGAGAGAAAGACAGGGCTAAAGTTTGGAGCCTAACAGAGAAACCAGGAACTGGGAAATTCCCAGGCAAGATAGGGAGATAGTACCAGGCACTTAAGTCATAAGAGTAGTCCCAAAAAGAGACCCATGAGTTGCAGTCTCCCTGCAGGGACTGGTGAGTGCCACTTCCTGCTTCCAGGCACCCTACACCAAGACTAGCCATCCCACTCTGGTTACCTCCACCATCCTGAGGACAGAGACAACAGCTTACAACAGACAACCCCACTTATTGGATGAGAAGAGAAACAGAAAATATATGGATCTCTAAATCTAGCACAAACCTGGTTTCTTCTTTCAAGTATTTTTTTTTTCTCTTTCTCTTCTACCCCTCTATCCTCTGGCCCTCACATCCCCAACATAAACTAAGAACTTTTCATGAAATAGAATTTTGAGGACTGAGTCATATGAATAATATAATATAGAGGTGTGGTATATGCCCTTTTCACTCTCTCTCTTTTTTCTTCTTTCATTTTTTCTTCCCCCCTCCAATTTTTACTATTTTAACATTCTGTATTTTTCTAAATACATATGTGTATTTGTTTTATGTACTTTATTGTCTGCCCATGTACTTGTCTACCCTAATTACTTTCTGTCTATTCTCATATTACTAACCTTCTTCAGTAGATTGCTCTTTCACACTTCCTAAGATATATTAACTCTATATTATCAAATCCTAATTCCTCAGTATATCATTCATACCCAACCCTCAGTTCATTGTCCACCTCCAGAAAATGTAAACCTTTTTACAAAACTACCAATTATATTTTAAATAATTGAATCCAACATTACTGTACATTAAGACCAAACTGTAAATGTCTTAATAAAAACAACTTGTTCATAGGTGATTTATTGTTGATATTCAGATATATGGATCTCTAAATTGTTAAAATATAATATAATATATGGATCTCTAAACTGTTAAAATTGTCCTTTCCCACAAAGGAGGAGTCTTGGAACCCTAAAAGAGCACTACAAATCTATGGGTTAAAACCAATAACACCCCAGACCCACAGAGCTGGAAGACACACGAGCAACATGAAAAGACAAGAAAAGACACCACATCATTAGAATCATTGTCAGCCAAAGCAGAAAAAATGACATAGAAAAAGTTCAGGATATACATGGTTAAAATGTTCTGTGAACTCAAGGAAGATATAAGTGATCAAATACAGGCAGTGAAAGATCACTTCGACAAGGAGCTACATAAACAAATCCAAGAAGCAAAAGATCAACTCAACAGAGAGATAGAAGTTCTAAAACACAAAAAAACAGAAATCCTTGAGATAAAAGAAACAATAAACCAAAATAAAACTCAAATAAAAGCATCAGCAGCAGAGTAGACCACCTGGAAGATAGGACATCAGACAATGAAGATTAAAATATATAATCTTGAAAAGAACATAGACCACACAGTATTAATAGTAAGAAACCACAAGCAATACATTCAAGAAATATGGGATAGAATAAAGAGACCAAATTTAAGAGTTATTGGGAAAGAGGAAGACACAGAGGTCCAAACCAAAGGAATGAACAAGCTATTCAATAAAATAACATCAGAAAACTTTTCAAACATGAAGAATGAAATGAAAATCTAAATTCAACAAGCCTACAGGACACCAAATATACAAAATAACAACAAATTCACAACAAAGCACATTATAATAAAAATGCCCAACATAAAGAATAAGAAGAGAATTTTAAGATCCATGAGAGAAAAAAAATTAAAACATATAGGGAAAAACCAATTAGGATAATGAGAGATTTTTCAACACAACACTAAAAGCTAAAAGATCCTGGAACAACATATCTCAAGCACTGTAGGATAATGGGTGCCAACCAAGAATCTTGTATCCAGCAAAATTAAGCTTTAGATTTGAAGATGAAATTAAAACCTTCCATGATAAAAAAAAAGTTAATAGAATTGATAGCGAGAAAACTGGCACTAGAAAACATACTTGGCAAATATTTCATGATGAGGAAATGAAAAACAACAATGAAAATCAGCAGAGGGAGGTAGTATACTGAAGGAAAAACTAATCAAAGAAGAAAATCAAGTCAATTTAAATAACAAAAATAAACAAATATAGCTGGGAATACAAACCATGTATCTCAAATAACCCTGAATTTAATGGCTTAAACTCACCAATCAAAAGACATAGGCTAGCAGACTGGATTTAAAAAAAGATCCCACAATATGCTGCTTACAGGTGACTCATCTGATAAGAAAAGGCATACACAGACTGAATGTGAAACGTTGTAAAAAATCATACCACTCACATGGACTGTGGAAGAAAGCAGGGGTCTCCATCCTCATATCAAATAAAGTAGACTTCAGGCCAAAGTTAATCAAAAGGGATAAAGATGGACATTATATACTGCTCAAGAGAACCCCTACACTGACACAACATAACAATCATAATATATATGTCCCAAACAATGGAGTAGCTAGTTCATTAAACAAATTCTTCCCAGTTCAAGAGTCAAATTGATCACAACACAATAATTTTGGGTGACTTTAACACACCTCACTCACCACTAGATAGATCCTCCAAGCAAAAATTGAATAAAAAAAACTATAGATCTCAAAAATACAATCAATAACTTTGACTTAAGTGAAACATATAGAATATTTCAACCTGTATCAAGCAGAAACATTTTCTTCTCAGCAGCACATGGATCCTTCTCAAAAGTAGACCATGTACCATGACACAGGACAACTTTTATCAAATGTAGTACTACAAAAGAGTACTACCATGCATTTTATCAGATTATAATGGAATAAAACTGGAAGTCAATGACAAGAATAAAAAATTCTGCATCACAGGGAGACAGAACATTATGCTACTGAACCAACTATGGGTTGCAGAAGACATCAAGGAGGAGATTAAATAATTCTTAGAGGTAAATGGGAACATAGACACAACATATCAAAATCTCTGGGACACTACGTAATAGTACTAAGAGGAAAATTCATTGCATAGAGCTTCTTCCTTAAGAGGAAAAAAAAGTCAACAAGTAAATTACCTAATTACCTCACACTACATCTCATAAGCCCTAGAAAAAGAATAGCCAATCAGCAGCAAAAGCAGTAGAAGGCAAGAAATAATTTAAATCAGAGCTGAAATCAATAAAATCAAAACAAAAGAAACAATTGAAAAAATTGACAAAAAACAAAAGTTGGTTCTTTGAAAAAATAAATAAAATTGGCAGACCCTTAGCCATGTTAAATAAGAGAAGAAGAGAGGAAGAACTCAAATTACCAGCATAAGTGGTGAAAAAGGCAATATCACAACAGACACTACAGAAATACAGAAGATAATTAGAAAATATTTTGAAACTTTATCCTGTAATAAAATAGAAGATAGTGAATGTATCAATAAATTCCTTAAGTCTGATGATCTGCCCAGATTGTGTCAGGAAGATACACACAACTTAAACAGACCAATATCAAGTGAGGAAATAGAAGAAGCCATCAAAAAATTACCAACCAAGAAAAGCCCAGGACTGGATGGACACACAGACGAGTTCTACACAACCTTTAAAGAAGAACTAATACCAATACTCTTCAATTTATTTTAGGAAATAGAAAAAAGGAGTACTTCCAAACTCATTCTATGAGGCCAATATCACCCTGATTCCAAACCAGATAAAGACACTTCAAAGAAAGAAAACTTCAGACCAATATCTCTAATAAATATAGATGCAAAAATACTCAATAAAATTCTGGCAAATGAAATACAAAAACATATCAAAAATATTGTGCACCATGATCAAGTAGGATTCATCCCAGAGATGCAAGGTTGTTTCAACATACGGAAATCAATAAATGTAATTCATCCCATCGATAGACTGAAAGATAAGAATCATATGATCATCTTGATAGATGCAGAAAAAGCATTTGACAAATTACAGCAACCCCTTATGTTCAAACACTAGAAAAACTAGGGATAATAGGAACATATCTCTAGAAAAAATTAGGGATCACAGGAATATATCTCAACATTGTAAAGGCTATCTATGCTAAGCCTCAGACCAACATCATTCTAAACAGAGAAAAATTGAAGGCATTCCCTCTACAATCTGTAACAAGACAGGGATGCCCTCTCTCACCACTTCTATTCAACATAGTTCTTGAAGCACTAGTCAGAGCAATTAGACAGATGAAAGAAATTAAAGGAATAAGTATAGGGGAAAAAGAACTTAAACTAGCACTATTTGCTGATGATATGATTCTATACCTAGAAGAACCAAAAAAACTCCACCAGAAAATTTCTAGAAATAGGAAATAAATTCAGCAGAGTAGCAGGGTATAAAATCAACACCCATAAATCAAAGGCATTTCTGTATATCAGTGACAAATCCTATGGGAAGGAAATGAGGAAAACAACTCCATTCACAATACCCTGAAAAAATAAGATATTGGGAATCAACTTAACAAAACAGGTGAAAGATCTATACAAGGACAACTACAGAATCCTAAAGAAAGAAATCAAAGAAGACCTTAGAATATAGAAAGATCTACCTTGCTCATGAATTGGCAGAATTAATATTATCAAAATGACCATACTACCAAAAGCACTATACACATCTAATGTAATTCTAATCAAAATCCCAATGGCATTCCTCATAGAAATAGAAAAAAAACAATAATAAAATTTATCTGGAAAAAATAAGAGAGCCAGAATAGCTAAAGCAATTCTAAACAGAAAAAGTGAAGCAGGTGGCATCGCTATACCAGACCTTAAACTTACTATAGAGCAATAGTAACAAAAACAATATGGTACTGGTATCAAAACAGGCCAGAAGACCACTGGCACAGAATAGAGGCACAGATACTAACCCACAAAATTACAATTATCTTACATTAGACAAAGGTGCCAAAAACATGCACTGCAGAAAAGATACCATCTTCAACAAATGGTGCCGGGAAAATTGGAAATCTATATGCAACAAAATGAAATTGAGCCCCTATCTTTCACCATTCACAAAACTTAACTCAAAATGAATCAAGGACCTAGGAATTAAACCAGAGACTCTGTGTCTAACAGAAGAAAAAGTAGGCCCTAATCTTCATCATGTGGGAATAGGCTCCAACTTCCTTAATTAGACTCCTATAGCACAAGAATTAAAACCAAGAATCAATGAATGGGATGGAATCAAGTTTTTCTCAGCAGAGAAACAGTCTGTGAGGTGAACAGAGAGCTGACATCCTGGAGCAAATTTTTACCCCTCACACATCAGATGTGTGAAAATTTTATTATTTTTATTATTAATATAAATTGTTGAGACTTTTTGTTTTGCTTTTTTGTAGTTCCTATGAGCATTACATTATGGGAGAGTATTATGGTGTACCACTAATATAAACCAGAATCTGATGCATCAAGTGACATAAACTTGGAAACTCTAGAGATGAGGGACATGTTCCACTACCTCATATGGTTGTTTTATTGTCATAAGTACTAATTTCATATACAGGACAGTAATAATTGTCTTTGTCCTCAAACTGGAAGCCAGAGATTTACAAATACACTTCATTGGTTGAGACACCTTGTATCCAGAAATTCAATTTGGCAACCCAGGCCCCAGCTGTTTGTCTGGCTCAGATTCAAGTTTGTCTGAGTAGTGCTCAGATACAAGTCCTGCTAGTACCAGTACATGTTTTTTTTTTTTTTTCTACCAACAGAAGGTCTCTGTTCAGAGCACTGGGGAGTCTGGCTGTTGATCCTAGAGATGCAGAGCAAGGGAGTGGCTGTGTCAGCACAGGCCATGAGAGGGAACCTGTAAGCACAGATCCATCACAGTGAAGGGCAGAGGCAGGGGTCAGTGACTTGGGTATTTGAGGCAGAGGGTAATGACCCATGTTAGGGGTGTGCCCTAGGTCTCTGAGGCCTGTACCTACCTGAGCATTGAGGAAGAGCAGAAGGAGGAAAAGAGACCAGGCCATGGTAGACACAGCTCCTTCTTAGGCCTCAATCTAATAGCTCCACTGCCCCAACCTCTTATACCATCTCCGTTGGCCTCCCAGAGTGGGGCTGCTCAGGCCAATGTCCCTATCCCCATGTGTATCTTCCCCATGTGTACTCGCAGTACCTGGGTCTCTAGAGAGCCAGGGAGAGTGGCATGAGTAGCTTACTTAGTAAATGAAGCTTAGGGGGAACAATTGCTGGGATCATACTAATGTCCATGTGCTTGGACTCTGCCCATCTGTACATCAGTTTATGCTCCTAAGGTCACTTCTGGATTGTCCAGAAGAAGTTTAATCTGGGCCATGCACATCATTATGTCTTATATTAGATCATCAGCTCTGGGAAAATATTGAGACAAAATTGAGACAAAGAGATCTGGCAGGGGTAATTTGTGGTTGCCTGGTCTAAGATGAGAGCAAAGGAAATAGGAAACAGGTGAAATGTCAAGTGCCTCTTATGAGTGACTCCTGGGCCTAATGAACCTCAGGTGGGGGAGGAGCAGGTAGTCCATAGAACAAGATGTGAGAAAGGCAACAACTGTGTTCAGATTCACAGAGCTGAGTCCAGGTGGAAGAGCAGGTCAGAGGAGGTTCTGTTCTACATTTTTCACATTGTGACAATGGTATCAAAAGGTAGAAAATATTTAGTAATTTCAGATACAAACAGTGCTGCAAGGATTCATCCCCCTCACATAGCAATAATGCTAGGGTTAAATTAATTACTAGTATGAGTGATTAATTTCTTATTTCACTCATTTTTTCTTTCTGAATAAACAAGGTGTTTCACATGCATCAGACACTAGAAATATGTAGAGAATTCAAAGATTAGTCCCAGGCTATGGAACAGCAGCTGTCAGGCACAGGAGAGGATATGATTGCCCAAAAGAATACTCCAGGCCTGAGGACCTCCTCCTAATGCAGGTTAGGGAGAGGTATCTCAGTGTTGCAGGGCCTGCAGATAGCAAGGGCTCCAAAGGTCTGAAAATCCTCATGTTGGGTTCAGATAGGGGAGTATGACGAGGGGCCCTGCACAGCTCTTCTTAACCACTTTCTGGTCACAGGTCAATCTTTAGGGTCCTCAAAGCTGAATGCCACAGAATTTGCCACTATCATTGGATACATTGCTTTGTCTGGAAAGCCTATTTGATAAGTTGCATATAAACACAATTTCAACAATATTCTCATGCTGTTTGTAACTTTAAGATTTTTGCAATATAGGAAAGAAAGAACATAATTATGTGAATGTGATAAACTCTACCAAAATTCTAAGCCTGAACAATCGAAACTCACTATTTGGAACATTAAGGGTCTTCTCTGAGAAACTGCACCTTGAGTTGATTCTATAAAGTTGAGTGCAGGTGGCTGGGATCATTATACAGTGATAGAGTCCTTGGAAGGTTAACCTGTCCTTGCTTAGCATGTGGGAGGGTATAGGTTGAATCTCTTGCAATAATATAAATACATAAATTATGTATTTATATTACATATTTCCCAGTAATATTATATTACAGTGCTGGAGATTCTCAAGATTTCTTAAGAAATTAGTTTGTCCATACAGAAACACTAAGAAGGGAAAACAGGTTGGGGAGATTTATCAGATCTCTGTTCAAAGACAGACTCTTCATAACCTGTTAACCACAAGAACCTATTGCTTGAGAAAGGAGAAATATATTAGGAACTGGATATTTCTTGTTTGAATAACCAAGCAGGTGCTATCTCTCTTGAATATGGTGGAAAACATAGCAATTAGATGTTTTCTCTATCCATAAAAATATTAAATAATTATTAAAGAGTCAGATATTTAGACTTCTCTTTTTAGAAACAGTTGACTGTAAACTTGTCTAGCCGCATGCTATAAACTTCGTATTAAAGACTGGGTCCAGGCAGTGTGAGGACAGTCACTAATGATGAATGTGGATGCTAAGAAGAGAGAAGAGCTGAGGATAGAACACTGGTACCCCTGTTAAATCAAGGAATAGGAGTAAAATAACCCTAAAAACACTTTATCAGCTAATTCTGGATGTCTATTTAACTTAATCATTCATAGAGCATGTTTATTAACTAATTAATACCTTCAATTCTGGGTCCCAAGTGATAGGGCTGAGAGACTAGCACTTCTTTGGCCCAAGCAGAAGTTACAGGATGGACAGAAGAGGAGTTCAGATAATTGAATATGTATTTAGTGGAACATATATCCTCACAAACAATTGAGAGATATTCTCCATTTTGGACTTATATAGGAAGAGAAACTAACCAGACCTTTTTCTTAACCTATCTTGGTGGACTATCATCTTTGGGCTGCCAGAGTGGTCAGTGTCTGATCTTATGATTCCCATATGCTGTGATTATATTTCTATCCAGACTAAGTCATGTATAGGTTTCAATCTCCATTTCCCAATCTGGGTCTAACTGTGCTGAGTATCACTATAAGGTATCACACAGTAAACCTGTTACACCCTCAGGCTGCACACATGAGAGGATCAGCCTTCTTTGCCCACAGCAAGGGAGCCTGAGAACAAGGAATGGACACAGACTGTCTACTGTTTGTAATTCAAATCAGGGTGCTTGGGACTTGGCTAGACTTCTGCAGCAACCAATATGAGAAGTAATCATTGGTGACCAAAGCTGTGCTGGAGCCACAGAAGAGAGTGACCATCCCTCCTGACCAAGTGGTCAGTGAGGGCTTCTGAATCTCACAACCTGAGAAGTAGACCCTAAAATCCAAACAAAAATGTCTAGAATGAGGAAGGACAACAGAGGGCCACTACAATGCTGGAATAGAACGTATTTATCATCCTGAACACAGAGTGAGGAGGAGAAGGAGACATGTACAGGCTGTGGCATGCATTTTAGAAGGATCCCCTGGCCCTAAAGTTTAGACCAGTCTTCCTGATGGCCTGTGATTTCTTACTGAATTGCCTGCTGAAGGGTCATGTTTGTGTAGTGTATTATGTAAATATGAGCCCTCAACTTTCAAAACATGGTCCGTAGTCCTCAGAGCACTTAGATGTACAGAGGTAGACACAGGGTGACTGTGCACTGTGGATTTTCCCCATGGGAGAAAGCAGCTTTTCTAGCACTGTGCACGGTCCATTGAGCAACTGTTCATGATCCAATGAAGCTGAACCACTTGAGTTTCTACCAGTTTTTATGAATGTCCATAGTACCACCTGGAGGCATTTTGGTCTAAAGCTGTAAAGTCTTATTTGATAAAGAACAGTTGAATTGTTTGTATAACTTTGCCACTGTATTTCCAAGATTATCTCACATTCATTACTTAAATTTGCTTTGAACATTCTTTTTTTATATATATTTATCTGTTTTTATATCTTTGTTTCTTGAAATAATTCCCAATTGTGTGCAATTCATTTTTAGTGTTGCATGTTCTTCACTTTATCTGAGTTTTTTTAATCATAACATGCTTGCACTTACTTTATTTAATGCTTCATTTGTTTATTATGATTGCATGTTAATAGTGAGATTAACCATACCCACATTCATATATACCGGAAACATAATTTCATCAATTTCATTCCCCAGTATTCTCCCTTTCCCTTCATTACACACTCCCCTAAATATGTTTCTCTACACAACTGGTCTCATTTCTGTTTTTCATTAATTGGTGCATTAAAATTATTTTAAAAAATTTGGATTCACCAGGATATATTGGTATTTGCACATAGCATCATTTGTTTGATGTTATTCCATGGTACCTGCCCATCTCTCATTTTCTCCCTCTCCTGGATCTACTTCCTCTATTCAACATTTCTCCCTTCAAGAATCTTTCATAAGTGGAAGTTATCTAGAGAAAAAAAATAAGAATGGAACCTCACTCATGAATGTTTTGAATGAGTAAAGAAATTGTTTTCATGAACAACTTTCTGATAGGGTTATAGATTTTGAGATTCTTACTGGATACAGAGAAGGGTAAAGTGGTAATGATATTAGTAATAAATTCTACAAGGTGAAAAAGAAAAAAGAAAGAGGAAATGCTCCAAGTTAGAGAATTTTCTTTTCTTTTCATTTTCACTTTTTTAAAGCTAGTTCAGTGGACATAAAGTCGGTTATGAAGATGGTCAACCAGGTCAACATGACCACACTACTCAAAACACACAAAGCTTGGGAAGACTTTCCTATTCTTTTCTGTTTAGCTTTTTGTGTGTCAGGGACTGAACCCAGAGGAACTTAATCACTAAGCTTCATTAAAGCCCCTTTTTTTCTTTTAGAGAGAGGGTCTTGCTATTGCTTAGGACCTTGCTGTGTTCCCAAGGCTGGCTTCAAACTTGTGATCCTCCAACCTCAGCCTCCCAGACTGCTGGAATCACAGGGGTACACCACCATTCCTAGATTTTAGGGTATTCCTGACTGACAGTCATGTATGATAGCACACATTGTTTATAGGAGAGATATCAATGTCAGTGAAACTTCCAAGAGAGAACAATTGGCCTCTTAGAATAAGATTAGAAGAACTCCCTCCTCTTCAATTTCTTAATACTTATTTTGGGGCCTAACATACAATCTACTTTTCCAATAAATTCATGTTTAATTAAGAAGAATGTTCCTAAGCACCAGAAGCTAATGTGCGTGACAATCTGAGAAGACTGATGATCAGGGTGAGCAGTTTTCCAGTTGTCTGCTTGCATCTGCCTCTCCTAAATTCAATCTTGCTGATCAACCTGATGTGGAAGCAAGTAGAACTTTATACTAATTATACTAATTAAGACACCCACTGAAAACACTAATCTATTAGCATTGAGATGCATAGACTTAGAAATTTTACTTTGTTATCAGACTAGAGAGTCTTTGTCATTTTGGGTGAATACAATTGTAACTCTGTGATTTAAAATAACATGGAAAAATTCTTGCTCACACACCTTTTGCACATCATGTGATGAATGGGGATTTTCCATGTGTTTGTGTTCATTCTCATTTTGTTACTAACTCACTACAGGATCACTCATTGGGATAATCCTTGTGGGCATGCAGAAGGAAACATGCAGGGAAAAAGAAAGGCAGTAGCTCTTCTACTTATCATGGTATTGTCCAGATGTAGCACAGGCCTCCTCTGATTCTACTTTCTCAGGCAAATCAGATCCTGTGCCAAGGGACCCTTCAAGGAAGCAGTAAATTATGTCTGGCACTCAAAATTTCCTAAAAATATGGAAACCATGACACTATATGTGCACACATCTGATGCAGAGTCCTATAACCACCCAATTCCTGGACACCTTCTAAGTTGCTCACCAAAGCAGTGTTCATAACCATTGATTATCAGAAACATCTCCAAGTTCCAAGTTAAATATTAGGATTAATGACTTCTCTGTGGTATTTGTGTTGCTGTTGTTTGTCTTATTTCGTTTTTGAGACAAGTTGTCCCTCAGTTTTTGAAGCTTGCCTCCAACTTGTTATTCCCACTGCCTAAACCTTCTGAGTATCTGGGATTACAGACATGCACCACCACAGATGGCAAAAGAAACATTTCACTGACCAGAAATCAAACTTGGGCCATGACAGTGAGAGAGCTGAATGTTACTCACTAGATCACTCAAAGCATCTCAGAACAAATAGACCTCTTACAGAAGGATCCTCTGGTGGTCCTCATGGCCAGTAGTCTAGTTTTTCTGGCTACCTATGTCTTTAATATTCATCTTATGTATACAGGGGTTAATGGGGAGGGGGGGGATAATTTGACTTTCTTTCTCCACTTAGTTGTTGTACAGAGAAGCTCTAGATGCAGCCAGTTCCATCACAGTCTGGCTACCTCATGGTGAGAGCCCCCTTTCTTTTTGAATGTTCCAACATCTGACTATTTTGCCCTAAGTCTGCAAGGGACAATCTGAGCTCCCATTTATGTCCATTAAATTCCCTTCAGTAGGCTTTAAAGTGAAGGAAATACATAAACATAGCAAACACGGTGGCACTCAGACTAACCAGATTATTTAAACATTACGTCTCTTAGCTGCAACTACCCAAATCCACTTTGTGTCCCTGAAAGTATCTAAGGGGAAGGGTTTTAGGACAAGCTCTCATCACCTTTGCCATTATTCCTCAATGCAGCATGACTCCTTGGAAGATGAGGTGTTTGCCAGACACTGGTTATAACCACTGAGAATGTCAACTGATATGAGATTAAGAGGGAAACATAAAAGGTGCTCACTTCTTATTTAACTCACTGAACTTCAGAAACCTGATTTGGAGGCTCCACAGGCAGGACATGGACCAAAATAGCTTTTGAATCTTTTCTCAGGTATGTGCCACAGTCCTGGACACAGCTGGAGATCCACACCTTTACTGCTTGTCCCTATACTGAGGCTCTCTGATATGTCAGCTATTGTTACCAGGATATGGAGATACCATAATTTTCTTAGGAGTATTCTTGTCATCAGATGGGCTCCAGGAAATGTGCTGCAGTTGCAAAGGTCCTTACAGAGGTCCTGAAAATGTAAGATACACCCTCAAAACTCTGACCTGAGTACACAAGGTAGAAACCGTGCCCTCTGCTTCCAAGCAACTCCCTGGGACTCATGCAAGGAGTTACCTTTTATCTCAGTAAGACAAGAAGGAAATACATACACATAGCAAGCATAGTGGCACTCAGACTAACATAAGCCCTGAATTAGGACAGTTGTCTCCAAAGTGAGCAAGGGAAGGGCCTCAGAAGACATGCCCATAGACCCCAGGAGGAGATGCTGAGTCCAGCAAACAGTGAACAGACAACAAAGGAATAGGATTTCTGATTGTTTTCCATCAATTTTTGAGGAAAGATCTTAGATTAGGAGGTCAATAATGCAATCAATACAGTGAAGGCTGGGTCGTATTGCTCTCTATACTTACAGTTATAAAATGAAATTTTAACCCACCCATGATCAGAAAAAAAAGTGTGCATCAACACAGCAAAATTCAGGGACCACAAAAGTCATGATGTGTCCCCAGTAGAATCAAGTAAAATTCAACAAAATGTGACAGGGTCTGAAAAGGAATTTATAGAATTGAAGATATCATTCAAGAAGAAATATCTGCTGTCTGTTCTAAATATAAAAGGAAACCTGACCAATATTCACTGAAAAAAAAGTAAGTGGTTTCCTGGGAGGTTCTGTCAGCAGAGATGGAGGGAGGGTTCCCAAAGGGAAAAGTAGGCTTGAGTGCTAATGGACAGATTCCTTGACCAGACTGTCCTGATGTTCCCAACAGTGTGAAGCTATCTCAGAATCTGTCAAAGACTTCACTTATGCATGTTTTATTTTCTGCCAATTATTTCATGTTAGAAAACTTAGGGAAATTAAGCTAAAACATTGATCAACAACATACACAATGAAATCTAAGGAAAAGAAGACACAGTTCTAGAATACCTGGAAATAGGGAAAATGGATGGGGGAACCACATTATCCCCCATCATGTGTCAAATCTGAGATGACCAGGGTTGCAAGGCTGCCTCATCACCTGAACTTCAGGTCAAAGAGCCTACAGCATCCTGTTCAACTTCTCAAGCTAAAGAGGAACAGGAACTTCTTTTTCTATGGATACATTTTCCTAGGAACATCCTGCTGTGAATGATTCTGAGGGCAGAGAATAAGAGGCCTCTCACTCAAAGGGGTGCCAGTAGATTCAGCTGGGCCTATACTAGTGGTAGCAGAAAAAGCCAGAGACTAGGCCTGAGAAAAGCTACAGTGTGTTTTCCCTCCTGACAGATGGTAAAGGGGTTCTTGTCTTACTTCCCCATGAGCCTGGAGCACTGTGTGAGCATCAAGACTACTGTCATAAGACTGACAGTAATAGACAGCCTCATCCTCAGGCTGGAGCCCAGTGATGGTCAGTGAAGCAGAGTTGCCAGAATTGGAGCCAGAGAAGCGATCAGAGAGCCCTGAGTTTTGTTTGCTATAATCATAGATGATGAGTTTAGGTGCTGTTTCTGGGATCTGTTGGTACCACTGCACATAATAGCCACCAATATTGTTGCTGCTTCCAGTGCAGGAGATGGTGATTGTCTGTCCCGGAGTCCCAGACAGTGAGGGCTGCTGTGTCAGCACAGGCTGTGACCAGGACCCTGGAAGTGGGAGAGAGACAGAAAGGGTGAGTTTTGTCTAAAAACAAGAATAGAATCAGAACCTATATCAGAGGACTCCCAGACCCAATTTCTTCACCATATCTTGTCACCTGTGAAATGAACAATAAATGTGAAGAGAAGACAGGACCAGGCCATTGTGAAGGTCATCCTGAGCTCTGCCTTCTGTTCCTGATGCTGAGGAGAGTTTCCTCCAATCTCTCCCTTGCCCTCTTCATATTTTGAGAAGAGGAGGGTCTATCCATGCAAATTAGTTTCCTCTAGTTTTGCTTATTACACTTTGTGCCTGGTTCA
Organism: Callospermophilus lateralis; assembly: GCF_048772815.1. Classification (NCBI taxonomy): domain Eukaryota; kingdom Metazoa; phylum Chordata; class Mammalia; order Rodentia; family Sciuridae; genus Callospermophilus; species Callospermophilus lateralis. The sequence goes on along the minus strand of NC_135305.1, from coordinate 123,185,588 downwards.
CACTCCTGTAATAAAGTTGTCAAGTAGGTGTGCAGGGGTGGAGTTGGGTTGGCTCAGGGGTGTGGGAGGTCACAGCTGTGAGCCCTAACAAGAGAGCATCAGGAGGGCCAGGTGACTCAGTACAGTTCTGGTCCCTTCCTGATCCCCCTTAACTAATCTGCAGTGCCCCCTGTTGTCCAAGCCCATACACACCATAATGTGACATTCTGATAAGAACCCCTGAGTCAGTCTTGTATACCCATTGAATCTGTCTTTGTGGGGCTGAACAATGAACCCTTTGTGTGCCCTCCCTATAACCTCAGTGTGGTTGCCTTGTTCTCCTCAGACTCCTTATGCAAATTGATGCATAGTTCACTTGACATTTCCCTGTACACGACTAAGATGGTGTCTTTGATATAAATTCTTCTCAGATTAGGATTTAGCAGGTGAACATAAAATGTCTGGTTTTATTAGCTTGAAGGAAACCATCTAGTTTCTCCACAGCATAAAAACTTTGTTTCAGAGATCTTTTCACCTTGGACTTGACAAGGAACTCTGTTGTGAAATCTTATGAGTTGCCATTCAGAATATACTTGTGTGTATGTTTTCAAGTTTTCTCAGTTCACATGATTGTAACCCTTATTTGCAGAAAGTGACTGAGGGTTGTGACTATCAGCCAGACACAGCCATATAGCACTTCAGCCACCATTGGCTACATGGAATGCCATAGGGACTGGATACTCTGGAAGGACTCAGATTGCAGGACTCATGAATGTTTACAGTCATGCATGAAAATATCCTGTCTCCTATCCAGTGGCAAGGATGCAGGTGGTCTGGGCATAAATATCAGTCTTTTCTTTTTAATTATTTTATTTGTTTTAATTAGCTATACATGACAGTGAATACATTCATGCACTTTCATATATCATACATAGATGGGATATAATTTCTCATTTTTCTGTGTGTACACGTTGCAGAATCATATTGGTCCTGCAGACACATATATACATACAGTAATAATGTCTGTCTCATTCTACTCTCTTTCCTATCACCTCGTCCCCTCCTCTCCCTTCCCATCACTTCTCTTTACCTAATCTAAGGTAACCCTATTCTTCCCTAGTACCCATTATCGTGAATTAGCATCCACATATTAGAGAAAATATTTGGCCTTTGTTTTTATGGGATTTGTTTATTTTGCGTAGCATGATATTCTTCAACTTCAACCATTTATTGTCAAATATCATAATTTCATTCTTCTTTAAAACCGAGAAATATTCCATTGAGTACATATACCACACTTTCTTCATCTATTCATCTATTGAGGAATGCCTAGGTTGGTTCCATAGTCTAACTATTGTGAATTGAACTGCTATAAACATTGATATTTTTAGTATGTATTTGTTCAGTGTGATTCAGTGTATTTCCCAAGGGTCCGATGATTTCACTTGAGAATTTTTTTTTTAATTTTTAAGGACACAATACCTTTATTTATTTATTTTTATGTGGTGCAGAGGATTGAACTAAGTGCCTCACATGTGCAAGACAGGCAGTCTACCACTGAACTGCAGCCAAAGCCCCACCACCTGAAAATTTTTAAATATTTTTATTTCTATTTTTATTTTAATTTATTCTTAATAGTTATAGATGGCAGTAGAATGTATTTTGATATATTATACATGCATGGAGTATAACTTCCCATGTTATGGTTGTACATAATATTGAATTACATTTTGCATATTCATACATGCAAATTGGAAAGTTATGTCTGATCCATTCATTACCTTTCCTATTCTCAATCCCCCTACCTTCCCTTCATTACCCTCTGTCTTATACAAAGTACTTCTATTCTTCCCGACACCCCTGCCCTTATTGTGAGATAGTACAACATTTCAGAAAGCACATTCCCCCTTCATTTTTTGGAGGGATTGTCTTATTTCACATAGCATAATAGTCTCCAGTTCCATTCATTTGACAAATACCATAATTTTCTTTCTCATTATGGGTAATACTCCATTTTGTGTACATACCACATATTCTATATCCATTTATCTGTTTAAGGGCACCTAGGCTTTTACCATAATTTAGATATTGTGAATTAAGCTGCTATAAACATTAATGTGGCTGTGCCACTGTAGTATGCTGTTCTTAAGTCTTTGGGGTATGAATCAAGGAGTGGGATAACTGGGTCAAATGGTAGATCCATTCCAAGTTTTCTGAGGGATCTCCATACTGCTTTCCAGAGCAGTTGCACCAATTTGTAGTTCCACCAGCAATGTATGAGTGTGCCTTTCCCCGACAATCCTCACTAACATTGATTGTTGCTTGTATTCTTGATAACTGTGAATGTGACTGGAGTGAGAGAGAATCTCAGTGCAAATTTAATTTGAATTTCTCTAACTGTAAGAGATATTGAATTTTTCTAATAATTGTAATAGTTCCAGATCCCAAGATAAGTAACAAGTGTTATTCTTGGGCCTAGAAACTTCCATACTAAGGGATGTAACTTATCCCATGTTACATTGTTATTGTTCACCTCCAACATAATTCATAATTAAATATAGAAAATATTAAAAATCAAGCAATTGTGTTTGTTTCTATGTGAATAGAAATTGTGTACAATGAAAGTGATAATAGAGAGATTGGAATATATGTTATATTTTCTGATTAATAGATTATTTAAAAATACATTATACATGAAATGCTCACATTTTCAAGTCATTCAAATTTATAAAAAATTAATATATTAAATTCTAATCAGTTTTCTCCTTTCTTCCTTCTTTCGTCCTTTCCTCTGTGAGGAATAGACAATTGTAGATTCCCTTGAGATTTTCTATAGTTTTAATAAAAATTTATTTTTCAACCTTCACATGGTTCTCTCAACTGGAATGATTGTTAATTTCCTGCAGATTTTTCCTTCCACAGGACAAGCTTCAATTGCCCTTAAATTCAGAAAGAGCAAGATGAAAAGATCTTCTCTACTCCACTGCAGATTAGAAAGTTTAATTCTCCTCTTCTTCATGAGTGTACCCAAATCAATCAGCACATGCAGAGTTTACTTTTGATTATTCTTTTATCTAATTTTATCTCCAAAGATGAACCCAGAATATTTGAATCAAGCAACAGAAAACAAATTATATAAAATTGCCAAGGTTTCAGAAAGAAAATTGCCAATAGAAAATAAACACATGATGGTGGAGCTGAAAACACTTTGGAAAGCAGTATGAAGATTCTTTAGAAAACCTGGATGCAACCACCACTTAACACAGGTATCCCATTTCTTGGTATATATCCAAAGAACCCTAAATCAGCATACTATAGTGACATAGCCACATCAATATTTTAGTAGCTCAATTCACAATAGCCAAGCTATGGAACCTGTATTGGTACCTTTCAACAGATGAGTCAGTAAATATAATGTTGTATATATACACAATAAAATATTACACAGCCATACAAAAGAAATGAAATTATGGCTTTTACTGGTAAATGGATTGAACTGGAGACTATTGTGCTATGTGGAACAAGCCAGTCCCCCAAAATACCAAAGGCCAAATATTCTCTCTGATATGTGGATGATAACCTAGAACAAATGAAAGTAGGAAGAAGTATTGAAGTTCATTAGAAATACAAAGGGAAATAAAGGAAAGGGAGGTAAGTTGAGATTAGAAAACATAGTAGCATGAATCAGACTTATATTTCCTTGGTTCATACATACATAAATGACCAGTGTAACTCCACATCATGTTTAACCACAAGAATAGGATCAAAAGTGTAATGGGTTGCACCCCATGTATGTATATGTCAAAATATATTCTATTGTCATGGATATCTGAAAACAACAAATATAAAAAGAAATTAAGAACATTAATTAATACTAAATCTCATCCATTATTAGAATGTGCATATTAAAGTAGCAATAACATGAGCTACACATTTATGGGATGGTTTAAATATTCCACAAACACATTAATGTGAAAATAAATGCATACCAAATATTCAGTATGAATCAAGGTCCCTGAAGGTGATACAGAAATCAAAATGAATGATGACTTATGCTCAATTAGCATGAGCTTACCCATTCACTTAGATCAATCTGTGGATTACTGCATAAAACCATGCATACACTAATTATTCATAGGAAGAATAAACCATGTAATGAGGATATTAGCCTATGATTACAATGCCTTTCTTCATTAATTTAAACACAAATGCTGGATCTAAGGTTACTGAGATGGAGGATTTTAAATGCAAACTATTCTTTTAACCAGGCTTGGTATTATGACATAAGTAAAATAAAACAATTTTATTGTTATGTTCTAAGGCTTTGGAATATTGAAATTAAGTTTAAAAATATTTTACACAGGGAAAGAAAACATATTTTTAAAACTTCAATTATACTGCTTCCACTTGGAGAAGAATGTCTGAATTCTCCTATTCACATAGACACTTTAAATGGCCTATGATTAAGGAGTTAAAAAAATGGCAAGTAAAAGACAAAATGAAACAAGACCTTGCAGGTCGATTTGCAGAGAGATCAGGTATGTTTTCATGCTTAACTCAATAATCCTCTTTGAAGAAAGTCCATTTACGGAATTTAGTGTCTAATTTGCAAGTTCAAAATCTGAGGCTGATGGATAGACACTTGTCAATGATGAAATTTATTATATATACATAATTATGCAAAATTTGAAATTTGAATAAAATGTTATATATTAAGATATACTGATATTATGGATTACCATATTGATGAGTTACAACTTCTGTGCTTTACCTGCTTTGCTGGTGATAATATACAATTTTATTAATTTTAGTATTAATATAAATTTTTGTGATTTTTTTTGGTTTTTGTTTTTACAGTTTCTATGAGCATTGTGTAATGGGAGTGAATTATGGTGTGCCACTAATGTAAACCAAAATCTGATGTCTTATTTTATAAACAATGAGGTTCTTAACTATCATAGTAAAGTAACATAAACCTGAAACCTCTACAGATAAGTGTTTTTACCCACTTGCTCACCTGGTTTTTTCACCGTAACACTATTTTCATATACAGGACAGTAATAATTGGCCTTGTCCTCAAACTGGAGCCCAGAGTTTTATAAATAATTTAATTGTTTGAGAAATCTTTCTATCCAGAAATTCAACTTGGAAATTCAGGCCCCAGGTGTTTGAATCTGAAGAGGAGTGCTCAGATACAAGTCTTGCTAGTACCCCTCCCATAGTTTATTCTACCACCTGTTCAGAGTGCAGGTGAGTCTGGGTGTTGACCCCAGGATGAAGACAAGGGGAGTGGCCATGTTGGCATAAGCAAAGAGACAGAATCTACAAGCATAGACCCATCACAATGAAGGCAGAGGCAGGGGTCACTGACATGTATTCTTTAAGGCAGAAGGTCATGACTAAGGTCAGTAGTCTGCTGTGGGACTCTGAGGCCTGTACCTACTTCTGCATTGATAGAGGAGCAGAAGGATTAAAGGAGTCCAGGCCATGGGGTACTCAGCCTGTTCTTAGGCCTCTCTTTGATAGATCCACTAACACAAGCCTCTCTTATTCCAGCTCCATTGCCCTCCCAGAGTTGGAGCCTCTCATGCAATGTGTCCATACCCCTGTCTCTAGCCCATGAGTACTCTCAGTGTCTGGGTCCCTGACCCAGGGAGGGTGGCATGATGAACTAGATTATTTAATACATGTGGCTTAGGAGGAAATGACTGCTAGGACCACACTAAAGTTCATATGCATGGAAATATAGCCATTTTGTACATTGTTTAGGCTCCTAAGGTGATATCTCTATTGACCCGAACATGTTTAACCAGTACTGTGCCCATTTTAATATCTAATTTTACAGCATCTGCTCTGGGGAAATTGTAAATCAAAATTAGGACAAAGATACAGGGCAGAAGGCATTTGTTGGTGAATTGTGAAAGATGGGATCAGGGGAAATAGGAAAGAGATGAAATGTCAAAAGCAGGTGTGACACAATGAACATCAAATGGGAGAAGATCATGTACTCCATAGAACAAGATGAAGGAAAGGCAACACCTGTGTTCAGATTCACACAGTGCATCCAGGTGAAATAGTGGATAAGAGTGGTTTTTTGTTGTACATTTGGCACATTGTGACCATGGTATTAAAAGTTGGAAAATATTTAGCAATTTTAGAGATGAACAGTGCTGCAGTGATTTATCCCCCTCCCATAGCAATAATAATAAATTAACCACTAGTAGGGGACTTAGATGAGTCGATTATTTCTTCCTTCACTCATCTATTCTTTAACAATAAATGAGATGTTTCACGTGCATCAGACGCTAGAGATATGTAGAGAATTCAAGGAGTGGTCCCAGGTTGGGAGCAGCGGGAGTCAGGCACAGGAGAGTATGGGATTGCCCAAAAGGATATTCCAGGCCTGAGGACCTCCTCCTTATACAGAGTAGGTAAAGGGTTTATCTCTGTAGTTACAGGGCCCCCAGATAGCAAGGACTAAATGCCCCTGAAAGAACTCAGATTTAACTTCATGTTGGTTCAGGTAGAGGAGTTCAATAAAGGGAATATGCACAACCCCTGTCCTGAGGGTGAATGCATCATCAAAGCTCATTGTAGCAGCCCAGGAAGTACACTTCACAAATTTTACAGGGTATCCTACAGGAGTACCACATTTGATTTCAGGCCTCTGTCCTTGGCTGACTCAGGAAATTCTGACATCTGGGCTAACTAGTGCAGGTTCTTTCTATGGGAACGTGTGGGCACCCAGATTCCAGAGCCACTTAGCCTACAGAAGAGAGCCATATAACACTGGAAACCCTGAAAGGATTCATGAATGTTTTCAGTCATGGATGAAAATGCATTGTCCTAGTCACTGTGATATATGCAGGTAGTGTGGGCATGAATATAAGCTTTTGTTCATATTTTTTCAACATGATTCATGTTTCCAGCTGAGGAATTAAATCATATTCTAAATTTTTTAAAACTTTTTATTTGACTTTTTATTTGTTCTTATTGGTTATAGATGACAATAGAATGTATTTTCACATATTATACATAAATAAAGTGTTACTTCCCATTCTTCTGGTTGTACAGGATGTATTATTACATTGGTCATGTATTCATATATACACATAGGAAACTATGTCTAATTCATTCTACTATCTTTCCTGTTTCCATTCCTCATCCCTTCCCTTCATTTCCCTTTATCTAATCTGAAGTATTTTTATTCTTCCTCACCCCTTACCCTTATTTTGAGTTAGCATTCCCATATCAGAGGGCACATTCAGCCTTTCTGTTTTTAGGATTGGTTCATTTCACTTAAGATGACAGTGTCCAGTTTCATCCATTTATCCATAAATGCCAAAATTTCCTTCTCTTTATGGCAAATAATATTCAATTGTGTATATATACCACATTTTCTTTATTCATTTATCTGATTTAGGGCACATAGTCTGTTTCCATAGTGTATATATTGTGAATTGAACTGCTATAAACATTGATATGGCTGAATAATGATAGCATATTGATTTTAAGATCTTTGGGTATAGACCAAAGAGTAGGATAGCCAGGTCAAATGGTGGTTCCATTCCAAATTTTCTGAGGAATCTCCATATTTTACCAGAGTAGTTGCACCAATTTGCAATTCCACTAGCAATGTATTTACCTTTTCTCCCATCATCAATAACATTGATTCTTGCCTGTATTCTTCCATCATCAAAGTTGCATGATGACTGGAATGAGATGAAATCTCAATGTAGTTTTAATTTTAATTTTTCTAACTGCTAGAGATGTTAATATTTTTTCATAATTTTGACAGTTCCAGATCCCAAGATAGGCAACAAGTGCCATTCTACAGCCTAGAAACTTCCATACTTAGGAATGTAACTCATTGCAAGTGGGTGGCTACTTTTAAACTCCAGCAAAATTTGTAATTAAATATAGACCAGATAAAATCAAACAATTATGTTTATTTCTGTGATAAAATAAATTGTGTACATTGCTTAATATATTGTTTTATATTTTGGAAAGCAATAGTGTAGAAATTTGAAAAAAACTTACATTTTCTGATTAATAGATAATTTTAAAATAAATTTTACTAGAATCTGTGCATTATGAAGTCATTAAAATTTATAAAACTTTAATGTATTAAATTTTATTTTCATTATTTCTTCCTTCATTTCTTCATTCCTTTCTTCCTTATTTCTTCTACCAGTGAGGAATAGGCAATGTATGTTCTTTTGTTGTTTTCCGTAGGTTTGATGAAAATTGATTTTCCACCTTCATGTAGTTCTCTTAAGTAAAATGACTGTTGATTTCCTGCAGACTCTCTTTTTCCAAAGGTCAAGCTCCACTTGTCCTTCAATTCAGAAAGAGTAAGACAAAAATTCTTCCCTACTCCATTGCAGATCAGAAAATATTATTTTCCTCTTCTTCATGAGTGTACCCAAAGATGATCCTTTCTCTAATTTTATCTCCAAAAATTAACTCAAAATACTTGAACCCTTTTTTATTGATTTTATTTTTTAAATACGTAACAGTGGAATGAATTATAATTTTTATTACATATACACAGCACAATTTTTCATATCTTTGTATAAAGTATGTTCACACCAATTCATGTCTCTACACATCTACTTTTTTCAATACAATTCTTATTACACATATATGACACAATGTTTCATATCTCTGTTTGTATATAAACTATGTTAACGCCAATTTAGTCTTCATATATGTACTTTGGATAATGATGTCCATCGCATTCCACCATCCTTTCTAACCCTCTGTCCCCTCCTTTTTCCTCCCAACCCTCTTCCCTATCTACATTTCATCTAATCTTCCCATGCTCTCCCTCCCTACCCCACTATGACTCAACCTCCTTATATCAGAGAAAACATTAGGCATTTATTTTCTTGGGTTGCCTAACTTCGCTTAGCATTATCTTCTCCAAAACCATCCATTTACCTGCAAATGTCATAACTTAATCCTCTTTTGTTGCTGAGTAAAATTCCATTCTGTATATATGCTACATATATTTATCTATTCATCCACTGATGAATTTGCTGTTGTAAACCTTAATGTAGCTGTGTCCCTGTAGTATGCTGTTTTTAATTCCTTTGGATATAGTCTGAGGAGAGGGATAGTTGGGTCAAATTATGGTTCCATTTCCAGATTTCCAAGGAATTTCCATACTGGTTTCCATATTGGCTGCACCAATTTGCAGTCCCACTAGCAATATATGAGTGTACTTTTTCCTCACATCCTCGTCAACATTTATTGTTGTTTTTCTTCATAATAGCTCCCATTCTGGCTGGAGTGAGATGATATCTTAGAGTAGTTTTGATTTGCATTTCTCTGATTGCTAGAGATGATGAGCATTTTTTCATTCATTTGATGAATGATTTTATAACCTCTTCTGAGAAGTGTTTGTTCAGGTTGTTGGCCATTTGTTGATTGGGTTATTTGTTTTCTAGGTGTTTAGCTTTTGGGGTTCTTTATATGCCCTAGAGATTAGTGCACTATCTGATGTGTGAGTGGTAAAAATTTGCTCCCAGAATGTAGGTTCTCTGTTCACCTCACAGATTATTTCTTTTGCTGAGAAGAAACATTTTAGTTTGATTCCATCTCATTTATTGATTCTTAGTTTTAATTCTTACACTATAGGGTCTTATTAAGGAAGTTGTGGCCTAATCCCACATGATGAAGATTAGGGCTTACTTTTTCTTCTATTAGACACAGAGTCTTTGGTTTAATTCCTATGTACTTGATCCATTTTACTTTAAGATTTGTGCATAGTGAGAGATAGGGGGATTAATTTTATTTTGTTGCATTTGTATTTCTATTAGACCCAGCAACATGAAACAATCTGTATTGCCAATAAAAAAAAGCTCATGATGATGAAACTGCAAATCTTTGCAACAACTCTGGAAAGCAATCTGTAAGTTCCTCACAAAACATGCAATGGAACCACCATTGATCTAGATATCTCTTTCTAAGTTCATACCCCCAAGTACTTAAAATCAGCATACTACAGTGATGCAGCCACATCAATGTTTATAGTAGCTCAATTCACAATAGCTAAAGTATGAGACCAAACTAGCTGTCCTTCAACAGATGAAAGGACAAAGAAAATGTGGCACATATACACAACGGAATATTACTTAGCCTTAAAAATTGAAATTATGGCATTTGCAGGTAAATGGATGAAACTTGAGACTATCATGCTATGTGAAATTAGCCAGTTACAAAAAGCCAAATGTCAAACTCTCATATGGGTTACTAACCCATAGGAAGGGATAGTAGGTGGGGTAAGTATAGAAGTTCATTGTATTAGATATATGGAATGAAGGGAAAGGAGGTATTAAGAATAGGAAAGACAGCAGAATGAGTTGGACATAACTTCCCTGTGTTCATAAATTAATAAATGACCACTATAGCTCCACATCATGTTCAACCACAAAAATGGGATCAAAATGTAATGGGTTGTATCCCACATATGAATAATATGTCAAAATATGCTTTACTTTAATGCGTATCTAAAAACAACTAATAAAAACTATAAGCATATGAAATAACACTAAATCTCATCTGTCTGTGCATATTAAAGGTTCAATGAAATGTGCTACACATCTATGGGATGGTTTAAATATTCCACAAGGACATTGAAGTGAAAATAAATGTATTATATTGAAACTGTATATTCACTGTGAAATCCAGATGCCTTAAGATTATATATATATATTCTTTGTGAAATCCAGATGCCTTAAGATTATATATATATATATATATATCTATATCTATATCTATATATATATATATATATATATATATATATATTCTTTGTGAAATCCAGATGCCTTAAAGTAATGTGTAAATCAAAAGGAATAATGACATATGCTCAGTGAGCATGAGCTCACCCATTCTCTAAGGCCAGTCTGTGGATTACTGCATAGATACACAAAAATTAAGGAGTTTAAAAAGCAAATAGAAAGAAAAATAACACCAGCTCTTACATGTCAATCTGCAGAGACAACAGGAATGTTCACATGTTTAACTCAATGATATTATTTAAAGATAATGCAGTTTCAGAATTCAGTGTATAAATTGCAATTACAATTTCTAGATCCTGATGGGTAGAGATACTGACCACTACTAAACTTATACTACATATACAATTATGCATAATTTATAATTTAGATAAATTATTGTTGTATATTGACATAATGATATTATGGGATATTATCTTCATGGGTATCAACTTCTGTGCCATACCTTCTTTATTGGTGATAATAGAAAACTTTATTATTTTAGTATTAATATAAATTGTTGTTACTTTTTTGTTTTGCATTTTGATGTTCCTCTGGGCATTATGTAATGGGAGAGAATTATGGCATGCCACTAATGTAAACCAGAATATGATGTGTTATTTTATAAACAGTGAGGTTCTTGACCTCCACAGTAAAATGACATAAACTTGAAACCTCTACATATGAGGGACATTACCTAATATGGTTGTTTTATTGTTATAGTACTAATTTCTTATCCAGGATAGTACTAATTGTTCTCATCCTCAGACTGGAAGCCAGAGATTTACAAATACACTACATTGGTTGAGACATCCTGTATCCAGAAATTCAATTGAGGAACCCAGGCCCCAGCAGTTTGTCTGAGTCTGACACAGATACAAGGTTGTCTGAGTAGTGCTCAGATACATGTCCTGCTATTACGACTACATGTATTTTTCTACCAACAGCAGGTCTCTGTTCAGAGTGCTGGTGAGTCTGCCTGTTGATCCTAGAGATGCAGAGCAAGGGAGTGGCTGTGTCAGCACAGGCAAAGAGAGGGAACATGCAAGCACAGGCCCATCACAGTGAAGTGCAGAGGCAGGGGTCAGTTACTTGTTTATTTGAGGGAGAGGGGAATGACTCAGGCGAGGGGCCTGCCCTAGGTCTCTGAGGCCTGTACCTACCTGAGCATTGAGAGAAGCCTGAAAGGAGGAAAAGAGTCCAGGCCATGGTAGACACAGCTCCTGTGTCTTAGGCCTCACTCTAAAAGCTTCACTGCCCTAGACCTCTTATACCAGCCCCATTGGTCTCCCAGAGTTTGGGGCTGCTCATACAAATGTCCCTATTTCCTGTATTTCCCCATGTGTACTCACAATGTCTGATCCCTCACCCAGGGAGGGTAGCATGATGAACTAGCTTACTTAGTAATTAAAATTTAGGGGAAACAACGGCTGGGACCACACCAATGTCCATGTGCATGGACTCTGTACATCTGTTTATTTTCCTAAAATAACGTCTGCATTGACTGAAACATGTTTAATCTGGACCATGCACATCATTATATCTTGTATTAGAGCATCAGCTCTGGGGAAATTATACGACAAAATTGGGAAAAAGAGTACTGGCAGGGGGATTCGTGGGTATGTGTGGTAAGATGAGAGCAGAAGAAATAGAAAAGGGGTGAAATGTCAAGTGCCTGTTACTGTGACTCGTGGGCCTAAAGTAACTCATGTGGGAGAGCAGCAGGTAGTCCATAGAACAAGATGTGGGAAGCTCACCACCTGTTTTCAAATTCACAAAGGAAAGGCCAGGTGGAAGAGAAGGATGAAGGGGATTTTTTTTGTACATTTGTCACATTGTGACCATGGTATCAAAAGATAGAAATTATTTAGAAAGTTCAGAGAACAAACAGTGCTTCAGGAATTTATTTTCCTCCCATAGGAATAATGCTAAAGTTAAATTAACATCTAATAGGGGAATTAGATGAGTCTCTCATTTCTTTTTCCACTCATGAATTCTTTAAGCATAAATAAGGTGATTCACATGCATCAGACACTACAGATACCTAGAGAATTCAAGTAGTGGTCCCAGGTTATGGGAACAGCAGGAGTCAGGCACATGGGGAGAGGAGATGGCCCAAAATGACACTCCAGGCCTGAGGAACATTTTCTCCTCATGCAAGTTAGGGAAGCAGGGTATCTCAGTGGAAGCAAGGCCTACAGATAGAAAGGACTCAAAAGCCCTGAAGGAACTCAACCTCAACTTCATGTTGGGTTCAGATAGGGGAGTACAGAGAAGGGAATAGGCACAACCCCTGTCCTGAGGTTGAATGCATCACCAAAGCTGTTGGAGCACCCAGGAAGTACCCATCACAGGTCTTACAAGGAATCCCTCATGGAAACAAAATTTGATGTCAGTTCTCTGCCCTTAGCTAGCTCCAGGCAATGGTAACTTCTGGGGTAACTAGTCCAGGATCCTACTGTGGGAGCTAGTGTCCCTCTGATGGGAACCCAGGTTCCAGGAGCCACTCAGCCAGCAGAGACTCTCAGCCCTGCCTGTGGTCAGAGGATCCTCCTACCCAATCCTTTCTTCCTCTGCTCCTGTCACAGGTGTCAGAAATGTGATCTGAAGGTGTCTGTTCTCCTCCAGCTCCTTTCCATTTTATCTCCTCCTAAATCATTATCTAACATTTGCATCTGCTTTTTACAGTTTTTAAACTAAAAAAAAAAGTCAGTTTAGAGAGAAAAGTAATTTAAGGGAAAAATGGGGAAAACATATTCTTGTTTGGTTGATTGATATAAAATTGTAAAAATTTACCATAAGATTTTTTATAAAATTAATAATCCAAATATAACATACATGTATGTATGAGTACATTTAAATGTAGGTAGTATGTTTACTTATACAATCTGCCATACAATCACATATGTGTGAACACACACACCGAATGACAAAAAGAAAATTAAAGAAAGAGCAATTATTCTTAGAGATAATAGGTATTACTATATTTCTTTCTTGATACCACCTTCTATATGAGTTAATTTAGATTAAGTAATATACTTCAAAGACCATTATTATATAGACCACATCTCAAGTGGGCACTGAAATAAAATATATTATTTTATGATTTCCTATTATCACTTCATATTTACCCAGCAACTGAAGGCATTGAAGGAATCGTGTGCCCTACTCACCCATTGATACAACCACAGACCCTGACCACAAATCTGCATCCACTGGGAACACATAACTTCTTCCTGTTTCTTCCAGAATGCATAGTGTACACCAGCTAATTTTAGGGCTATATGGAGATGCCACAGACTCCAGCTGATATAATCTCTACAAGGAGGGAAAACTTTCAGGTTTGCCAGGAGGTTATATGTTTTGAAGACTGATTGAGAGCTCCACCAAATTACTGTTTGCAGACTAACAAATGTCCTGGAGAAACTGGTTTGTGAGTCTGCATTGTGGTGTGATCCATTTGTACTCATGAGGACTTTTTAGCAGTTGTATTATTTATTTAAACTACAAAAAGTTAAAAGTAGATTTTCAAAAGCAAGAGCAACATAAGATAGCAATAATAAATAAACACATATCAGGAACTTAGCCTATATAGAGTTTCCTTTTTTCTCATTGTGTATTACTTCAATATAATAGTTTATAATATCATTTTCTAATGATAAAGTGAAAAACTAACTCATAATGAATTTTCAAACATATCTCCTTTACCTGTTTGGTCAGCATTGAGTGCAATAAGGCCTGTTTGTGTCCAAGTATAACCTTCAGTCCTGTACTTTTGTGTCCTTCCTCAGAAGAGTCAACCCAACAGATGATACAAAAGTGTTTGGAAGTCAGACTTCTATGGGAATTCTAGTTATGCATATACTAGATATTCATATGACCCACTAAAATATAGATATTCATATGACCCACTGAAAATATGCTCACAATGAACTTTTGCAGATATACATCCCATCTTGTGGCTGATGTTTGAAATTATATCATTGTTCCTTGCAATGAATTGAAATTTTTATACGTGAATAATTTAGACATGGATGGTGATTCTGACTGCATATTAACCATAAATCACCACAGCTAAATTCATAACATAATTAGAAAAGCAAAATTGTATTATGTTTTAATCATAAAAAATATAAAAGCAATTTTACTGTTATAATTTAAAAGCAAAGTGAGAAATAATTTGATCTCCATAATCAAATCAATGTATGAGAACACACTAACCATCATTTGTTAGTATTTGGAGTGAGAAGAGTCTTTAAGGTAGGGGAGGATTCTCTGAATCTTCCTGATGGTTCGCTATTTGGAGAAGAGCTCCTCTGCTCCTCCTCCCAACCAAAGAGGGAGAGTAGAAACCTAGTGTAGGAGGATGCACACTGAGAAATGAGATAGGGTGAGGCACATGGCATGATCCACTGGTAGGACAAGGAGTCATGCAGCAGCAGCATCTTCCCATGAAAGTGTTGAACATTTTCATCTTTTGAATCTCTCTCCACTCTGTAAAGTATGAGACATTCTGAGCACATGAAGAGGTTTTGGTTGTACTTCCCCATGGGTTTAGATCACTGTGTAAATGTAACTACCCATATAGAGCAAGCAGTAATAATCAGCCTCATCATCAGTCAGAGCCCCTGTGATGGTGAGGGCAGCTTTGTTTCCAAGGATGGAACCAGAGAATCGATCAGGGACTCCAGAGAAGCGGTTGTTTGTGCTGTAGATAAGTGGGCGAGGAGCAAGTCCTGGATTCTGCTGGTACCAGCTTGGGTAGTAACCTGTAGAGACTGACCCAGAGCTAAGCCCACAGGTGAGTGTCACCGTCCCACCTGGAGACACAGAGAGTGAGGGCTCCTGGATCACAGTGGTCTGACAATCCACCACTAAAAGACAATAAGAAAGACAGTTATTGTAATTGAGAGGTCCTCCTAAGACAGAGCTTTTATGTAGGCACCCCAGGATGCAGTTACCCTCCCCTGACCTGAACCGTAAGAGAGGAACACCAGTAGAACCATCATCCAGGCCATGGTGGGGATCTTCACAAGCACTTAGTGTCCTCAAACTCCTCACTTTGAGTTTGGCATTTTAAGCCTTTTTCAGACTCAGGTTTTTCATGCAAATCAAACTTCCTTTCTCTTCCTGACCCAGTGTTCAGCCTGGTGTCCCCTGAAGGAGATCATGAAAAAAGCAGGTGCTGGGGACTCATATAGACCAGTGACTATAGGGAACTGAGACACATGAGTCTTAGTTGATACCTTTCATAAGATTAGCTTCCTCACACTTCTTAAATCCAGGCACAAATTTCATCTTTTGAAAGTCAGTGATGGATTGAAAACAAGGATGAACTCTCCATGTCTACCTAGTTCATCTGTTTTATCACAAACCCAGGCCTTCCTGGTGAACATTTCTTTCCTCTCCAGTAAATGAGTGTTGTTCCCCTTGAGTTAACTCTCAGGCCCTTTTTCTTCAGCACTGATCCCATTTTGACCCTCCACAGCCAGAATTGTGGGGAGCTCCACAGCCAGGTCCAGAGACAGAGGTCTCCCACTGACTGAGTGTGGTAACTGTCTCAAGCAGCCTCAGTAGAGCCCCAGGTTGTCATGAGTAGTGCAACATCTCCCCCTGCTGGCCTCTGGTCCTGGGTCTTCAATCCCTCTCATAACCTGGCAAGAACAAATGATCCTTTCTGATTTTATTTACCTAAAAGTAAAACAACCCTGGTTTTTGTGCGGAGGACTGCTTTTTTCAGTTTTTAATGATCTCCAGAACTCTAAATGCACTGTTTATGGTAACACATATTTCAGAATTACCTGGTATATATTTGGCTATGCTTCAGTCAGGTACCTTTGGTCTTTCCCAGTCTATGAAATGTTTGAACAATGTTTAAAGGCTAAAGTTCAGGAGGGGTCACAAGTCATAGTAATTCTGTCCGTGCTGCTCTTACAGGCTTTCTTAATATCAGGTTGCTGTTTTTCTGAGAGTCTCCTTTTGTGTTCTAGCTAATCCCACTCCTCAGGTCTTTTCTTCAGATGTCTGTTTTCCCTATGAGAATCTAATATTATCAGAGGATGAGTGTTTTCTGCTCCGACTTGCTTCTCTGTGCTCTTTGATATCAAAACCTGACAACACCAATTTGATTTGGACTTTAATATGTTATATTATTCTAGTTTTATATTTTTTTTCCAAATGAGTATTGATATGAAACAACATTGCTATGAATATAAATTACTGTTGTTTAGTGCTTCTACAATTTCTCAATTAAGCAATCATTGTGAATTTTTATATCAGAGGAAGTGTTCCTAATCAGTTCATTTGTTAAGAGCTCCATGGATTTAAAGGTGGGTTGGTTTATAAAGTCTAGGCCCAAAAAATCCTGATACTTATCCAACATCATTTCACCTGAAGATTATTCAGAGAAAAGCATAACTTTTGAGGCCCGACAGGAAAAAAATGAGCATGGTAGGAGTTGGAGAACTATATCTTACTGGATAAGGTTTATTCTTCATCAGGGAATCCAAAGCCACACTAGAGTGTAATCTGAAGAGAAAATGAGGCCCAGCTTTCCTAAATTTTCAGATCTCAGGGAAGATGAGCCCAGCCTGGGAAAGGATCAACAGACATGAAGTGGATTGCAGAATCCAAACAGGAGTGTGTGTTGTTCATAGGCAGAGACAGAGCAATCCTGAGGCACACAGGAGGAGTGTGTGTCAATTCACCCTAGGTTGAAGATCTTTTTGCATTGATAATGTAGCCAAAGGTGAATAAGAAAAGAGTGTGTTTGAGGCAGGGGAGGACAGTGATAATCAGCCTTTTTTTCTTCTTTTTTCAGTTTGAAACCGAGAGATAATCAAGGAGGCGCTACTGACAGAAATTTGGCCCAAGTTTAGGACTAGAATCCCTGATGATTAATCACTTATATCTTTATATATCTTTATATACAATCTAGGATTTCTCAAAGGAAATCCTGGGTACTAGTTGCCACAGTACGCTCCAAAGCTTCCTTTGCTCTCTGTGTAAAATAAAATGACCTCAGGTTGTGAGGTAGAGTGTATATGTACAAATATACACATCTAAATACACATGTGTGGGAATTTCTGCTCCCTGAAGGTCCACACTCTACTCCTAAGATCTGGAATGTTGAAACCCCTGTGGGAATTAGAGGAGAGAAGGACAGATTTTAGTTTTAATGATCTCAGGAAAACCTTCCTAAGAAAGTCCAAATTATCCTGAGTGGTGTCACATGGAGGATAGTGTATCCTTTGACTTATTTCACTCAACATCCCAGGAGAACTCTGAGTTTTCTAATCTATGGTGGAGCCTCACCTTCAGTCACTCAGGTCCCTCAAGAAAGTTTGCTGGTTTCAGTTCTAAATTCCTTAACACTTCCCTATCCCAATGCCTAGCATTTAATCCTTGAAGTCAAAACTGAAGGTGCACACACCCACCAAGGGAACCAGGCTGGCCCTCGACCTGAAATTTCTCTGATGCCTCCATCTTCCCAAACCATTTCACATCTTGGTGTCTCAATCCCTGAGACCCTGTTACACTGCAGAGCACAACAACTGGAGACAAATGAGGTGGTATCTTCTCTGACCCCTTAAAGAGCAGTGCCCATGCTGTAGAGAGATGTCCTCCTGATGGAAGGGTCTCTGGCTCATGGCCAACAGGAAAGCTGATTTAGTTTTATTTAGAGGAGAACAAATTTTGGTTTGATTTTGGTGTTTATTTATTTTCAGTTTTCCTGAGAATTGAGAAAGTGGTTAGAAAATGTAGAGGACACCACTCTGACATATAAGTTACTTAAATATATATTTACTAAATAGGCATATTAATTTAAAGTTGATAAAGAGGTATAATCTAAAACTTTGAGCAGGCTAATTTTTTTGTACCACTTCTCTATCTGCCTATGTTCCTGTGAGGAACATTAATGTGTCCAATGACACAGTAATAGTCAGCTTCATCCTCAGGCTGCAGCCCAGAAATGAGCAAAAGTGATGAATTGGTTGAGACATCTTTGGATCCAGAGATGAGACCAGGGACCTCAGAATCATAGAGATTATACAAATTTGAGTAGTATGTCAGGGAAACTCTAGAAAGTTTCCCCATCTTGTGCTGGTACCACTGGATCCATTTTTCAGCAACATTGAAGGCATTGGTCAGGGTGCAGATGAGCCTGACAGATGTTTCTGGAGGTGCAGAAAGGGAGGATGGCTGAGTCAGCCCAGGCTGAGAAAAGAACCTGAAAACACAGATAATCATGTGTGCTGAAGTAGGACCCATATTTAAAATACTGGTCATCTGAACTAGAAGAATTGACATGGGATAGGAGCTGTCTTGAGTCTCTGAGTTCTGTCCCTCTCTGTGTAATGGGAAGTAACAGGAGGAGTAAGGTTACATACAGGCCATGGTAGACTGGTACTTGATCCCAACAGAGGGACTCTGCTACCCCAGGCTTGTCTTATCCTCTCTGCTGCCCTTGGGGAAAAGAACTGGCTATTCCTATAGATTAAACCCCTCTCTTCATGCTTTCTCAGATTACATCTGATCTCAAATTCATGAGATTAGAGAGGATTTGAGGATACTGAGGGTGATGCCTGTTCAGAGTTTCACCATAGGAAACACCATTGACAGAGCAGCTATTGGAAACCTTGCACAAGATCCTGCTCCAGGCCATCAACAGGCCCTGAGAGTTCCAGGCTGAAGATCTCCTTGGGGAGCACAGGAGGCAGTTCTGTCTCTATTAGACCTGAGGCTACTGGGGCTCAGCAAGCTGTGAGAAACACAAAGAAATACCCTGCACAGCTCTTCTTCACCACCTTGTCACAGATCAATTTTTAGGATCCTAACAGATGAATGCTACCGAATTTTCCACCATTATTGGATATATTGCTTTGCCCAGAATGCCTGTGTAATAAGTTGCACATACACACAATTTCATGAATATTAGCATGCTGTTTGCCATTTTAGAATTATGCACTATAGGTAAGAAAGAACACAATTATGTGAATGTTACAAGCTCTACCACAATTCAAACTTTGAACAATTGAAATTCACTATTTGGGATACTAAGGGATCTTCTCCAAGTTCTGCACCTTGAATTGAGTCTATAAATTGAGTGAGGGTGACTGGGATTGCTGAACAGTGATAAAGTGGTTGCTTAGCATGTGGGAGGCCCTGGGTTGAAACTCTCATAATTATATATACACACATATTATATATTTAAATTACATATATCATAGTGCATATTATATTGCAGTGCTAGAGATCCTCAAAAGATTTCTGAAGACATTAATTTGTCTATACAGTAACTAACAATGGAAAACAGGATGGGAAGATCATCAGAACTCTGTTCAAAGACAAACTCTTTATAACCTGTTAAACAAAAAAACCTGTTGGGTGAGAATGAAAGAACTGGACATTTCTTGTTTGAATAACAAGGCAGGTGCTATCACTATTGATAGATAGAAAATATAGCAATTAGATGTTTTTTTTCTATCCATGAGAGAATTAAATACTTGTTAAGGAGTCAGATATTTAGGCTTCTCTGTTTAGAAACTGTTGACTGTGACCTTGTCTAGTGACATGCTCTCACCTTGGTGTTAAAGATGGGGTCCAAGCAGTGTGGGGGCAGCCACTAATGAGGAATGTGGATGCTAAGAAGAGAGAAGAGGTGGGGATAGAACCCTGGTACTCCTGTTCAATCAAGAGGAAAGGGTAAGATAATCCTGAAAACACTTTATCAGCTAAAGCTTGATGACCCTTTTGTGTGCATTTGCACTTAATCATTCATGCAGCATGTTTATTAACTAACTAGTATCTTCAGGTCTGGACTTCAAGTGAAAAGACTAAGAGAGACTAGCACTTCTTTGGTTCAAGCAGAGGACACAGAATGGACAAAAGTGGAGTTCAGATGATTAAATATGTATCTGTGGAACATTTCCTCACAAACAATTGAAAGATATCCTCGATTTTGGACTTATTTAAGAATAGAAACTAACCAGACCCTTTTCTTAACCTGTCTCCAGGGACAGTCATCATTGAGCTGATAGAGTGGTCAGTGACCAGTTTTATGATTCTTATAAACTGTGATCATATTTCCATCTAGGCTAAGTCGTGTGCAAGCTTCAATCTCTGTTCCGCATCTGGGTCTGACTGTGCTGAGCATCACTCTATTGTTTCACACTTTGAGTTTGTTACACCCTCAGGCTGCACACCTGAAAAATCAGGCTGCTTTGCCCATAGCAAGGGAGCCTGAGAACAAGGAACTGTCTGGTTTTTATGTTTCAAATCAGGGTCCTGGTGCTTTGCTCATCTTCTGCTGCAACCAGTATGCACACATCTGATGCAGAATCCTACTTCCACCCAATTCCTAGACACCTTTTAAGTTGCTCACCAAAGCAACTTTCATAACAATTGATGATCAGAAACACTGTCAATGTCCCAAGTTGAATAATAGGATGGATGGGTCTTCTGTGATATTGTTATTGTTTTCTTTTCTTTTCTTTTTGAGAAAGGTTGTCCCTTAGTTTTTGAAGCTTTCCTCCAAATTTTTGTCCCATTTCCTAGGTTCCTGCATATCTGGGATTTCTGGCATGCACCACCACAGCCCATAAACAAATGCTTTTCTGATGAGAAATCAAACTTAAGCCATGGAAGTAAAAGAACTGAATGCTAGCCAGTACATCACCCAGAGCAGCTCTTTGTGTATTCATGCATATAGACCTATTGGGGAATTTGCACAAGGACCCTCTGGATATTCTCAAGGCCAGTAGTCAAGCTTTTTCTATCTAGCTTTCTTCCCCAATGTTCACTTTATTATCAGGCGGTGGGGGGGGGGCGCGGATTGGGAAGCAATCACTTGATCTTTTCCTCCAGCTGTTTGTTTAACAGAACAAGCTCTAATGCAGCCTATTCTGGTCTCAATCTGGCCACCTCATGGTGAGGTGAATTTCTTAACTTAATCAGTACATCCCTGATAGGGATTCAGTGTACAGTAAATGAGAGCAGGTTGATTGTAGCTGGAGAAGGTGGGACCCTCGAGACATCTTTTGGAGATAATATTTGATCCATGTGGAGGAAAGTGCATTCTCTCTATCTCCCAACCCTGCCCCACCAATGTGATATCTTAAGATTATTTCTTCCACCACACTCTTTTGCCCTGAGTTCTGCTTCATCTTGAGCCTCAAGGAATGAAGTCATCTATCTATGGAATGAGACCTCTGAAAATGTGAGCCCCAAATAAACTTTTATTCCTTAAAGTTGTTCTTGTCAGGTCTTTTGGTCACAACAACAAGAACAAAAAAAAAACTGTCTAAAACACAACTCTTGTTGACCATTTGAAGCTGAGAGTCAGACACCCAGACATGGACACTGTTATGTTTGTCATAGTAACCCACACTGATGGTCACAAGCACTTAGTCATGGGAGGATCCACATTGTGGGAGGATAAGAGCAATTTATGTCTTAGCCTCACAAGGGTCTGATACACCATATGATCACTGGGGCCTTTGTTCCTCACTGAACAATAACAATCAGCCTCACCCTCAGGCTGGAGGCCTGAGATACTCAGGGATTCTATATTGCCAGAAGTGGAACCTGAGAAGATCGGTAACACTCAGAGCCATGAACTTCCAGTCATCAGAGTTTGGGAGAGCAACACCAGGAATCTTGTTGGTACCAGCCCATAGAATTCCTACCAATGTGATTGGTATTTCCAGTGCAGGAGAAAGTGATTTTCTGTGCCAAAGACCCTAAAACTGAGGCTTCTGGATCAGCCCACTTTATGCCGAGGACCCCAGAATAGAAGAGGCAGAGACACAGGGGTTTATTGCCCACATCTTGTTTCCAAATTTAAAAAAAGGGTATAAGTGGCCCAAGTGGCCAAGATCATCACTTTTCCTCTCCACAGTCAGTCTCCTGCAGATTATGAGGAGGTTGTGGCATCCAGGCCAAGGTGAAGATTCCTGCACATCTCTGATTCCTGAGGACCCACAGATGCATCAGAGCCACCCAGTGTTTGTTGGACATTTTTGTGCACCAAAGGGGACAGGCATACCTCCAATATAAATTATGCCCTCCCTCTGAACAGTTTTCCATACCCTGACTCAGAGTCCTCTCTGATTGGGGCTGGATGGAACTTTTCCAGGGCCTCCTGGGACTGATGCTCAGCTGCTGGTTCTCCTAACTCCCGGAGAAATCAGTAAAGGGTTTCCAATTGGTCAGGCTGATCATATCACTGCTCCCTTAAGAAGAAGATACTCAGGTTTGGATGCACATCAAGGCACCCTGTAGAGAAACTCACTTCCCTGATCTCTTCTCCATGTCATCCTCCTTAGAAATACAGGAACCACTTCACTGCATAGGAGCCTCCTCCACAGACTGTAGCTTCCTCATCATGGCCAAGCCCTGATTTCTGTGATGGATTCTCCTAAACAGTTTCACTGTGGCCCCTTCCACCACTGTGAAATGGAGGGTTCAGCACACCAGAGTGACAAAGAGCAGGGATTCACAAGCCAAGAGCTATCAGTGGGAAAGTCCTGAAACCCTCACTCTCCTCTTTCTTTTACCCATTTTCTATTATAATAGGCTGGTGCTCCTCTCCTGAATCCTCCTCAATTCTTTGGCATTAACATTGGGAATGGGAAAGTACACGGATAGCAAAATATTCTAGACAAAATATAAAGACATTGAATCTTTCCCAGGAGAGACCCTATCTAGCAGTGAGAGAAAGCTTGACTTATCATGTAGGTGCTCAGTTCAGAAGAGCACAAAGGAAGCCCAACCTTAGACAGAGCCAAAAGTTAATTATATCTAAGTGGTGGGGTATCTTAGATTGATGGAATTGGGGTATAGATATAAGCAGAAGTCTGAACTTAATGGGAAAGAAGAACCCCACGCACAAAGCACTCGTCTCCTAGGTGGTAGGAACAATGGATATTGATTTCTAGAACTATTCTAGATTAAGACCAGTGAGTATATTTTGCTAACCTCTCTTCAAATCTTCACTATATCCTTCTTTACATTAGTTTGAGATTAACAGGATCTTTAGTTCTACTTCCTGAAGGTAGAAAATTACCATGATAATTGAGATCTTTTTGTTTTGCTTTCGTTTTTATGTAGGCATTTGCAGTTAGTTACAAGATATTCCCTGAGTATTTCTTTTACTACATTTCATAATGATTTTTAACTGTTTTTCTATTTTGATACTGGAAAATTTATAATTGCACATGAAGCTTGCCCTACATTTCTATCATATAGGAATCTTTTACACAGAATGAGTTCATGATGGCTATAATTGAGATTGGGTTACTTTGGAAATAGCCTGTAGTAATGTCACATTCCAGACTTTTCTGGAAAGAAAACGACAGGAAAAAAATGTAATGATTTTTTTCCTAGTCCCCAATTTTGGCTATTTTTTAAAAAGCCAGTATAATATGTACTTTGCTTTTATTTTCTACTTTAAAATTAGAAATGTGATTTTAATTATATTAATATTTTCTAGCATTCAGTAACATAATTATTTGTACTTTATTCTCTCACTGAGATCTTAGTGAAAAGAAAATAATTCACTTATATGAGAAGAGGTACCAAAAGGACCAGGAGAGAGCATCACAGGGGAACAGGAGAGTCCAAAGATCTGATTCTGCTGTCTGCAAGGGACTACCATGAAAGTCCTAGACTATCTCAGCAGCTGTGAACAAACCAAAACCTCTTCCTTGCTGAATGATACTTGCCCTAGAGAGAGTCTCTCCTGCAAGCATGTGTACCTGTGCAGAGATAATCATGTGTAATGTTTGTTTTTCTCAAGCTTTGAAATGAGAGACTCTAGGGATACATCTACAGATCTTAGAAGCCACCAAGGTCCTCAGTGCTAAAGTCAGTAATGTTTTGAGATGGTATTTTCACTCTCAGTGACAGGCAAGCAGTAAGCTAGGCAGTAGAAAATGGGTGATCCCTACCCACGTGTAAGAACCTTGATATACTCTCCTGAGAAACAGTGATGATCCCACAATCATTAGGTTCAAGGATGATCAGGGAAGCCATGTTTCTAGAACTGAAAGGCCAGGATTAGTGTCAGATCCCTGAGAACTAAATATTATCTGCCATTGTAGTTTTGTGTTTTCTCAGTGAGGGATGGGGTTTTCATAAATCATAATAATTTATGATTAAATTATTTTCAGTAATTTAATCATGAATTACAGGGATGCTTCTAGGGCAGACTTTGTAACCAGGGTTGCAGTAGAGATGGAGGATACAACTGACTACATGCAAGTCCTTAGAAATGGGGGCACAATGATAGATAAGTATGAGGTTGGGCTACAAATGAACAAATGCCCATGAACCATGGAAAAGTGGCAGTCGCAAGGGTCTCCTCGTGGCCACTTTATGTGAACCATGAATCAGCTCCCTGATTATAGAGAAACAGGTAGAAGATATAATGGCCCTCGGCCACAGTAAATTCCCTTAGAGTTCTGTATCCTGAAGTTCTATTTTAGGGAGTTTATTGTAACAATTTACTCCTCTAATTCCCCAGGGGCAGAGTTTTGTGGCCCAAATGTTGTTCTCTTCCTGTTTCAGTTCCTGTCTACATCCTTTCTGAGTGTAAAAGCACCATCAGGTGTGACAGAAGGTGGCTTAAAAGAGAAAAACAGTGTAAGGGAGCCAAGCTCAGGAAATCATGAACAAATAATAGGGGGCATCCAGAAATATGATTATTTCAACTAAATTATGAATAATCAGTTTATTTTATAACCTAGAGAAACTGATGTGCACCATTTTTGGTAATGCCTCACAAACCAGCTCTTCAGTGCCTCCTGATGGCCAGGGCAACTCACCCTCCAGGCTCTCCAAAGCCTCAGAGAATTCAGGGAAAAGATCCCTGATTCTGCAGGAAGTCTTACCATCACAACATGAAGGATAACTGGAGACAAATCATCCCCATGTGCCTTTGGGATGAGACAGTTTTTTCCTCCAGGTCATTCATGAACATATTGCTTAAACTCAAACTCAGTGGTAAATCACTCTGCTAATGATGGGTTGGCAGCATTTGAGATTGTAGATCTTACCAAGTACATACTTTATTTAAAACTTCATCAAACACTTAAGTAAATATAATTACAAAATAAAAATTCCTTGTCAGAAATTCTATACTCTTGCAATTTCCACAAAGCATTTTCCTCTTCACAGATAACTCTAAAAACTAATGTCAAATATTTGACCAGAAAATAAAGATTTTGATTATAAGAATTAATACAAATGTCCCCCAAAACATCAGGAGTCATCTCAGGTGACCCTTTCATCCTGATTTCATACTACTTCTTTTCCATCTCTTCCACATCAGGAATCTATCAGAAAATATCCAATATTTCCCCCCAAATTGACCACGTTTGCTGCCTAACTAGTCACATAGTCCCAAGTATTGCCTCAGTTTTCCCTTCAATCCATTCTGAACTAAATCTTGAAACCTCTCATTGGTACCAGCTGAGCATCTCCATATGACCTCTACAGTCAAGTGCACATTCTTGGGTTTGGTCATGTTAATTATCTGTCCACATCTTTCCTTCTTCTTATGGAGAATTGTCTCCAGTTTATTCTCCTGATCTTCTACCCACTGCACCCTGAGATCAAATGCAAGTTCTCCTAGTTATTGTTATAAAGAATCAAATTTAATTTTCTTCTATTCTCAGCAAATACTATTGGCAATAGCAGGAGCATTATTCCTTCACCCATCTTTATTTCCACTAATTCTGAAGATATTATATTAGATATCACCACTTGGAGTCAGGCTTCTTTGCCTCAAATGTCTTACACAGACTCTCCCTGGGGAGGTAACACCCTATCTATCCCCATGGCATCCTTTGCTGCTCCTCAAACACCTACTTTGAAGGACTGGTAGGAATAGATGTAGGAGAGGCCCTAGAGACACAATTGAGGAGACAGATGTCATGAAACTTAAAGAATTTATGCTTGGGAATCACTGTGTCAGAGGTAGGAATAGCAGCAAGAGAACAATCTGAAGTGTAAATGGTAGATACTCAGCATAACTTATGATTATGTGAAGTTGAATGGTTGTTCTGAAGAGACTGTGTATGTGTACAGAACTTTACCTATTCTAGGCCTTACATTTGATAAGACCCTTCATGGAAAAAAATCATAAATTAAGTAAGTATTTCTAGCTTCCTTGTTCTTTTTTAAATTTTTATTAGTGCACTGTAGTTAAACATTGGGGCTCATTTTAACATAATTGTATAAGCATGGAATATAACTTTTTCCAATTCAGTCCCCAGTATTTTCCCTTTCCCTCACCTCCACCCTCCCATTTCCTTTTCTCTATTGGTCTTTCTTTTACTTGTTTATATATATAAAGGTAAAATTCACTGTGGCATATTCATATGTGTATATAGGAGAGTTTGGTCAACTTAATTCCACTGTTCCTCCCTTTTCCAGTCCCCAGCCCTGACCCCACTGACTCCTTTATCCCTTTGTTCTACTCCACTGATTTCTCTTCTATTTTCATGGAATTCCTCCCCAGATACACCAGTGTCTATAGCACCACAGTTCACAATAGCCATGTTAGGATACCAGTTCAGATGTCTGTCTACTCTCAAATGGATAAAATAAATAAAATAAAAAGTATGTACACGCAATGAAGTTTCACTCATTCCTAAAAAAAAAAAGAATGAAATTATGGCATTTTATGGTAAATAGATGGATCTAGAAAACATGCTAAGCCAGAACCAGAAAGTCAAGTTTCCTCTCATATGCAGAAGCTAGACTAAAATAAGGACAAAAAGCAGGAAACGGGCATCCTTGTTTTTTAATATCTTTATAAGTCAATATATGTATTTCCTATAATCCAACCAGAATTATAGGCAATACATATATTTAAAACCAAGGTTTAATATTGTGTTGTGTTAGATAATTAACTCTCATCATTACTATTATTGAGTTGCATTAGTGGTCCCACCTTGAAAAACACCATTAACTAAGACCTCCTTCAAACACCCAATAAGGTCAACCAGGTGATCAGTCTACATCTTCCTGTGGTTCAATGCACCACTATGCTCACAGTGTGAAGAGAGATGGAGCCCATGGGATTTAATGTCATTTCAAAATGACAAATATAAATGGAAATAAGTAGCATCATCTCCATAACCAAGAAATAGGAGGGCAAACTGACAAACTGGGAGCCAAAGAATCTTTTTAAGAACTCTGAATGGAAACTTTTCTTGAGGAATTAGAGTTTGAGAACAATGTACTAGCTGATGCAGCTACCAAGCTATGCCCTTTCTGACAATATGTTGCCATTTCAGTGCAGGTGATTGTGGTATTCTGTCATGAGATCTGGTTCAGTGACTTCCCTGCCTGGGCCTCAAACCCCAGAGGGGAGACACAGAGAAAACAATGATACGCATGAATGGAAGGGCTAGGTCCCTGCACTGAGTCCTCCACCTCAGACAGATCAGGCCCCAACTGTGCAAAGATGGAGGAGGAGGATGAAGAAAGAAGCAGGTGATATGGCAAGAGCTCCAGAAGTCAGCCCCATGAGACTCCAGCATGGAGTAGGATTCTCTTTTATTCTCCACAAGAACCAATGAAGGAGAATCTCCTACATTCAAATATATTTCTCCTTCCTGATCATTTTTGCATCTCTGACGAAGAAGAAGATGAGGATTTTACCCAAACAATGTTTTTGAGAATAAACAAAACTGGACTTCAATGGCCTTGAGTCCTGAGAAGACCTTCTTTGTTCCTTCCAAACAAAGAAGGAATTCACTGTTTCCTCAACTATCGTCCATTTTTCTGAGGTGCTTCCAAGCTAGCATCTTCAGAGTCACTCTCTGAAAAGGGTTCAAATAATCACTACTGGCCCCATGACATTTTATGACACATGATGATAGGCATTTGACTCACCTGAGGATCTCACAGATGTGCATTTGGGGTGCTGTAAATTTCATCAGATGCTGACGCTTGAGGAGATGAAGGGGATCACAGAGGCTGTCATCCCAGTCTGTAGGTGACTTCATAAAACCAGCACCAAATACCTTGTTCTCTTCAGTTTATTTCCCAAAAAATGAAAAGAGTAACTTTTAAAACATCTCAGCTGCACTTGGTGGAATTCATGCCACCAAGGAACTGAGAAGCCATCAACCTTTATTGAATCTATTCTCAATCTATTTTACTTTTTCATATAATTCAGTTTCCCATTATTGTTGTCATCCCTCTCACCCTCAGTTGTGAAAGATTTTGAGTATACTCCCTATTTTCTTCCTTTAAAAATTTAAACATTTTAGATATTTCTTATCAATGCAATTATACAATGTGTGATCTTTTGTGTTCATTTACTCCCAGCATAAATTTTCTTTTTTATTGATTTAAAAAAATGGCAGCAGAATGTATTATAATTCTTATTACACAAACACAACTCAATTTTTCATATATATGGTTTTATATAAAGTATGTTGCCATCAATTAATGTCTTCATACATGTACTTTGGAAATGATGTCTATCACATTCCACCATCCTTGCTAACCCTCTGCTCCCTCCCTTTCCCTCCTACCCCTCTTCCCTATCTATACTTCATCTATTCCTTTCATGCACCCCTTCCCTACCCACTATGAATCATCCTCCTTATATGAGAGAAAACATTAAGTATTTGGTTTGGGGGGATTGGCTAGGGGGTGGATTATCTTCTCCAATACCATTCATTTACCTACAAATTTCATGATTTTATTCTTTTTTATTGCTGAGTAAAATTCCATTGTGTATATACGCCACATTTTTTTTATCCATTCCTCTCCTGAAGGGCATCTAGGTTGGATGCACAGTTTAGCTATTGTTAATTGTGACCCAGCATAAATTTTCAAGTTCATCCATGTGGTAGCACATTCTTCATCCATTTTATATCACTTGGATGAATGGTTCCAGTTCATTTCCATGTGCATTGTACAAATATTAGAAATATTATGAGAACATCTAGTCTGGGATATATATACTACATCTTACACCCTCCATGGGGCTTCTATATCATTAGTTAACACAGAAACTATTCTCATGTTACTTAGAACACTATTCAATTATCAGAATATTAATTTGAATTCTTTCTTATTAATTTGTTCTACAGGTGGGGATCAGAAGATCAGAGAAAAAAACCTACCCATTTGACCAGTGAATGGCATAACCAAGATTCAAAGTCACCAGTTTCATATAACTATGGGCAAGCTCTTGAACTGAGTGGTCCCAATCCATGCTACATTTGCTTCCTGGAGGGAAACAGTTGGCACTATTTAGAACTATTTTGTTATAAAAATTGAGAGAAGAATGTTAATAGAATTGAGTGTTTATAGGATAGTGATGTTGTTGAATATTTTATCATGTGCAGGACAGTTCCCAACAAAAATTATCAATAGAGTTGTAGTTCAGAATCCATGTTTTAAGATACTTGTTTTCCATGGATTGATATTGAATAATCATCAATAATAAGTCATCAAGATGTTTTGAAGAAACACAGCAGACAATTCCAACCCCAACATTCAAAGAGGAGGCAGCAGGGAGCAACCTTCACTGTTGGAACATGTTTGCGGTTAACTCAAGCTGAGGACACTCTGGGGAGTTTTTGTCTCACTTCCCCCATGTGTCTGGAGCATTGTGTGATTATAGTTGCTATCATAAGACTGACAGTAGTAGTCAGCCTCATCCTCAATCTGCAGACCAGAGATAGACAGGGAGGCTGTGTTGGAGGAACTGTCAATGGATCCTGAGAACCGATCAGGAACCCCAGAGGGTCTTTTATCATCTTCATAGATCACAGTGCTGGGAGCACTGCCTGGACGCTGTTGGTACCAGTGCACATAGTAGCTCCCAATATTGCCACTGCTGCGTGTGCAGGAGATGGTGACTGTCTTCCCTGGAGATGCCGACACAGAGTGAGGCTGACTCAATTCAAACTGGGCCCAAGACCCTGGAAGAAGAAAGTAACATAGAAATCAGTGAGGTCAGACCAGATCCTCCTTCCCAGGAAAGGATAAGAAGATATCATCCTAGGAGACAGCCCAGGTGCCCTCAAGAATCCTCTGTAAACAGCCACCTGTGCAGTGAATGAGGAATGTGAAGAGAACATAAGCCCAGGCCATGGTAATGATGCCCCCAGGCTCTGCTTCCTGAGTGCTCAACCAGAACTGAGTCCACCACCCCTTCTTATCTGTCCTTGTGATCCTATAAGTGGGATGTCTCTATGCAAATCTCTCCCTTCTGAAGGCGGTGCAGACCTCTCCTTTAACCTCAGCTTACCTCTTTCTGAGAAATGAAAACTAAAAGTGGAAGAAGAGAGGGCTCACCCACATTGTGGGCACAGAAATGCCTGCAACGTGAAGCACTAACAACAGCAGAGCTGCAGATCATTAGGCAGGTGCTTGGGCCACATTCCTCCCCAGTGAACTCACTTCCTCCCTCTGTGGGTGATTATGGGAACTTCAGCCCTCCAGAAGTGAGCCCACAGGGAAATCAGATAGTCCCTGACTGGATTGTGAAGGGACAGGGATTCCTCATTGAGTCTTAAAACTATCACCATCAACAGCAGAGGGGAACCCGGTGCTGAAGTGACATAGAGAAGCCCACTCAGGTTTGGGACGCCAATTATACTTTATTTTATGTGACCACTAGGTATGATTTGTGATAATCAATTATAAGTAATAGTTTATAAGTAGTCAATTACAAAAAAATAACTTAAAGTTAACTAAAGGAGGAATGAAAAGTTTATCTAGTTGTCAAGAAGAATTTTGGAGAGACAATTTCTCCTAAAACTGGTGAAAAATAAGCAGTGAGATCTTGCCTATCACGGTTTAAAAGAAAACCTTATATTAATTCCTGGATTGTTGATAAATTTTCTATTTAATATTTTTTCATGCTTATAGCTTTTCCTATCATTTGTCTTATAGACTCTCATCCCAGATCTAAATATTTATGGATTAGATTCTGTGTTTCAGGAAAATGCATTCATTTGATATTAGAAAAAATATTTAGGTTTAGATATATCAAAAAATGAGATTAAATAATAGTATCAAGAAAATAAATGAATATAAAATTGACTGAAAATTTTCAAATTATATGTAACAGCTTCTCTAAGTCACTTTAAAAGTCTGACATCAATGACAAATAAAAAAACAGGAAAATATTTTCTTCATGAATATTGCACATTAAGAATATTACAGATATTATTGATTATTACAGATATTCTCATGATAAATGAATTGGAATATCATAGTTAACAGCATGGATTCTGAAACCTTGGAAGGATCTTCTGAGACAACCCCATGTGTTGTTTCTTAAACCTTCAACATACATCAGCAACAATTCTGATTCTTTAGTGATAGCTGGGTGGTGAATAGGAGTCAGGACTAAATGGAGGGCTTGAGAATATGAGTATTGAAAGAGAACCCAGGGTACTGGGAATCCATCACAATGCAAAAGAAGCAGAGAGGAGTGGTTCTGGTAGTCACTGGATGATGCTCTTAACACAGTCATAATCTTCTTTTAAACTATACTTTGTAATTTGAAGGACCGCACTGATATTTGCTGCCATGGCTGGCTGTATGGTCAGTTGCTCCATCATTTTCTCTCATACGTTTTCATATAACTAGCACTGAGAACTCAGAGGATCTCTTCCAAACTTGAGCATCTGAAATATATTTCATATTTTTTCAGTTCTCTCCTTCTACACAGATCCTGCTCACCATCCATCAGAAACTTTGCAAATGTCTCAATCCATAACATGCTAGATGGGCAAGGTAAATCTTTATCAATATATAATGAAATTCAGGAAAAAAACAAAATGAAAATTTAAAATATATATATTACAACTTCCTAATATTTTAACAAATATTTGCTATGTTATTTAAAGAGATTAACTTCTAATATTCAAATATGTTATTTTCCTGTTCAAGTGGGTGTCATAATACTGCTGGTACAACAAAATATGTAAAGTTTTATCCAAAGACTTAGATGCTGTGGATGAAGCTCAACACATGATTCCTGAAGAAGATCTACAGGGTAATAGAGATAATGGGAACAGCTACCCCATGTTCTGGAAACAGGAGTGAATGGCAGTGGAAATGTGCTTTCAGAATCCTTCATTTTTTCCCCAGAGAAATGTTTATTTAATAACTGAGGATTATAAAGAGAAGAGATATTTTGGTCATGGTGGAGAAACCCATCGAGTTCCATTTACTAAAGCAAAATTATTCGAATTAAGGTGCTTCCATCTCCAGGTTTTTCTTACACTATTCACATGATGCATTTTAGATCAAGTTCCTTTGCATGAATGCATTCCCTCTATATAATTATCCTTCTATCTTTCCCTGAAACTCAGGCCTGAACAACACGATAAGCATGAAAAATGAAATAGGAAACAAGGGTGAAGGTCAGTTTATGTTGCTTTAGAGGGAACAGAATCAAGGACATAACAATTCATAAAGAATACTGCTTTTAGTGCCTTTGTCTAGAATGCAATAACTATGTTTAGGTGGGTTTTTCTCTGTGTCTTCTATTCTGTACCATTGGTCTGCATATCTATTTTGGTGCCAACACCATGCCATTTTATAGCTCTGCAGTATAGTTTAAGGTTTGGAATTGTGATGCTTCCTGCTTTAATCTTGCTAAGGATTATTTTGGCTATTCTGGATCTCTTGATTTTCCAAATGAATTTGCTTTTTTCTAGTTTTATAAAAAATGTCATTGGGATTTTAATAGCAATTGCATTAAATCTGTAAGGTTTTGGTAGTATGGCCATTTTGATAATATTAATTCTATCTATCCAAGAACATGGAAGATATTTCCATCTCCTAAGGGTCTCTTCAATTTCTTTCTTTAGTGTTCTGTAATTTTCATTGTAGAGCTCTTTCACTTCTTTCATTAGATTGATTCCCAAGTATTTTATTTTATTTTTTGAGGCTATTGTGAATGGGATATGTTTCCTACCTTTTTCAGTGGATTCATCACTAATTATGACCCTATGTACATATATGATTGCACAACCAACTGGTGTGATTCTGCATTGTATACAGACAGGAATGAGAAGTTCTGCTCCATTGTGTTCAAAATATGTCAAAACGTAATCTGCTGTCATATATAACTAATTAGAACAAACTTTTAAAAGAATACTGCTTTTTCAGTTGTTTAAAGGCTTGTAAAGTAGTTTCCTCTGTGACCTGGCCCAGAGCCAGGCCTTCTCATGACCAGTGTAAAGGTGCCCCGTAATGGCCTCCCATCCCAAGTCATCTGACCTCTTTCATCCTTCCCAAATCTTCTTGAGAAACACCTGAAATTCTGCAGATGGATATTTCTGATGTTCATATAAAGGACAGTTGAATGGAGAGGTAACCTCCATGGTGTTGGGGATTTATACATTATTTTTTCAAGGTCAGTAATAACCTGAAGTCAGATAGAGAGTTACTTCATAGTGCTTATGCTACCAAATATTCCAAGTGAGTTTTCCTCTGCCATGTTTCTAGGCTTATTTCAAGACTGTCTTCTTAAACCAAAATCATGGCTGAAAGTCTACAGGAGGATCTAACCTGGCAAAGGTCACACACTATTGACTCTCTCAAGATAACTTACTATTTTCTTGTGGTATTGTTGTTGTTGTGAAAAATCTCCTAATAGTTTCCCTCTCCTCCTCTCTACATGCCTTCAAATTTTACATTTATATTTTCCATGAGAAGAGAAAACTGTTGGAGACAATCTATTTTTGTTCTTTCTTGATTCTCTGGCTTCTAATTTGCTTTGACTATAAAAGATTTATTTTGTTTTGAGCATTTTAAAAAATTAGGATATGTTAGCCTAGTTTTGTCATTTCCTTCAATATGAGAATTGTTATAAAAAGAATATTACTATAAGTGGAATCTCTGTCCCTTTTTAGATGTTCTTTCCTCAATCCTGACCACAGAAAACCTTGTGACCTATCATTCACGCTCATTAGACCATGATTCCGTTTATTCACTAAGAGTTCCATGGATTTCCTGTGAGTTGCGTTTAAAATGTCTAGCTACAAAATATTGATGTTTCTTCAACATCATATCAAGCAAAGAACTAAACAGGACAAAGCATTGGAAAACCTTATGTTAAGTTACAGAAAGTCAACTTCAGATGGTTCTGAGAGCCATGTCTTATTGGGGAGGTATCACTCTGTACCTGGGAATTGAGGGGATTTCTTTCCAAAAAGAAGGGAAAAAAACAGAGTCACAGCTTCTCTGAGATTTCAGAGCTCAGGAAATAAGAAACACAACCTGGTCCACGAACAATGACATGCAGTGTCCAAAAAGAAAGCCTCACCTACTGGTGCTGTCCTTGACACTATCCTATAACTGGTGGCTTCTTCTGTTTAAGAAAAACAAAGATTGTGTTTACATCGGCAGGCAAGCAAGAAAATATGTATTTTTTGTTTAACCACAAAGATGGACTGACAAAAATAATATAAAGTTTTCTAGTTTGAGTAGCATGAGTAATACCATGACCATACCCTGAACTGGTGTTGGTCATCGGCAGGACAAGTAGAGATGAAACAAAAGCACAGATTTTTTATCTTTCTTCTTCCTGACACAAGGGCCCTTGGTGGCATTGGCTTCAAAGCAGGTGAGACAGTGATAATTACACAGATGGTTCACAGAGATTTTGTGACAAAACTAGAGTCAAATAAGGCTACAACCATGCCAGTGTCAGTTCTCTGAGGACAAGGGTTCTACTTGTCTTATTCAAACTGTGTTCCAAAGAGCCCAGTCTGGTATTTAAGAGGTGTTCAGTAAATGGAGCAGATGTGCAGATCTCTAAATCCACAGATTTCCCTAAGTCAGACACAGCAGATTTTGTGTTCAAGTTCTGCCCTGACAACACCATAAGTCTCCCTCCAAGACATCCTGTCCTTTACATTAATTCAGGTGAATTTGAGGAAATCAATATTGACTGACAAAAGAAGTCTTTAGAATTTGAAAGGGCAGGATTATATTCCACAGGGAAGTTCTGAGACTTATATTTTGAGCATTAGTTCAATAGAAAGCAGGACTAGTGCTGTGATGGAAAGGTCAATGCTTTAATACTAGGATTATAGGTATTTTTCTCATTTCCTCCCTGGCCGAGAGCATTGTGTAAGCATTGTTTGTTGTGTCTCAAGCCATGAAGTAATAATTGACCTCATCTCAAGCTGGAGCCACTAGATACTAAGGAATGCTACATGGTCCAATATGGAGCCTGAGAATGGGTAAGGTTCCCTGAGGCCCAAGTACTAACATCATACCTGAGGATTGTGGGGGCATTGCCAGGGAGCTGCTGATAATGGGTACCTACCCTGGTGTCATCATGTACTGATGCTGCTTCCAGGACAGGAAATGTTGACTGAGTCCTCTAGACATGGACACAGAAGATGGCTGAGGTGGCAGAAATTGAACCTCTGAGGGTCAATAGGAAAGAAGGGTGAGAGGTGCAGTTCAGTGGACAAGGACACATGAAGGTACCAAATGTCTTTTTTCCATATCTGAATCCTGGCTTCGAGTCACCTGTATAGTGAATGACAAGGGTGGAAAGTAGTGGAACCAAGACCAGGGGGGAGAATCGTATATAGACTTGTACTCTGAAGACCCTCAACTAGGCCTTGGTTCCCCCAAATCCCTTTTAAACCCTCCAGCAGCAGGAGGTAAGCTAAAAGGCTTTCATGGTAATCAACTTGATTCCTGGACTGTCAAATCCTCACCATTCGACCTGAACATGACTACTTCCTGGAAAGCTGATCTTGGGAGAGGGTGGACCTGGGTGAGGAGACTGTTGCTCTCCAGCAGCCTGGGAAGACAGATCAGCTGAACTTCAGTGAGTAATGGCCAGAGAGTTCCAAACCAGTGTTGGGTAGTAGCTATGAGGAAATATTCACAGCAGAGCCCTCAGGGTCAGGCCACAGCAACCCTGCTACAAGAGGCCAAGATATACCAACATATTGTCTTTACTCACCACTTGTCCTCCACAAAAGGACAGAGCTGAGTAGTGTCTATGCATGATGAACCTTGGTCTTGTGTATCCACTCAGCCTTATCCTGCTTGAATTTTCCTGTTCAGATCATGGTGTGGTTTAAAGAACATTTCTGAGAACTCTGCCTTCCTGATAAACTCTGCCTTCTCTATCCTGGAAGGCAAGAGAGAAGGAAGTTCAGTGAATACACACAGCAGTGGGAAGACACTGGCTAGGCACTAAAAACTGCCCACTCTTCCTACTCCCCAGGTGCAGATCAGAGATTTCCCCCTGTTATAACCTGCCCTCAGGCCTCTGATCTCTTTCTGTGGCTCTTTCTCTTTCTCTCAGACCATCACTGACTTAGACTTTTGAAAGAACAAAGTAAAATGTAAAAAAAAAAAAGTGAAACTTGGGCATAAATCACAGAGCCTTGTAGACAATTAGTGAATTAGGATGGTTTAGAGAAATTGGGTAATGACATAGGTAGCCTTATAATTCCTGATTCTTCTCCCTTCTATGGGCCTGAGACATCAGCACCTTTGAGGGATGGAATTGCTGCCCTACATATCTGGGTCATATAGACATCAATTCTCCTATAATTTCAAAGACAGCCTTCAATGTCTGCAGTTGGAGGCCCAGGGCTGAGAAGGTCCCCTTACGCTATGTCTTCTACTCTCCTTTGCCTGAGCATTAGTGAATACAGGGAGGGAAAATAGGGAAAGTGGGGCATGAAAGCTTAGGAGTTACCTGGATCTTTGCTTCTGGGGCCCCCTAGTGGAAGCCCACGTCTTCTCACCACCGTCTGCTCCCTTGCAGACACTGGGCCTTCTTGTAAATCTGATCTTAGCCAGTGAACTAAACTAGCCTCATCTGAGCAGAGTGTAAACCTAGCCCTGTGAGCTAGAATGGTGTGACCTAGAATGGTGTGAACTAGGCAGTCCTAGAGGCTCAGAGGCACAGAATCTGGGGACATGAGCACTAGACAGAGAATTCTGACCATGTCTGTCATGTGAAAATTCTCAGGATCTCTGGGACAGCTGAGGACTCCTGGTACCCCAGGGCGAGGTCTTTAAATGCCATGTCTTTGTCCACTCCCTACATTCTGTGTCCTTCCCTTAAGTTTACATCTGGCTGTCTCTACATTACGCTGCATCCTTTACAGCATCTGGCCACACCTCGGTCCTCTGAGCTCCTTTTCAGTCCATGCAAAATGAAGTTCAATTTCTTTTTTTGCATAATCCTGAGAACTCACTCTCCCTAAAAATGTCTTCTGGAAACCTCACATTGCTCAGAGCTGAAAATTTGTACAACAGAGTTCTGCCTGGACACCCAGGGTTGAGCTTCCCTCTTCCTTCTCTTCCATATCAGCCCTTAGACAAATCAGAGTAATCTTTTTTTAAGATGATGTGCCTAAATTTACTTAAATGTCTGAACTCCATTGTCACAATTTGTCCCTATGAATCAGACACTGAGATATTGTCCACAACATGGTGAATGCATTTTTTATAATCCCCAATATAAACTCTGTACTGATCAAACACTTACTCCATATTTAACTCTCCTAGACAATGGTATTCAGTGGAGAATGTAGATATTAGTAAACTGAACACAATAGAAAAACCCTGGGCTCCAGAATCCCAGCACCATGCACCACCTGCAGGAACCAGTGAGAGCATCTACACTGGTATGTCATGGGAGATTCTATCAGACCACAAAGAACTGTCTTTGGGCTTTCACCGTCATCCCAAACAAACAAGAAATGTGATTATTCTTGGGACTAAATAAGAGAAAGTGAGCAAGCCCCTTGTCTAAGAGTCATGTCATTAATTAATTTGAAGTGTTCATCTTGTACTTGGGAATGCAGAGGCTGCTCAAGAACATACTCTGAAAAAAAGGACCAAATTTTCCTAATGTTTGAAAACTCAAGGAATGACCAGACTAGCTAGATCAGGTGCAGGGAATATTGAGGAAGTCCAACAGAAGAACCCAGTGTCTCTCATGTCACATACACTGGACCTCTGCTTCCTAGTCATATAACTGCTCTATGCATATAGGGAGCTAAACAGCATCTGGTGACAAATATTCCATTTTTATCTAGAGATCAGTGACAAAAGATTGTAAAGATATTGGTGGCATAAAGATAACAGCATCAATTCTTCTGGTTTAATAGATCACATGAGAGGTGTGGAAGGAAGAGCCTTATCTGTCTTCTCAATTGAATGAAAATTGAGTAACATTAAAACAAATTCCAAACATCTTATTATTTACTTGCATATGATTTAGTACAATCATAAGTTTAACATTACAACTCTTATGCTTAATGCATGAGAGTCAAAAATGAATTATACTTATTTTCATAAAAACTGTTTCTGCTTTAATTTTTCCAATGGTTAGCTAATTCATTTGTTATATTGATTTTTTTTCTTTCAATGCCTGTGATTAAACCCAAGTTTCATGCATGTTAAGCACATGCTGTATCACTTAACTAAACTTCTAGACTTGCTATGTCAATTTTTAAATGTTAGGCAAATGAAAGTATAACCACATTTTGCACTGTTAAACCAATGACAACGCATGCTTTTTAGAACTAATCCCAGACTGGCAAATTTGTTCTTAGAGAGACATTTATTGGTTTCTTTCATCCATTTTGCCCAGTAGAGAATCATCCCAGATTCAAAACTTAACATTCTCCTTCATGATTTTCCCAATAGGGTTTTATTAGTGTCCTGGGTTTAAACAGTTTAAAACTCATTGATCTTGTAGTGTTCTGTATCCTGAATTTTGTTGGCAGCTGATTATCTTTTTGGTTCATAATTAAGTAAAATAGGAATATGAATATACCAAAATACCCATAGGTTCAGTTTATTTGTGCATGAAGTTTATTTTCTATATTCAACATGTGTTCCAACTTTTGCTTCCACCCTGCAGTTTCCTTCCCTTTCCAGGGAATTTATCAGTGCCCATAACTGTGTGGGCACTTCAAAAACTATGATTCAAAAATCTTCCATATGGAGACTCATCATGTCCTGCCCCTTTTTTTCTGTATGAACCTAGGGAGACTGAGTCATCATAATGACCTCCTTCCCATTACAATAACAATTTATATAAATAGTCTAACAGGTCTAGGGGAGGGTTTTGCCCTCAACCTATAACATCCAACATAATTACATGCATTTGTCTTCAGAAAAATATTTTAGAGGGCTGGGGTTGTAGCTCAGTGGCAGAGTGCTTGCTTTGTACATGTGAGGCACTGGGTTCAATCCTTAGCACCACATAAAAATAAATAAACAAAATATTGTGTCCATCTATAAATAAAAAAATTTAAAATATTTTAGAGCGATTCTTCCAGAGCTTCTGTCTCTCTTACATGCATGCAAAAAAAAAAAAAAAAAAAAGTTCTCATCTGTGGGGAGTAATGGGAAGGTCAACTCATACTCTACCCTTCTCATGTTCCCAAAACTCTCTTTCTCTCTCTCTCTCTCTCTCTCTCTCTCTCTCTCTCTCTCTCTCTCTCTCTCTCTTTCACAACCAGATAGACACATACACACACTGAAAACACTGTGCCTATGGAGTATATAGATGGTATATTATTCAAACTGGACTGTGTATGCATGCGTGAACTTATAGAATCAGGGTCAAGTCTTGTATCTCCAGGGAAGTGTTCAGTGCCCATGACTATGTGGGCAGCTCAAAAAATTTTGAATGTAGACAAAGTAACAGGAGTTGGTAACAGTGATTTTACTACAAATGCCCCCTTAAAGCTTTAAAAAATGGAAAATAAACCTCCATTAGGAAACTAGTGAGTGGAACAGCCACATACATCCATGTTCAAATTCAAATGTTTCAAAAATTCCCAAAATTGGGTGAGAGAAACAAGTCAGAAGACTTCACTCATGTCAATCACAATACTACCTGTGTACACTGTGTAATAGCAGACCTACCACTCCTCACATTTAGGGTCAAGTGTGCATGCCAATTTGATGACATCTTTGCTTCATTGCTGGTGTCTTAAAATCAGAGTCATTAAATGCCTCTGTGGATGTGAACATGGAGTTAATTGTGAGGTTTGCTGTACATCTTTTTGTATATACACTCAGTGTAGGATGCACACAGTCCTGAGAAATATGAAAAGAAAAAATACACACACACACACACACACACACACACACACACAAACACACGTGCACACACACACAGGTAAAAAATTTGTGTGTGTTTGTGTATATATATGGATATAATAATTGGATAGTGTGTATGCAGTGTGTATGCATTCTCAAATAGTATGTTCATTCATCAGGAATCATCTTGGTGATGGTGACTTTGCTGTTCTTTTCACCTTGTGCTGCCTTTTATACTCTCCACTCCCTCACTAAATATTGGTTTCTCTATGAAGGAAAAGCCTTTGAGTAAGGATGCTTTACTTTGCAGCTTGGTGTAATCCTCAAGTGATTGACTACTTGTGATTTTCTGATGAATCCTCCAAGCAACAGGGGTAAAAAAGGTAATTCTTCAAAAGGGTATTTCTGGAGCATATTCCTGCAGTAATCTCACCTGGTCCTTGAGATGCAATCACTCGGTGAGGGCTCAATTTGTCCTGTCTGAAATTTTTTTGCCAACTTTCCTGTTTTGTTTATAATTTCCATGTGGCCTCTGAGAATCACAGCTTGTGTTCTTCTGGAATGCTGAAAGTGAGAACTGGCTCCTAAAACATGAGCACCCTCCTTGGAAGGTGCAAAGATGTCAGAATCTACACTCTAAGTCAGTAATAAATATGGACACCCTATCTTTTTAGTAGTTTAAGATTTGTTCAAAATTAATTTTAATTTTTTATTGTTTAATTTTTAATAAACCATTTTTAATTTAATTAAATTTTTAAACTTAAATTTGTATCTTTTTTTAATTTTAATTGTTTAAAATTGTTTTACTGCTTCTGGGATGGGATTTGCACCAGCACTCAGGTTTGGTGAACTAAACTAAGAAGCAAAGAAAGAAGACACATTACTGAGTACCAATAGCCTTAGACTAACATATAAATTTATATTTATTTTTATATTAGTAAATTAGAGTTAACACTGATCTTTTTAGATGTTCTTGATGTCTTAATTTTGCTGATAGAAGTAGAATATTGGAATTTCCTAAGGTCTTGCCTGAGAGTGCCCAGAAACACACATAATAATGGGCATATCTAGACATGGTGAATTCTTTGTCACCTGATCAAATGGTTGTTCTCTAGTAGGATCCAATATCACTCTAAAATTTACTTTTTTGTACTAGAGATTTTATTTGAGATGACAGAGTGAATGCTCTCCCACGTTAATACAATCTTTAAAAAGTAAATCCTAAAATAGATTATTACACACGTTCATTTTCTTTATTTTTTAAAACACAAATGGACAAGATATATTTGGTAGGGTTTACATATTTATTGCCAGTATGTTACTAATGTTAAAACACATAATATGGAGAGGAGGAGGTATGGGGATACAAAGGACAGTAGAATGAATCGGACATTATTATCTTATGTGCATATATGACTATACGACCAGTGTGCATGTACATCATGTACAACCAGAAAAAGAAAAGTTATACTCCATTGGTGTATAATATGTCAAAACACATTCTACTGTCATGTATAACTAATGAGAACAAATAAAATAAATAGAAATACTTTTGAATGGAGTATAGTTCCTTATTGCTCTAGATCACTGGGGAGCTATGTTGTTTGTTTCCTATTAATGTTTGCAAATACTACACTTGATATTTGTCTTTGCTTTTCCTGGTCAGTTACTGCTACTAGCTCAGTATCTGACAAGTGAAGACTCCACTCACAGTAATGCTTGCACCATACAGAGCATGCAGAGTGTTTTCTCTGGAACCCTCAAACCTGGTTTCCTCTTTTCACCTGGAGAATGGGTCCAAGCTGTTCACCTATGAAATGCACTCCAGAACCAAAATATATGTGTCAATACAGAGTGATTTCTTTTTGGAAGAGAAAACTGTGAGATGAAATAATTTGTCTTTTACTGTGGAAGGGATATCCATGCCCTCTATGGACTAGGGGATACCTAGTGGGCTAGTGAGTTCAATGATATTTTGGGTACCTCTGATGTTTCACAGGAAACCCTATCACCCATCCTCTGGAGAACTACTTTCCACCCTGCCATTGTCTCCTTAAAGTAGCTAGATTTCAACAATATACTGTATCTATATGATGTTTTGTGGAATGTGCAAAAGCTCTAATCCTTTCCAGATTTGACACAATAGAAAATTTAACATAGTCTTGTCACAACATTTTAAGTATATATGTGACTATACTAAAATGATTTAATTGCTTTTGGTACTATGCATATTGCCTATTAATTGCTTGGAAAAGCATTCCCCGGCCACCCAGATTGATTCTCAAAACCATGCAATTGAGGCTGTATTATTTTGCTATAGCAAATACAGTACCTCAAGGACAGCAACTCTAATTAGAAAGCTACTTGTGTTTATAAGAACTCATTTTCATCTGTCAGGATTCACTGTTGTTCTTGCAGCACAGGCTTGATGAATTATAAAAGAGATATTCCGGGAGCTAGGGATATAGCTCCGTTCAGTTCAATCCCAGCACCACAAAAATAAAAAAGAGTAATTCCACTGCCTCACTAAAAAATGAACTTGTTTTTGATATATTCAGAAATTATACTGCTTTTATTTTCAATACAAACTTGCAGGGCATAATGCAAGACATGGTTTTAGAGTCTACCCTCTGGCCTTTCCTTCTACCATGTTTCTACTACTTCATGGCCTGTTTAACAGAGACAATGAACTAGGTAAAGAGTCTTCCCAGTGATAATAATAATAATAAAATATCTGCATGATTGTGTGACCCAAAATACACACTGTTAACTGAAACTCAACTAATGCAGGCATCCATCTATTCTGGTTGAACATTTTGAGCTTGAGTTTTGTTTTTGTTTTTTTTTTTAAGAAAGAGTGA
The DNA here is from genome assembly GCF_048772815.1 of Callospermophilus lateralis. Lineage (NCBI taxonomy): Eukaryota > Metazoa > Chordata > Mammalia > Rodentia > Sciuridae > Callospermophilus > Callospermophilus lateralis. The sequence goes on along the minus strand of NC_135305.1, from coordinate 123,141,865 downwards.
GAGGGGGAGAATTTTTTTATATTTATTTTTTAGTTTTCGGTGGACACAACACCTTTATTTGTATGTGGTGCTAAGGATCCAATGCATGCCAGGCAAGCTCGCTACCACTTGAGCCACATTCCCAGCCCCATAAGAATTGAGTTTTTTATAATAATATTACTCAACCACATCCCAGTGGTTAAATTTATTTAACCCGAAGTGAAGCACAGACATTGGAGTTTTTAAAATATTTCCAGGTTGTGAGGCCCCTATATCCAGAAACCATGTTAGTTCAGTAATTTACAACATCTGAAATTAAAATGAGTCAATTATCCCTTGAGAAACTCCATTAAATAAGATCACAAGAGCCACCTATTGTTTTATCTACTGTCACATCATTAACATTGTGATTTATATTAAACCTACTGACAATCTTTATATGACCTAAAAGTCTATAGGGATTCTTCAAAAGGTATAGCCTACAAATAATGCTTTAAAATAAGGAGGCATTTACATTATGTTTCTGGCTGGCTGGATATCACATTGAAAAGGAAAGAGGGGCTGAAAAGTGAGACTTGATAATTTTCATGTAGAAACATGTGAGTCAAGTTTACAATTCCCTGAGCTGCTCTCAGAGCTGCATGTGGTCCTGTGGCCCAGTGTCAGTTGAGGAGAGAAAGCCCTGGAAGTGAAGCATTGGGCGAGAGGGGAGGAAAGGCCAGGAAAGTTTCTGCGTGCACAGGACTTCTCTCAGCTGCAATATGTCTATTTGAAATTACCACAAACTCCTGAAATCAATCTCAGGGATTTTAAGACAGATTTAATGATTTTGTTCTCAATTATTTCTGGTTATCAAGGTGTGCATTGATAGCCCTCCTCACTGTCATGTGATTATTCCTTCTTCCATGTCCCTCTCTCCCAAATCCCAGGTGCTGAGCACCTGACATAAATTCCCCCATGACTTTGCACAAAGCCAAAGGATGTCAGAGCTTTTATTCTCACGCTGTTTGCTCATTCTCTCACTCTCTCTATCCCACTTAGTTGTTTTTAGCTTGTAATTTCTAGTTATTTCCTAGAATTCTAAAATCTTTAGTTCAGAAATGAAGGAAGTTATAATTACTGAAATAAAATTGTATAAGTAAGGTAAGAGTGAGAACCTCAGTCCTGGTGCTCCAATCAGGAAAGGACACTACTCTTACCCCCCCCCCAGATAACTACATGGTATACATACCAGGTTTGATTTTTACATGTTCATATTTATCATAAAGTACTGCATTCTATACAATCCCAGCCTGGCCACCTACTTCCCAAAGAGTAGAAATCCATTTACCTATGGCTCTGCTCTTGAGAAATAAGAAGGAAACAACCAGCACAGTTGAAGTTTCAAAGCAGCAGCCACATTTAAGAACCCCATGACAACCCTGGTAACAAGGGAGCGAAAACACTTTTATCCCCCATCATCATTCATCAGGGTCACTGTGCTTTGCCCATGTTTCTCTGATCTTATACTTTATACCACAGATATATTTAGCTTTATCCTCAGACTTGATGTTGGAGATGCCTAAGTAGAGGTCAGCGTCCAAGCTGGAGTCATAGAGGCAATCAGGGATCCTGTCTTCCTTGTTCTGGCTTTTATTTCCCTCACTTGAAGATGCATCACATATAGAGGAACATTCTCTGGCTGCTGATGATACTGTGAAAAGTAGAAGGTGCTGTGCTTATGGCTCAGGGTGTAAGTGAGCTTGCCTGAGTCTCCCAGCGAGGCAGATATGGAAGGCAACTCTGTCAGCACAGGCTGGGAGAGGGAACCTGAAGACACAGAGACTTGTGATATAATGGAATAGGGAGAAAAATGAGAGAATATTGATGGCATATAGTTGCAAAGATGTTTGAGTGAGCTGTGAATAAGGATGCTGAGGACTGTCCTGATCCATACAGTGAAGGAGGAGAGTGAAAGAGCAGTAGCATAGAGGCCATGGTGCAGACACCCCAGAGGTCTGCTAAGACAGACCTACTTCAGGTCTCTTTTATACACCTGGAATCCCTAGAGGACTGAGACAGGACCTTCATTTAAATTGGATCCTTTTATCCTGGCCAACCCAACCCCACTTTGGTTCAGTGTGCAGCCCAGTGTCTAACTATCATGGTCGGGAGATGGTCGGGGGGAAGAGGGCATGACCTGGCTTGAGGCTCTTCAGGTGCCCAGAAAGTCCCTGGATACTGGGCCCAATAAGAGACCAGGAGGCAAGTTCACAGCTGAGAGCCCCACAGGCCCCTCCATAGCAGGCCCACATCAATTCCTGCTGCCAGGATCAAGTTCATCATATCTGTGAGCAGAGGACATGTGGCCCTGACAGAAGCTCCTTGCCTCCACCAGGGCCTTAGCCACTGCCCTCTCCTTGCCCAGGGTCAGAGTAAAGTTCCTTCGCAGGAACAGTCTGATTCCACCTCAATCTTTAGTTTTCTATTGGTTCTTCCTTCATAGGAAGAGGACACATAATTCATTCCACATTATGAGAGACCCTCAGAGGAAAGAGTGTCTCATATTCAAATTCTACATGAAAAAAAAAAGTCAAATATCTGAGCCCTGAAAGAGTTCGGGAATGACTCATCTCTCAGGCTGCTCAAAAAGTCTGGTTTCTCTCTCCCTACTTGATTTCTCACCAGATCACACATAGAGATCAGATTAGTGAGTGATTGTGAAAATAAATTTGTACAGTCAATAATTCAGAGGACATAGTACAAATGAGAAAGAGGTGGAAGTAGAATGAAAAGTGACAAAGAAATTGAAAAACAAAACAATGAACTGGAGGGTTCTTACGAAGTTAGGCATCAGAAAGGTTCAAGAAAGAGTAATGAGTGTCAGCTTCCAAAAATGTACCTCAATGCATCCCCTGGATTTTCTGGGATGAAGACCTTGTTATTAAGTAGGTCATAGGGAGCAGGTCACAGTTAAGGAGTAGTAAGAAAGAACCAAGAATAAAGGTGGGAAGTGATGAATACTGACCAGAGGTGAAGCCAATATGGAGAGGGGGCAAGAGCTAGAGGGGAGGTCAGGTCAATATGAAATTTGTTCTGTGTTTGATTTTTCTGTTCTATTGGTGCTTTTTAAAGAAAGCATAGTCTCTCCCAGACTTTCACCTATATATTTTTTTGTTGTCTTCCAGAATGGCTTGGCATATATTTTCTTTAATCAAAACTCTGGTTCATTTCACAAGATATTTCTTTCATTTGTTGTTGTTAAAGGCTTCATTTCTTTTTTTATACAATTCTTGTGAATTTGATGATGATAAAGCCTAAGTATGGATTTTAGGGCAAAGGGACTTTCAGAAATGCAGAAATTCCACTCTCAGACATCTCCATTCTCAAACCACTGACTCACAATCCATATTTTTTAAAAGATATAGAGAGGATCCCTGTGTACATTATACATGAAAAAAAAATAAATCAAAGAAAAGAAGAAGTGCTTCTCAGAGCACAGAGAAGAACTGGTCTAAGAAAAGATTGTATTTGTTTATAATTTTTTTTTCATGCTTTAATCTATTCTGTTTCTAAAAATATATCCAACAAACTAACTTCTGGTTTACTCTTCTGGTTATTATACACCAAATTTAACGTACTCAAGGGTTGTTCTCATTGAAAATGAAAGTCATCTTGCTCAGAGTTCAAGAAATCCACAAAAATATCCAGCAGCATTTTATCACTAACAAAATGAACTTCTTGGCTCATATATATCTTTGCATCTTGATAGCAGTGAAAAATTTGGATTATGTGAAAATTGTGATTCTTATGTTGATGCTTCTAATCATAGGGCTATACTTATATATTTTAACACAGAAATTCCTTATTTCAGCCTTAAGTCACACCCACAGTCCTCAACATTAGAAGTCTGAACATATAATAAGATTATATTTGTGGATAAATCATAGGCTAAGATAGAAAACTACAAGTAAGCTAATACTGTGATATTGAGTATATGGTATATTCATTTGCTAGAACATCAATGGCCATATACCACAAATTTGGTGTTTAGTAACATCAGAAACATATTGTCCTATACTTCTTGTGACTAATCATCCAAAATCCAGAAATGAAATCATGTTCCTTATGACACCTCTAGGGAATACTTTTCTGGCTCCTAGTTGTTTGAGGTCAATTTTTGGTGTCCTTTTGCCTGCAGTTACATGAGTCCAGTCTTTACATCAATCTTCACATGACATTCTATCTGAGTATCCCTATCTCTCATGGCCATCACCTTATGAGAATATCAAATATATTGGATCAGTATGTCACCCCACCCCTGTATGTCTTCATTCTACCTAATGACATCTGCAATAACTCTGTTTCAAAAAATGTCACACTCTGTGGTATTTAGAATCATCACTTCAACGTGTCTTCTTAAGAGAACATATGTTAACATATACCATTAGAGAAATATCTTTTCCAACATTTTTATAATTTTTGATATTTTCAAATGATATGCAATTTAATTGTACTAAAATTAAACCTAAAAAATGGACATATGAAAATGATTTCTTTGTTTTTCTCTTAGATGGCAAATGAATATTACTGGAGATGCTACTTTATAGAGAGAATACATTGATATTGGTGAGATTGGATCAGGTGCTGCTGTACTCTTGAGAAAATAAATAGTTGAATTGTTTGTTGTGACACACTTCCACCCAAGTAAGTCATAAATATCCTTCACTTTAGGATTCAGTCAGGAAGAGGAATACATTCAGATGCTTCCTTTGTATTTCTCTCCATGGATAATTAACATTAGGCTGCCTAAGAGCTCAGTGTCTGGTCTCATGATCATGTCACATGATCAAATTTGTACCCAGGCTCAGTCACAAGCATGTTTATGACTTCATTTCCCATCTGGGTTTTGCTGTGCTGAGCCCACTGTTCACTGGTTGTCCTCAATCTTGTCCTTCAGCTAGGCCAACACAGGGATCTTATGAACCTCACAGGTAACCATGAGTAACCACTGTTTGCATCACAAATCAGTATCCTAGAGACTTAGCTGGAAACAGTATGGAAAGAAACCCCTTGGGACTGATAGAAAGTATTAGATTCTGGTGACAGTTACTTACTGTCCCTTGTATGGAAAGGGTCAAAGTGTGCTCCAATTAGTCAGCAGAGGCTGAGAAAAGAATCCCGAAATGAAAACAAACCCATGTTAGGGATGAGAAGGACAGGAGGATCACACCAAAGAAAGATCTCTGGAATATCTGTGAACCTGGGAAGAGTGTGATCAAAGATATAAGGGGAAGATGGCCGCTGCGTACGGGGGTTACTGAAGTGCTGAGTGTGGTGCTCAGAAGCGGCTTTAATCGAGATTTCGCACAGCTTGTTAGAGCTCCTTTCACCATTAATCTGTAGTAGACCACTTTGCTAAGCAGCAGGAAGAACAAAGTCGAAAAAGAGACGCTTGGCTCCCGGATGCTTGGCTGCTCAGAGCTGCAGGCGCTTTCGCTTTGCCCCAGGCAGAGAAGCTGAATGTGTAATCAGCAGTGGATTGTAAGTACCCGAGGCAAAGAAAGCTCATTTTTTTTTTTAATAATTTTTATACAGGGAGAGTTTGTGGATTGGGATTGTGGCCTGGGCTGTGGTTTCGGTGCTGAAAATCCACTCCGCGGGAGCCGCCATTTGCTTTCAGATCACTGTTTTGATGGCTCTGTCTACATTGTCCGGCAGCCGCATCTAGAGGTTGGAGCTGGGCTGCCTGCCCAGCACTGTCCTCCGAAGGCTGGGCCGGCCTCGTGCGCCTTGGTTGCCTGTTCGCCGCTGCACCTTCGGGCAGAGCCTGCACCGGGGTCGTTCTGCATCCCCCTGCGAGGGGTCCCGTGCTCCGGAGGAGGAGGACGGAGAGCCGCGGCGGCAGCCGCTTGGGTCCCGGGGGCCCGGCACCAGGCTGGGAGCTGCAGAGGCCGCGGCTGCGGGGGCTCTGATACGGTCGCAGACAAGTGCGGCTCCCGGGAGCGCAACCCAGAGGCGGAGGCGACGGTGGCAGGGTTTTATTTCTAGAAATCTGGACTGGAAACAGAAGCAGCAGTTTGTATAATCCCAAGAACTTGCTTAGGCTAGGAAGCTGTAAGGGTAAAATGAAGGGTAACATGAATAATCATTGAGGAGATCTAACATGGTGGCGGGCCCGGAGAGATCAAATCTATGACATCTTCAACTGTAAGAGCCGTAAATTGTCTAAATGCTGTTTGCTCAGGATCACTAGGCAATGCTGAGCTGACGTGGATCTGGGGTGTACAGTCTGGGCCCCTCAGAACACACACACTGAGCCCGGATCGGCTGCATTCAAGCTCCGGTTCGCCCGCTTCTAGTGACTCAGCACTAATGATCCCGCTGAAATAACTGGTCGGCCCTTATGAACTTACAGAGGTAAAAGCCAACCAAGCCTTCATAGGCAATGGCCACAGGATTGAAACGGGGATTGGGAGAGACAGTCAGGACCCACCCGTTGCATTGGTCACCCGACATAGGGAATGAATGGTCACCATTTGCATGGGATACCACCTTGGCAGAGAACTGAGGTCACGGGCGGAGGAGATAACTGCATTGAAACCAGTTATCTGGGCTCCCAGGAGCAGCAGGCCTGGCGTGTAGCCAGTATTGTGGTGAGCGTCACAGGTGAGCGTGGCCTGGCTTGAGGAAACACAAGAGAAGGCCCTAGACACTCAGGATTGGAGACCCGCCCAGTCTGGGAGAAAGAGCTGCTGCACTGTGAATGGTTCCCACCTATTGAGAAGAGAAGCTTGGCCCAGTGGGCACAGCTCCACCAACTGGAAGAGAAGTTAATCAAACTCTAGGACTACATTTATTATTATTATTATTATCATTTTTTTCTTTTTCTTTTTTTTTCTTTTTCTTTCATTTTCAATTTTTATTTGTTGTTGTTCTTTAACTTTTTTTCAATGTTTTTAATTTTTTTAATTTTTTTATTTTATTATTATTATTTTTTTAATTTTAATTTTCAGTTTTTTAGTATCATTATTATTTTTGTATTATTTTTGTAAAAAAATTTCTTTTTCTCTTCTTTTCTTTCTTTCTTTATTTTCTAATTATTTTGTTTTTGTTTCTTTTGTCTTTTCATTTCTTTTCAATTTTCGTATTCCCCTTCCTTGAATTCTACGTGCCTACTCTCATTCTCTTTAGTGACTTCTTCCCTTCCCTTCTAATATCTTTCCTCCCAAGCATCAAATAAATTTAAAAGAGTAAACAATAACTCAGCAATTAAACAGAACAAGTAGTAATATGAGCAGCATAAAAAAGCAAGGAAGAAAAGGAGTACAAACAATGAAGGACAGCCTAAATATTCAGGAGGACCTAGAGTCAGCAGAAAAATGGTCATATAAAGAACTCAAGGAATACCTTAGACAAAGGGAATGGAACATTAAAGAAGATACAAGACAGCAAATCCAAACAGTGAAAGAACACTTTGAAAATGAATTACATAAACAGATAAAAGAAGAAGTTAAGCATCTTTATCAGGAGATAGAGATTATAAAAAAAATCAAACAATAATTCTAGAAATGAAGGAAATGATAAACCAAATTAAAAACTCAATTGAGAGTATCACTAACAGAATGGAGCAAGTAGAAGCCAGAATATCAGATAATGAAGACAAAATATATCATCTTGAAAAGAGCCTAGCCAATTCAGAAAGGCTGGTTAAAAATCATGAGAAAAACATCCAAGAGATATGGGATAACATAAAAAAACCAAACCTAAGAGTCATCGGGATAGAGGAAGGTACAGAGATTCACACCAAGGGAATGAGTAACCTGCTGAATGAAATAATTACAGAAAACTTTCCAGAAATAAAAAAGGAAATGGATATACAAATTGTAGATGCATACAGGACACCGAGCACACAAAATCACAGTAGACCAACGCCAAGACACATTGTTATGAAGATATCCAATATACAGAACAAGGAGAAAATATTAAAAGCTACAAGAGAAAGGAGGCAGATTACATTCAGGGGTAAACCAATAAGGTTAACAACGGATTTTTCATCACAGACGCTGAAAGTGAGAAGATCCTGGAACAACGTATTTCAAACACTGAAAGACAATGGATGCCAACCAAGAATTCTGTATCCAGCAAAATTAAGCTTCAGGTATGACAACGAAATAAAAATCTTTCATGATAAACAAAAGCTAAAAGATTTTGCAGCCAGAAAACCAGCATTGCAAAGCATCTTGAGCAAAACACTACACGAGGAACAAATAAAAAACAATAACCAAAACCATCAGTGGGAAGTGCCTCCATAAAGACAGAGGGCGGGAGGAAAGCTAACCATGGAGAAACAACCTAAATTAAATTTAAAAAAAGATGATAAATAAACAAACATGGCTGGAAGTACAAACCATATATCAATAGTAACTATAAACGTTAATGGCTTAAACTCTCCAATAAAGCAACATAGGCTGGTAACATGGATTAAAAAAACAAATCCAACAATATGCTGTCTCCAGGAGACACATCTGATTGGAAAAGACATACACAGGCTGAAGGTGAAAGGTTGGGAAAAAAATATACCATGCACACGGTCCTCGTAAGCAAGCAGGGGTGGCCATCCTCATATCGAATAAAACTGACTTCAAGACTAAGTTAATCAAAAGGGATAAGGAAGGACATTATATACTGTTAAAAGGAAACATTCACCAACAAGACATAACAATTATCAATATTTATGCACCAAATAATGGTGCTGCGACGTTCATAAAACAAATTCTCCTCAAGTTCAAGAATCAAATAGACCACAACACAATAATTATGGATGACTTCAACATATCTCTCTCACCATTGGACAGATCCTCCAAACAAAAGTTGAATAAAGAAACTATAGAACTCAATATCACAATCAATAACCTAGACTTAACTGACATATATAGAATATATCAACCATCATCAAGTGGATATACTTTTTTCTCAGCAGCACATGGATACTTCTCAAAAATAGACCATATATTATGCCATAGGGCAACCCTCAGTAAATATACAGGGGTGGAGATAATACCATGCATTTTATCTGATCATAATGGAATGAAACTGGAAATCAATGATAAAAGAAGGAAGGGAAAATCTTACATCACATGGAAAATGAACAATATGTTACTGAATGATCAATGGGTTACAGAAGACATAAAGGAGGAAATCAACAAATTCTTAGAGATAAATGAAAATACAGACAAAACATATCGGAATCTATGGGACACAATGAAAGCAGTTTTAAGAGGGAAATTCATCGCTTGGAGGTCATTCCTTAAAAAAAGGAAAAACCAACAAATAAATGAGCTCACACTTCATCTCAAATCCCTAGAAAAGGAAGAACAAGACAACAGCAAATGTAGCAGAAGGCAAGAAATAATTAAAATCAGAGCAGAAATCAATAAAATAGAAACAAAAGAAACTATTGAAAAAAATTAACAAAACTAAAAGTTGGTTCTTTGAAAAAATAAATAAGATCGACAGACCCTTAGCCATGCTAATGAAGAGAAGAAGAGAGAGAACTCAAATTACTAACTTACGGGATGAAAAAAGCAATATCACAACAGACGCTACAGAAATACAGAAGACAATTAGAAATTATTTTGAAAACCTATATTCCAATAAAATAGAAGATAGTGAAGACATCGATTAATTTCTTAAGACATATGATTTTCCCAGACTGAGTCAGGAGGATACTCACCACTTAAACAGACTAAAATCAATAAATGAAATAGAAGAAGCAATCAAAAGACTTCCAACCAAGAAAAGCCCAGGACCGAATGGGTATACAGCGGAGTTTTACAAAACCTTTAAGGAAGAATTAATACCAATAGTTTTCAAGTTATTTCAGGAAATAGAAAAAGAGGGAGCTCTGCAAATTCATTTTATGAGGCCAACATCACCCTGATTCTGAAACCAGACAAAGACACCTGAAAGAAAGAAAACTACAGACCAATATCTCTGATGAACCTAGATGCAAAAATCCTCAATAAAATTCTGGCAAATCGAATACAAAGGCACATCAAAAAAATTGTGCACCATGATTAAGTAGGATTCATCCCTGGGATGCAAGGATGGTTCAATATACGGAAATCAATAAATGTTATTCACCACATCAATAGACTTAAAGATAAGAACCATATGATCATTTCAATAGATGCAGAAAAACCATTCGACAAAGTACAGCATCGCTTTATGTACAAAACATTAGAAAAACTAGGGATAACAGGAACTTACCTTGACATTGTTAAAGCTATCTATGCTAAGCCTCAGGCTAGCATCATTCTCAATGGAGAAAAATTGAAGGCATTCCCTCTAAAATCTGGAACAAGACAGGGATGCCCTCTATCACCACTTCTATTCAATATAGTTCTCGAAACACTGGCCAGAGCAATTAGACAGACGAAAGAAATTAAAGGCATAAAAATAGGAAAGGAAGAACTTAAATTATCACTATTTGCAGATGACATGATTCTATACCTAGAAGACCCAAAAGGGTCTACAAAAAAACTACTAGAACTAATAAATGAATTCAGCAAAGTGGCAGGATATAAAATCAACACTGCATAAATCAAAGGCATTTCTGTATATCAGCGACAAAACTTCTGAAATGAAAATGAGGAAAAACACTCCATTCACAATATCCTCAAAAAAAAAAATACTTGGGAATCAACCTAACAAAAGAGGTGAAAGATTTATACAATGAAAACTACAAAACCCTAAAAAGAGAAGTAGAAGAAGATCTTAGAAGATGGAAAAATATACCCTGTTCATGGATAGGCAGAACTAACATCATCAAAATGGTGATATTGCCAAAAGTTCTCTATAGGTTTAATGCAATGCCAATCAAAATCCCAATGGCATTTCTTGTAGAAATAGATAAAGCAATCATGAAATTCATATGGAAAAATAAAAGACCCAGAATAGCAAAAGCAATTCTAAGCAGGAAGTGTGAATCAGGCAGTATAGCGATCCCAGATTTAAAACTATATTACAGAGCAATAGTAACGAAAACAGCATGGTACTGGTACCAAAACAGGCGGGTGGACCAATGGTACAGAATAGAGGACACAGAGACTAATCCACAAAGCTACAACTGTCTTATATTTGATAAAGGAGCTAAAAGCATGCAATGGAGGGAGGATAGCATCTTCAACAAATGGTGGTGGGAAAACTGGAAATCCATATGCAACAAAATGAAACTGAATCCCCTCCTCTCGCCATGCACAAAAGTTAACTCAAAGTGGATCAAGGAGCTAGATATCAAATCAGAGACTTTGCGTCTGATAGAAGAAAAAGTTGGCTCCAATCTACATATTGTGGGGTCGGGCTCCAAATTCCTTAATAGGACACCCATAGCACAAAAGTTAATAACAAAAATCAACAAATGGGACTTACTGAAACTAAAAAGTTTTCTCTCAGAAAGAGAAACAATAAAAGAGGTAAATAGGGAGCCTATATCATGGGAACAAATTTTTACTCCTCACACTTCAGATAGAGCCCTGATATCCAGAGTATACAAAGAACTCAAAAAATTAAACAATAAGAAAACAAATAACCCAATCAACAAATGGGCCAAAGACCTGAACAGACACTTCTCAGAGGAGAACATACAATCAATCAACAAATACATGAAAAAATGCTCACCATCTCTAGCAGTCAGAGAAATGCAAATCAAAACCACCCTAAGATACCATCTCACTCCAGTAAGATTGGCAGCCATTATGAAGTCAAACAACAACAAGTGCTGGAGAAGATGTGGGGAAAAGGGTACACTTGTACATTGCTGGTGGGACTGAAAACTGGTACAGCCAATCTGGAAAGCAGTATGGAGATTCCTAGGAAATCTGGGAATGGAACCACTATTTGACCTAGCTATTGCCCTTCTCGGACTATTCCCTGAAGACCTTAAAAGAGCGTACTACAGGGATACTGCTACATCGATGTTCATAGCAGCACAATTCACAATTGCTAGACTGTGGAACCAACCTATTTGCCCTTCAATAGATGAATGGATAAAAAAAATGTGGCATTTATACACCATGGAGTATTACGCAGCACTAAAAAATGACAAAATCATGGAATTTGCAGGGAAATGGATGGCACTAGAGCAGATTATGCTTAGTGAAGCTAGTCAATCCCTAAAAAACAAATACCAAATGTCTTCTTTTATATAATGAGAGCAACTAAGAACAGAGCAGGAAGAAAAGATTAACACTAAACAGATACATGAGGTGGGAGGGAAAGGGAGAAAAAAAGGAAATTGCATGGAAATGGAGGGAGACCTTCATTGTTATACAAAATTACATATAAGATGCTGTGAGGAGAATGGGAAAATTAACAAGGAGAGAAATGAATTACAGTAGATGGGGTAGAGAGAGAAGATGGGAGGGGAGGGGAGGGGGGATAGTAGAGGATAGGAAAGGTAGCAGAATACAACAATCACTAATAGGGCATTATGTAAAAATGTGGATGTGTAACTGATGTGATTCTGCAATCTGTATTTGGGGTAAAATTGGGAGTTCATAACCATCTTGAATCTAATGTATGAAATATGATATGTCAAGAGCTTTATAATGTTTTGAACAACCAATAAAAAAAAGATATAAGGAAGAGGGGAGGCTTCCAGAGCATTGTGGGGACTTTTTGAAGTCACAAGCATGTTTATGTCTCCATCCCCCATATGGGTTTCACCGTACTGAGCCACACTGTAGACTGACAACCTTGTCATCAAGCTGGGCTCCAAAGAGAGTCTACGGAGAAAACCTGAGAACCTCATATGTAACCAGGAGTGACCACTGTTTCTATCACAAATCAGTGACATTTCAATTCTATGTGTCTTGAGGTTCCTCCCAAGGCCTGAGAAGCAAAGTGACTGCAGTCACATCCATTCATAAGCAAAAAAGTGGTTTATTCTCTGAGACCTCTGTGCCTGTGAAGGTGATGGGAGTTGTGTTAAGTTCAGGTGAACATTTAGTATACATATGACCATGTGGACCAGGATTAATGTGTTTTTTTCTCTCCAGGGAATATGCAATGCCTTACTTTTTGTCTGAAGTTCATCAATGTTTAATTTGGGTGAAGGTTAACAGGAGCAGATGATTGTGCAGCAGGAGTGCACCTGCATAAACTGCTTCAACCTGGCATATAAAACCCCATTTATTGAATGGTAACAATGACACAAGTCCATGTATAAATTCTCATATTTTGAGATGAGCCTAAATAAACCTGCTGCAACACAGGAACTCTTGGCTGTGGATGAAGACCAGGTACTTCAGGAAAAGACAGATGATCCTATTACACTGGCAGTAGATTAGGAAAATATTTGGTAAATTAAAATATGCTAAAGGAGTGTAAACAGGCTCTCTATTAACTGAGAACAAAGGAATGACAGTGGGCTATGGCATGGGCTGATAAGCTGGGAGATTTTATTTGATTCTCATCTCACTGTGTCATTATGATTTACACTGAGCTGCTCCAACTTCCATGGTCTGCCCTGCATTGGCATTTAGCTTGGACCAATCTTGTGGATATTCTGAATGATCAGTTATGAATCCAGGACAGACTTGTGCTTGAGAAGCAATTGGGTATCTCATCACACTTGGGTCCCACTACAATACTCTTGCCTGCTTGTATCATTTCCCAAAGGCCTTTTGCTAGGCTGTCCTGGTGCCAGGCTCATATAGCCATTGTACCTGCTGCTCAGATTGCAGGTGAATTTGACATGCTAGATGCCAGATTCAGGGAGCAGCTGAAGAGCAGAGACTGTGAAACAGATTACTACTAGGGTTCCAGTTGGGAGGCAATTGAGGATTTGTTGGATAGTAAGGATCTCTATAAGGCTCTGACCACTGCTCATGCCTGACCTGTGAGGATGGTAAGGATGGAGAGGAGCAGCGAGGCCATGAAAGAGACAGTCATATTTTTCTTTTCTTTTTTTTAAAGAGAGAGAGAGAGAGAGAGAGAGAGAGAGAGAGAGAGAGAGAGAGAGAGAATTTTAATTTTTTTTTCAGTTTTCAGTGGACACAACATCTTTGTTTGTATGTGGTGCTGAGGATCAAACCCAGGCTGCAAGCATGCCAGGCGAGCGTGCTACCGCTTGAGCCACATCCCCAGCCCTCAGATTTTTCTCCTTCAGATCCCAATGTAAAGGCTAGATTCAATGCTCTCAGACCCTCTGCAATTGTGCAATCCCATGCACGTGTTCTGGACACTCCTCAAGCTCTACTTCCAATGTCTTAGATGATTTTCACAATACTTTAACTCCCCTGATGTACCTCCATGGAATGCAGATGTGACCATGATACCTCCTCCAACGTTCATCTTAGAATGGTAGAATCTTCAACTATTACTCTACAAACATGACATATATATCCACTCTATCCCAGTGAAAGAACAGAAACAGGATACCCTGCCCCTGACCAGTGACTATTTGTTCCTTCATAAGGGATGCCCTGCTCAAAATTAACTATTGATGCTGGCTGTTATCCATGGGGACCTTCCACTGCTTGCCAGGGAGGCATCAGACAGCTTCTTCATGAGGAATTTAAGAGGCTTTCCACTATTAATATGATTAACCCACAGCTGTACTGACAGGAATTGATTTTAAAAGAAAATTATAAATGACAAAGAAAGTTTAAGAGGCAGTGTTATTTTTCCCTCTTTTAAATTCCATTTCCCACATTTGGTTTTCCTTTCATAAGGTCTTTCATAAATAACTTGTGATGAACCCATTTGCATTATATAGAGAAAACTATCTGTTAATTCCTAACATTCTCCTATTTTTATTGTGTTGATCCTGACATTTTTGCTCTTGGGGTTTCTTTTAGATGGTAATATCATTTTTACACAAAATATGGTATGAGTAAAGACAAACAGTGAAAGAATATCCATAAATGACGTGGTAGTATATTGAGAATTCACTTCCCTTAAAACTAAGGCTCATTCTTGGTACTCACTGTGATGTATGCAGGTAGTGTGGGCATGATTAACTTTTGTTCATATTTGTTCAACATGATTCAATGTATCTCACAAGGATCTCATGTTTCCAGCTGAGGAATTAAATCATATTCTAAATTTTTAAAACTTTGTATTTGTTTTTATTGTTTATAGATGACAATAGATTGTATTTTCAAATATTATACATATATGAAATGTAACTTCCCATTCTTCTGCTTATACAGGATGTATTATTACATTGGTCATGTGTTCTTATATACACATAAAAAGCTATGTTGAATTCATTCTACTATGTTTCCTATTTAAAATCCCATCCTTTCCCTTCATTCCCCTTTATGTAATCCCAAGTGTTTTTATTCTTCCTCACCCCTTACCCTTATTTTGAGTTAGCATTCACATATCAGAGGGAACATTCAGCCTTTCTGTTTTTAGGATTGGTTCATTTTACTTAAGATGATAGTGTCCAGTTTCATCCATTTATCCATAAATGCCTAAATTTCCTTCTCTTTATGGTGAATAATATTTGATTGTGTATATACACCACATTTTCTTTATTCATTTATCTGTTCTAGGGCACATAGGTTGTTTCCATAGTTTATATACTGTGAATTGAACTGCTATAATCATTGATATGGCTGCATAATGATAGCATACTGATTTTAAGATCTTTGAATATAAACTCAGGGGTAGGATAGCCAGGTCAAATGGTGATTCCATTCCAAGTTTTCTGAGGAATCAACATACATTTTTCCAGAGTAGTAGCACCAATTTGCAATTCCTCCAGCAATGTATGTACCTTTTCACCACATCATCATTAACATTGATTCTTGCCTGTATTCTTGCATCATCAAAGCTTGTCACTGTGACTGGAGTCAGATGAGATCTCCATGTAGTTTTAATTTTAATTTCTCTAACTACTAAATATGTTAAATATTTTTTTCATAATTTTGACAATTCCAGATCCCAAGATAGTCAAGTTCTAATCTACAGACTAGAAACTTCCATACTTAGAAATGTAACTCATCACACATTAAGTTGCTACTTTTCAACTCCACCACAATTTGTAATTAAGTTTAGACAAGATAAAATCAGGCAATCATTTATTTCTGTGATAAGATAAATTGTGTACATTGCATAATGTAATTTTTTATATATTTTCGAATGTAATAGTATAGAAATTTGAAAAAAACTTACATCTTCTAATTAATAGATAATTATAAAATAAATTATAGTAGACTGTGTGAATTATAAACTCATTCAAATTTATAAAACTTTAATAAATTTTAATCATTATTATAATTTAAATTTTAATCATTATTTCATCCTTCATTTTTTTTATTCCTTTCTTACAGTGTGAAATAAGCAATGTATGTCCTTTTGTGGTTTTCTGTAGATTTAATGAAAATTTATTTTCCACCTTCATCTTAAGTGAATGACTGTTTATTTCCTGCAGATTCTCTTTTTTCCTCTGGTCAAGCTCCACTTGCCCTTCAATTCAGAAAGAGTATGTCAAAAATTCTTCCCTACTCCATTGCAGATGAGAAAATATTATTCTCGTCTTCTTCATGAGTGTACCCAAATCCACCAACACATATAGAATTTTCTTTTGATTACCCTTTCTCTAATTTTATCTCCAAAAATAACCCAAAATACTTCAACCCTTTTTTTAATGAATTTATTATTTTTTAAATACAAAATAGAGGACTTTTCTCCAGAGTCCGCCATTCTAGCTGGCTTTGCTTCCTTCTGGGTCCAGGATCCTGGGTTACTCTACTATATGGTGCTGAAGCTCATCAGGGAGCAGGTCTGGCTGCTGAGGACCAGGAAATGGAATATTCTGTGAGGTTGGGCTATAATGAAACCTAAGGGAAGAGTTTAAACATCTGAGGGGCAGCAATGTGGCTCAGATGCCAGTGAATCTGTGCCAACCCGTGCACAGAGGTTCTGGCTAGCTGATCAGCAACTCGCCATCAGAGCTGGAGGCAATTAAGCTTTGCAAAGATCTGTGAGCAGCACAGAGAAATGGAACTTCAGATCCTGTGAGGATATGCCAACTGTGCCTCCACAGGACACCAGACCAAGGTCTGAAGTTGGGACTTAGGAGAGAAACGGCCCAGATCTATTCTCCTCACCAGACACTGCAGCAAGAATCTGGCACCCACCATATCAGACGACTGACATCATCAGCGTTTAGTGGATAGGATCGCATCACAGTGAAATTGGTGACAACGGGTGAATGTTCCAAGGCTGTCTATAATGCTCCTAAGTCCTTAGCTACCCATAAATACTCCTGTCTATTCTCCTGTTAATATCCTCCTTCATTAGAGCAATCCTCCAAAGTAGCTAAGATATACTAACCCCCATACCATCACATCTCATGACCTAAACATAAAGTTCTAAGACCAAACCACAGTTCTCTATATGCCATCAGAATCTGTATGCCTTTTATGAAACCATGAATTTACTTTAAATTACAAATAAACCCAACATCACTAGATATTGTCTCCCATCACAAAGGAGATATCTCGGAGCTATACAAAACCAAAACAAATTTATAGGAGAAAATTGTAACACAGAAGTCAAATAGAGCTGGAAAGAAACATGAGCATCATGAAAAAACAAGGAAGAAAAGGAGCACAAACAATAGCAGAACAGCATAAATTTACAGGAGATGCTAGATGCATCAGAGAAATGGTCAGATAAAGAATTCAAGATGTACTTGATTCAGATGGTATGGAATCTTAAAAAGGATATTAGACAGCAAATGTGCAGACAATGAAAGATCACTTTGACAATGAATTACATAAACAAATCCAGGAATGAAAAGAACAACTCTATAAGGAGATAGAGGTTAAAAAAAATCAAACAGAAATCCTAGAAATGAAGGAAATTATAAACCAAATTAAAAACTCAAAAGAAAGTATCACCAGTAGAAGTCAGAACATCAGACAACGAAGACAAAAATATATCATCTCGAAAAGAGTCTAGTCAACTCAGGAAGGCTGGAAAGAAACCATGAGCAAAACATCCAAGAGATGTGGGATATCATAAAGAAACCAAACTTAAGAGTCACTGGGATACAGGAAGGTATAGAGGTCCAACCCAAAGGAATGAGCAATCTGTTAAATGAAATAATTTTAGAAAACTTTCCAGACATGAAAAATGAAATGGAAGTTCAAATCCTAGAAGCCTACAGGACGCTGAACATACAAAACCACAATAGACCCACACCAAGACACATTATTATGAAGATATCCAATATACAAAACTAGGAGACAATATTAAAATCTATAAGAGAAAGGAGGCAGATTACATTTAGGGGTAAACCAATTAGGTTAACAGCTGATTTTTCATCACAGACACTGAAAGCGAGAAGGTGCTGGACAAAGTATTTCAAACACTGAAAGATAATGGGTGCCAACCAAGAATATAGTATCCAGCAAAATTAAGCTTTAGGTTTGACAATGAAATAAAAATCTTCCATGATAAACAAAAGTTAAAAGAATTCACACCCAGAAAACCAGGACTGCAAAGCATTTTGGGCAAAACCCTACACAAAGAGGAAATGAAAAACAACAACCAAAACTAACAGTGGGAAGTAACTCAGTAAAGGGGAAAAAATTAATCAAAGAGGAAAAACAAATCAAATTGAAAAACATAAAATAAACAAACATGACTAGAAGTACAACCCTATATCAATAGTAACACTAAATGTTAATGGCTTAAACTCACCAATTAAGCAAAACAGGCAAGTAACCTGGATGAAAAAAACAGATCCAACATTATGCTGCCTTCAGGAAACTCATCTGACAAGAAAAGATATACACAGGCTGAAGGTGAAAAAGTTGGGAAAAATCAAATCACTCACATGGACCTCAGAAGCAAGCAGGTGTGGCCATACTCATATCAAATAAAATTGACTTCAAGCTAAGTTAATCAAAAGGGATAAAGAAGGACACTATAGACTGTTAAAGGGAATCATTTGCAAATAATACATAACAATCATATATGCCCCAAACAATGGTGCTGTTATGTTCATAAAACAAACTCTCCTCAAGTTCAAGAGATAAATAGACCACAACACAATAATAATGGGTGACTTTAACACACCTCTCTCACCACTGGACAAATTTTTCAAACAAAAGTTGAATAAAGAAACTATAGATCTCAATAACACAATTAATAACCTAGACTTAACTGACATATATAGAATATATCAACCATCATCAAGCTGATATACTTTTTTTCTCAGCAGCACGTGGATCCTTCTCAAAAATAGAACATATATTATGCCATAGGGCAACTCTTAGCAATTAAAAAGTAGTAGAGATTATACCATACATCTTATCTGATCAAAATGGAATGAAACTGAAAATCAACTATAAAAGAAGGAAGAAAAACTCCTACATCACTTGGAGAATGAACAATTTGTTATTGAATGAACAATGGGTTACAGAAGACATCAAGGAGGAAAGTAAAAAATTCTTAGAGATAAGTGAAAACACAGACACAGCATATTTGAATCTATGGGACCCATTGAAAGCAGTTCTAAGAGGAAAATACATTGTTTGGAGTTTTTTCCTCAAAAAAAGAAAAAGAAACAACAAATAAATGATCTCACAATTCATCTCAAAGCCCTAGAAAAACAAGAGCAAAACAACAGCAAATGCAGTAGAAGGCAAGAAATAATTAAAATCAGAGCTGAAATCAATGAAATCGAAATAAAAGAAACAATTGAAAAAATTAACAAAACTAAAAGTTGGTTCTATTTTCTTCGAAAAAATCAACAAGATTGATGTAACCTTAGCCACACTAACAAAGAGAAGAAGAGAGAGAATTCAAATTACTAACATACCAGATGAAAAAGGCAATATCACAACACACGTTTCAGAAATACAAAAGATAATTATAAATTATTATGAAACCTTATACTCCAATAAAATAGAAGATAGTGAAGGCATCAATAAATTTCTTAAGTCAAATCATCTGCCCAGATTGAGTCAGGAGGATATAGACAACTTAAACAAACCCTTTTAATTGAAGAAATAGAAGAAGCCATCAAAAGACTACCAACCAAGAAAAGCCCAAGACCTTAAGGGTATACAGCAGAGTTTTATAAAACCTTTAAAGAAGAACCAATACCAATACTTTCCAAGCTATTTCAGGAAATAGAAAAAGAGGGAGTACTTCCAAATTCATTCTATGAGGCCAACATCACCCTGATTCCTAAACCAGACAAAAACACTTCAAAGAAATAAAACTATAGACCAATATCTCTAATGAACATAGATGCAAAAATCCTCAATAAAATTCTGGCAAATCAGGTACAAAAACATATCAAAAAAAATTGTGCACCATGATCAAGTAGGATTCATCCATGGGATGCAAGGCTAGTTCAATATACGGAAATCAATAAATGTAATTCACCACATCAATAGACTTAAAGATAAGAACCATATAATCATCTTGATAGACACAGAAAAAGCATTTGACAAAGTACATAATCCCTTTATGTTTGAAACACTAGAAAAACTAGGGATAACAGAAACTTATCTCAACATTGTAAAAGCTATTTATGCTAAACCTCAGAATAGTATCATTCTAAAATGGAGAAAAAAATGAAGGCATTCCCTCTAAAATCTGGAACAAGACATGGATGCCCACTCTCACCACTTCTATTAAACATAGTTCTTGAAATACTGGCCAGAGCAATTAAACAGATGAAAGAAATTCAAGGCATAAATATAGGAAAAGAAGAACTTAAATTAGCACTATTTGTGGATGACATGATCCTATACCTAGCAGACCCAAAATGTTCTACCAAGAAACTTCTAGAGATAGTAAATGAATTCAGCAAAGTGGCAGGAGATAAAACTAACACACATAAATCAAAGGCATTCCTGTATATCAGTGACAAATCCTCTAAAATGGAAATGAGGACAACCACCCCATTCACAATATTCTCAAAAAAATAAAATACTTGGGAATCAACCTAACAAAAGAGGTGAAAGACCTATACAATGAAAACTACAGAACCCTAAAGAGAGAAATATAAGAAGACCTTAAAAGATGGAAAGATATACCTTGTTCATGCATAGGCAGAATTAATATCATTAAAATGGCCATATTACCAAAAGTACTCTATAGGTTTAATGCAATGCCAATCAAAATCCCAATAGCATTCCTTGCAGAAATAGAAAAAGCAATAATGAAATTCATCTGGAAAAATAAAAGACCCAGAATAGCTAAAGCAATTCTAAGCAGGAAGAGTGAAACAGGTGGTATAGCAATACCAGATTTTAAACTATACTACAGAGCAATAGTAACAAAAACAGCATGGTACTTGTACCAAAACAGGCGAGTAGACCAATGGTACAGAATAGAGGACACAGAGACCAATCCACAAAATTACAACTACCTTATATTAGACAAAGGTGCTAAAAGCATGCAAGAGAGAAAGGATAGCATCTTCAACAAATAGTGGTGGAAGAACAGGAAATCCATATGCAACAAATGAAATTGAATCCCTTTCTCTCACCATGCACAAAAGGTAACTCAAAATGGATAAAAGAGCTAGGAATCAAACCAGAGACTCTGTGTCTAATAGAAGAAAAAATTGGCCCTAATCTCCATATCATTGGGTTGGGCTCCAAATTTCTTAATAGGACACCTATAGCGTAAGAGTTAAAATCAAGAATCAACAAATGGGACGCATTCAATCTAAAAAGTTTTATCTCAGCAAGAAAAATAATTGAGGTAAATAGGGAGCCTACATCCTGGGAACAAATTTTTACCCCTCACACGTCAGATAGAGCTCTAATCTCCATAGTATACAAAGAACTCAAAAAATTAAACAACAAAAAATAATCCAATCAACAAAAGGACCAAGGATCTGAACAGACACTTCTCAGAGGAGAATATATACAATCAATCAACAATTACACGAAAAAATGTTCACCATCTCTAGCAATCAGAGAAATGCAAATTAAAACCACTCTAAGATACCATCTCACTTCAGTAAGCATGGCAGCCATTATGAAGCCAAACAATAACAAGTGCTTGCGAGGATGTGGGGAAAAAGGTACACTTGTACATTGCTGGTGGGACTGCAAATTGGTGCAGCCAATTTGAAAAGCAGTATAGAGATTCCTTGGAAAGCTGGGAATGGAAGCACCATTTGACCCAGCTATTCCCCTTCTCGGACTATACCCAAAAAAACCTAAAAAAAGCATACTAAAGGGACACAGCTACGTCAATTTTCATAGCAGCACAATTCACAATAGCTAGACTGTGGACCCAACCTAGATGGCCTTCAATAGATGAATGGATTAAAAAAATGTGGCATTTATACACAATGGAATATTACTCAGCACTAAAAAATAACAAAATTATGGCATTATCAGGAAAATGGATAGCATTAGAGCAGATTATGCAAAGTGAAGTTAGCCAATCCCTAAAAACCAAATGCCAAATTGCTTCTTTGATATAAGGGGGTGACTCAAAACAGAGTAGGGAGGAAGAGCATGAGAAGAAGATTACCACTAAACAGGGAAGAGAGGTGGGAGGAAATTGGAGGTAGAAGGGGAATTGCATGGAAGATGGAAGGAGATCTTCATCATTCTACAAAATTACATATATTATGATGTGAGGGGGAAGGAAAAAAAGACAGAGAGAAATGTGTCACAGTAGATTGGGTAGAGAGAGGCGATGGAAGGGAAAGGGAGGGGAGGGGAGAGGAAATAGGAAGGGCAGCAGAATACAACAGACACTAGAATTGCTATATATATATATATATATATATATATATATATATATATATATATATATATATATGGCTGTACAACCAATGTGATCCTGCAATCTGTTCACATGGAAAACTGAGAATTCATACCCCATTTGAATCGAATGTATGATATGCCAAGATCATTGTATTGTCTTGAGCAACTAATAAAAAATACTATTAAAAAAATAAAAATAAATAAATACATGTCAGAGGAATTCATTACAATTCTTATTACACATATACAGCACAATTTTCCTTTGAAACATAAATTATGTTCATGCCAATTCATGTCTGCACACATGTACTTTTTTGCAATACAATTCTTATTACACATATATGACACAGTATTTCATATCTCTGTATATAAAGTATATTGACACCAATTCGAGTATTTATATATGTACTTGGATAATGATGTCCATCACATTTCACCATCCTTACTAACCCCCTGCCCCCTCCCTTTTCCTCCCACACTCTTCCCTATCCACATTTAATCTAATCCTCCCATGCTCCCCCTCCATAACCCACTATGAGTCAGCCTCCTTATATCATAGAAAACATTCGGTACTTGTTTTCTTGGGGTTGGCTGTCGCGACCCCTTGCCCGCAAGGAAGACGCAACTCAGGAATCTTCTTTCAGCAGTTTATTCAGGCCCTTGATATTTCTTCTTCATCTCTCGGATGCCCCTCCCAGCTTTAATAAAGTATCTCAAGCCCCAATGCGAAGCTGCCACGTGGAACTTTCTCAAGGGTGTTGAAAAACCATGCGCCAACCCTCCCAAATAAGGAGTTGTTTGTCACAGACCACAGCGGAGCCAGCGCCATCTTGTAATGGCGACCATAATCTGCAGAAACGGCTCACCACAGTTCCCCCTTTCTGTTTTCTGAAAACAATACAGGAGAGAGTAGAGGTCCTATCCTACTGTGCAGAAGTGGCTGCATAGTATGGCTCAGTCCTAAGGAGGGCCCTTCCCCAGATCTGAGGCCATATCAGCCGACGCCTTTTTTCTTGGGGCGGGGCGTGGACATCAAACTCACATGCAATAGGACATGCTCTCCTTGAGGTCCACTTCAAGGATCACTCAAGTGCAGTGCCTTGCCTCGCATCCTGTATCGTGATGATGGTGGACGAAGGGGGATAGCTGAGGCTGAACTGTGGCTGTTTACAACGACAAACAAGTTGACAACACCCTGAAAGAAAGGCAAGGACTTCAAGGCGATAGAGAAGCACTAGTGTGGAAACCCATCTGCGTGCAATGGCAGCGAGACCGGCAGAGTGCAAGGGCTTTCCAACACGAAGAGAATAACGAGGAAGGACATGCCGATCCCAGTGCAATGTTATAACTTGGGGTGCAACGACCATGTCAAAGATTTACTGTTTAAGATGTGCAAGCCAGACTTGAGGTGAATTGCCATTTTCTAAAGCTGCAAGAGCTTGGATGATCATAGCCTTATCGTGAGCACTGTGGGCCTTGAGGCGACAGAGAAACCACAAGCAGAGAAACATACTGAAGCAACACATTGCACCAAAAATGCCTACCCCCACCCACTCTTTAAAAAAGGAAAAGGCAGAAGATATCCAATCGGCGAATTGACCCAAAGTCACGGGATCAACACGGGTACTATTCAAGACAGCTATCTGGGTTAGTTGAGACTGGATCATGTCTTCCGCTTCCATGGACCAATTTCTGGCCAAATATTCGCCAATGATGCGGGAAGCATTCCTGGAATCATTAAATCTGACAGAGGTTATGCATAAATGTGCACATTGGTCAACACAACACAAAAGCACCAAGTCAGCCAATTCTTCTACCTGAGCTTGGAGTAAATCTATTCTTTGGTTGGCAGCTAAAATCCCTGAAAAAATATGTTGATTAATTGTATTTTGGGATTCAAGTATAGTGGAAGTTTGTAGGACAACTTGATTAATGGTGGCAGCAGTTTGTACTTGATTGGCCATAGCCACTCCGGCCGTAACCGCTGCAGCAGCAGATACCGCCACGGCTGTCACTATAGCCGCTGTGATTCCAAAATCTCTGCGGACTCTAAGTAGCTCAACAATAGGGAATTTATCAGGATCTGCAGTGACCGGGATTGGGACAAAAGTTGGAATTTTCATAACCACTGCTACAGTCCAGGAACCATTCCAACACTCAGATAAGAGACAGGTAGTATGAGAACAATCCAGCATCCCCGACGAGGTGGCATTAGTCAAAAGGAATAAGAACGGGGATTGGACACAGACCATTGCAGGGGGCAATGTGGCATTATACAACAGAGAGTTGAATGAAACAGATGTAAGTCTATTACCTCGTTCACTTTCCCTAACAGTACCAGAAACATTAGCCAGCCAACTTTTGGCTCCTAGCAACTGAGCCAGTGCAGAAATATTGACTGAAGCCCCCATTTCATTGGAAATCAGCCATTGAAACCAGGACCAACCTACTCCTGTAGAGGAGTTGGCACTGTTGTTAAAGCTATAAACATACCTCTTAAGAGAGGGGGAAAGGGAGAAACCTTTAGCAACTTGATGTTTCTCCCAAGAATGATCTTGACAAGGTGTAAATGTTGGGGGGAAACCAAGATTAGGGGGGGCCTTGAAATGAGTGGCATTATAAATACTACTAGAAGAAGGAGGCACTGGGATTAGTACCTCGGAGATAATAGCCAAGGTAGTTATGTTAAGAGCAGAGCTGCTGTTTGCGGGGGTCCCTGAGCCTGATTGCTTCCCCGAAACTACCTTGCTCAATACAGCACTGATAATGCTCCCTGAGACCTGACTGGACCGCAATGGGTCCTCCCAGTTAGTCAAATTTTTGGTCTTAAGGCTAATGCAATTAGCGTTTCTAAAGCTGAAACAAAAAACTCCTGTGAGATTAACTTGAGATTGATTAAAAATGCTCTCCATGTCCCCTCTAGGAGAGGCACAGGGAGCAGACATCTCACATGAGGTAGAAAAAAGAGTGGGGAGGACACTAGAATTACCTTGAACCGGCATCGGCATTGGCCATGCCCGTGCCACTGCCCACCACTGCATTGGTGTCGCCTGTGCCATCGGCACCAGCACCAGAGCCAGAGCACTTAGCAGAATGAAGATCCTCATCACGGGATTGCTGTGGTATCTCTTGTTGCTGGTCAGTTGATGTCAAGACTCTTCTTGTCAGGCGTTCAGGGACCCACAATGGTTCCATGCGATCCTGGGGAAAAACACATACAGATCCTCGCGCCCATGTCAGCACGGGTTCGGGGCCATTCCATTGGCCCATAAGAACATCCTTCCACTTTACATAGCCAATCACAGAGGGCTGAAGGGACACATGTCTATCAGCCGCAGAGCGACCATGAATATCCAAATTCAAAAAATTAATGGTAAAGAGAGCTAAGGACAGGCGTTCTTTAGGAGTGTGTTCAGCTCCTATTCCCCCTTTTTGTTTTTGTAAAGTTTCCTTTAAGGTGCGATGAGCACGCTCAACAATGCCTTGTCCTTGAGGATTGTAAGGCAGACCATGAGTAAGTTGCACTCCCATAGTAGAACAAAAAGCTGTAAATTGTCTGCCAGTATAAGCAGGTCCATTATCAGTCTTAAGGGATGCAGGTGCACCCCATGCTGCCCATGCCTCTAAACAGTGAGTAATGACATTACGTGCCTTTTCTCCCGATAAAGCAGAAGCATGGATAATTCCAGAGCACGTATCAACGGAAACATGCACATACTTGAAGTTACCAAAGTCAGGTATGTGTGTCACATCCATTTGCCAGACAACCAATGGCTTCAATCCCCGTGGGTTTACTCCATAATTAGGGGGATGAAGAAATGTGACACAATGGGGACATTGCAATACTATCTGCCGAGCATCCGCTCTTGAAATGGAAAAACGCCTGTGCAGCGTTAATGCATTAACATGGAAGTTTTGGTGAAACAACTTAGCCCCCTCTAAGGAGGAAGCCAAGCATATCAACTGACCTCTAGTGGCTGAGTCCGCACAGGCATTACCCTGGGATAACGGACCAGGAAGAGAGGTGTGAGCCCGGATGTGCATTGGATAAAAAGAAGCAGTGCAGCTACAGATAAGCTGTTGAAGCTGATTAAAGTAAGCAGATACATTATGGGCATCACTTATAGCTCCCACGGCCTCCAGGACTTTTAGTGCTTGTACCACATAGATGGAGTCTGAAATGAGATTAAAAGGAAAAGAACACTGTTTAAAGACTTCAATAACAATTTGTAGTTCTACCCATTGTGGATTTCCAGGAGCAAATTGATGCTGGATAGGGGGAGAGTCATTAATTACATAGGCTCCCATTCCAGACTTGGAACCATCAGTAAAAATGTTAACAGCCCCCGGAATTGGGCTGGATGAAGTTACCTTAGGGAAAATGATGGGATGTTCTTTAACAAAATGGAGTAATGGATGAGAAGGGTAGTGATTATCAATACCTCCATGAAACGAGCAACACAGAATAGCCCAGTTGTCTAGAGTAGCACATAAAACATTAAGTTGAGCTTTAGTGTAGGGTATGATAAGAGAAGAAGGTGATTGTCTGAAAAATTGAATGCTTTGTTGAATCCCTTTAAGTGCCAACGCTGCAACAGCATCAGATAATATTCTAAGGATTTTCCTGGGGATACATGTGGGTGGATCCATAGTAAAGGCCCATCTTGCCACAGTACTCCAGTAGGCTGCCACATAGTGGCAAGCACACATAACTGGAAAGGTTTATCACTCTGGAGCCTGCATAGAGTAGCAGGCTGTATAGCTTCTTCTACTTTTATAAGGGCCGCTCTAGCCTCTTTTGTGAGGCTACGAGGGGAAACAAGAGCTGGATCACCCTTAAGAGTAGCATACAAAGGCTGTAGCACAATATTAGGAATACGTAAATATCCTCTTATCCAATTAATATCTCCCAGCAGTTTCTGAAAATCATTTAGAGTTTGGAGATCTTGAGTCCTGATGGTGATTTTTTGTGGTTTTAGTTTGTCATACCCAATTGTCACTCCCAAATACTTAATAGAATCCCCCGTTTGAACCTTTTCAGGTGCGATGTGCAGTCCATGTTGAGCCAACAGCATCACGAGTTCTTTATAAGCCTCATTAACTGTCTGTTCTAATTTTGCGGCCAATAACACATCATCCATATAATGAATGATCTTGGTGGAGGAATACTTATGTCTGAGAGGTGCGAGTGCCTTCCCCACATACATCTGGCACATCGTGGGACTATTAGCCATTCCCTGCGGCAACACTACCCACTCAAACCTTTGATCTGGTTCCTCGTGGTTACACGAGGGAAGGGTAAAGGCAAAACGTTGTGAATCTTTAGGATGCAAAGGAATAGAAAAGAAACAGTCTTTAATGTCAATAACAATAATATGCCAGCCTTGAGGAACAGAGGAGAGCAGAGGCAGCCCTCTTTGAATGGGCCCCATAAGTTGCATTTGAGCATTAACTGCTCGTAGATCATGCAGTAGGCGCCATTTCCCTGATTTTTTCTTAATGACAAATATGGGAGTATTCCATGGAGAAGTAGAAGGTTGGATGTGACCCAAGTCAAGTTGTTCTTTGACTAGATCATGGGCTGCTGCCAATTTAGCCGAGGGAAGAGGCCACTGAGGCACCCAAACAGGCTCCTCGGTGAGCCATGTTATGGGTATTTGAGCCCCAGTGGCCCCTAGGAAAAACCCAGACCACACCTGTTAAGCTTTTGATGACCTTGCACAGGATGCCTACGCCCCTGTAGGCGTTTTCCTAGTCCTAGACCTGGCCTATACCCCATATTTTGCATGATTTGTTGAGACCCTGGGGAATAGTCATTACTAAGAGTGAACCCCATGTCTTTCATCAGATCACGGCCCCATAAAGAAATAGGTAAATCAAGTACATAAGGCTGAAAGGTACCATTGTGTCCTTCTGGGTCCTTCCAAGATAGATGTCTACAGCTGATTTGAGGGGCTTGGGCATATCCAAGTCCTCTTAGGGATTGATCAGAAGTCTGCACTGGCCATCCCTTAGACCAGTCCTTAAGGGCTATGATACTACGATCTGCCCCTGTATCCAACAATCCCACAATAGATTTACCTTCTATGCTTAATTCCAAAGTGGGGCGATTGCTCATATCCAGTGACAAATAGGCATAATTTCCTCCGGTGATACCAATCTCATTTCCCGTCCGTGACCTTGAGTCAGCAGGGAAGTAGTTATGCAAGCTAGGCAAAATTAGCAATTGAGCAATCTGATCCCCTGGGGAGATAGACACAATGCCCCTTGGAGCTTCCACCATAACCTTTACTGCCCCTACAGTATCAGGGCTTATGACTCCGGGGAAAACATGAAGACCTTGTAGGATAGAGGATGCACGTCCAATTAGCAAACCTACAGTGCCAGGTGGTAAAGGCCCTTTAAACTCAGTTTCCACCAATTGGACTCCCATCTTAGGTGTTAATACGAGTCTGGAGGTGGAACAGAGGTCCAATCCTGCGGCACCTGTAGTGGCTCTCCGCGTCTCGTGGGATGGCGCAGAGAAGGCCATGTCTCGGGTTCGGGTGTGACATTCTCCACTGCCCCATATATTTGTGGGCCCTGGGGTCGGGGGCCCCTTCGGCCGTTTTTTGGCCCAGCTGAAATAGGCTGTCCATGGATGTCCCTCACTGATCTACACTCTTTTGCCCAATGCTTCCCCTTTTTGCATTTTGGACACAACCCCAGTTGACGAGGGCCATTGGAAGGGCCAGCGTGAGAAGGTCCAGTAAAATTGTCTTTTTTGGGACAGTCACGTTTGAAATGGCCGGATTGACCACAATGGAAGCATGTTCCGGCACCAGGTCCGCCCCTTTTTGCAATCCGAAGAACAGCAGCTGCAAGACCTGCATTAGTTAAAGGTCCTCCAATCTCTCTACACACTTTCATCCATGCTTCTATGCCCTTGTTTTTATAAAGAGTGATTGCTGCTTTACATTCCTTGGTGCATTGCTCAAAGACCAATTGCTTGATAAGGGGCATGGCTCTATCAGGATCCCCAAAAATCTTTCCAGCGGCATCCACCATCCTTACTACAAAATCTGAAAAGGGTTCTGTAGGGCCTTGTAGAATCTTGGTCAAATTACCAGACACCTCTCCTCTATTTGGAAGTGATTTCCATGCCCGAATGCAAATGTTGTTAATTTGATCATATGCCTCAAGAGGGAATCCTGTCTGTTGATTAGCAAATCTACCTTGTCCCAAAAGCATATCCTTGTCCCAATGGGGGTGTCCCGCCGTATGGTTTTGGGCGGCCTGCTCTACCGCGCCCTCTAGCACAAAGGCTCTCCAGTCCAAATATTTACCTGGAGAAACACAAGCCCAAACAAGGCTAGCCCAATCAGAGGGAGTCATACAGTATCTAGACAGACTCTCCACCTGAGTTAGTGTGAAGGCGGCATCCACCCCATAAGTGCACACAGACTCCGCCAAGGTCTTCACAATTTTGAAATCTAAGGGCTCATGGAATCTTCCCCTATTGTCATCCTGGAAAACTGGATAAGCAAGACCCATCTCAGCGTTAACAGCCCTCCATGTTTGGGCATGGAAAGCTCTCCCCGAAACACCCCCACCATACGGCGGTGGATCCGGAGGATCATTTTTCTTGAGCCCCTGTTTATTTTTGTTCCCTTCTCCTATAGCTAAACTCCCTAGCTGACGAGACAGCCTCCCGAGCTCTTCCTCCTCATCCTCCTCTTCCTCTGACCCACTTTCGTATGGGGGTGTGTGCAGCGTACTGAGATCTGGATACAATCGTCTCCTCCCCTGTTTCACGCTCCGCACACTCCCATCCTCCTGAAATACCTCACTTCCTGCCGTCTCCGATTTTTCCTCATGTAATTGCTCTAGAACTTCCTGTCCTTTAGTAAGTGCTTCCTAACATCTGCCATCTGTGAGGCAACTACGAACCATCTTCCAAAGGGGTATCACCCCACCCTCTAATATGCCCTGCTCAGAAGCAAAGTCAAGATCTTTTCCCAACTTATCCCAGCTAGGTATAGTAAGGCTGCCCGAAAACGCAAACCACGGTGCAGCAATATCTGTCTTCTGTAAAAATCTCTGTAAAGTACTACGTTTCACTTCTAGGCCCTTGGAACGTAACAGGCCATCTAGGGCCAGGAGAAGCGGACTTGAAGATGCGGCACCCATGACACAACAAAAGACGCACAAAAAACAAAAGTGAAAGTACACAGTGCAGCTGCCATAAAATGTAACGCTCTCTCTTGCTTTACAGAGGAGCTGCCCCGCTTTGATCGCGGATCCCACTTACCTGGGACTAACCCCCGCTTTGATCGCGGATCCCACTTACCTGGGACTAACCGGTGCACCACCCCTGACTACTGAAAGTTCTGGTTCCCGGGTTTCGGCACCACTGTCGCGACCCCTTGCCCGCAAGGAAGACGCAACTCAGGAATCTTCTTTCAGCAGTTTATTCAGGCCCTTGATATTTCTTCTTCATCTCTCGGATGCCCCTCCCAGCCTTAATAAAGCATCTCAAGCCCCAATGCGAAGCTGCCACATGGAACTTTCTCAGAGGGTGTTGAAAAACCATGCGCCAACCCTCCCAAATAAGGAGTTGTTTGTCACAGACCACAGCGGAGCCAGCGCCATCTTGTAATGGCGACCATAATCTGCAGAAACGGCTCACCACAGTTGGCTAACTTCACTTAGCATTATCTTCTTCAACACCATCCATTTACCTGAAAATGTCATGGTTTTATCCTCTTTTGTTGCTAAGTAAAATTCCATTGTGTATATATGCCACATATTTTTATTCATTCATCCACTGATGAATTTGCTGCTATAAACATTGATGTAGCTGTGTCCCTGTATTGTGCTGTTTTTAAGTCTTTTGGATATTTTCTGAGGAAAGGGATAGCTAGGTCAAATTGTGGTTCCATTCCCAGATTTCCAAGGAAGTTCCATACTGTTTTCCATATTGGCTGCACCAATTTGCAGTTCCACTAGCAATGTATGAGTGTACCTTTTCCCC
This sequence comes from Callospermophilus lateralis, assembly GCF_048772815.1. Classification (NCBI taxonomy): domain Eukaryota; kingdom Metazoa; phylum Chordata; class Mammalia; order Rodentia; family Sciuridae; genus Callospermophilus; species Callospermophilus lateralis. The sequence continues at coordinate 123,110,122 of NC_135305.1, read as the reverse complement.
CACATCCTTGCCAACAGTTATTGTTGTTTGTTTTCATAAGAGCTCCCATTCTGACTGAAGTGAGATGATATCTTAGAGTAGTTTTGATTTGGATTTCTCTGATTGCTAGAGATGATGAGCATTTTTTCACGTGTTTGTTGATTGATTGTATATCCTCTTCTGAGAAGTGTCTATTCAGGTCCTTGGCCATTTGTTGATTGAGTTATTTGTTTTTGGTGTTTAGCTTTTTGAGTTCTTTATGTACCCTAGAGATTAGTGCTCTATCTGATGTGTGAGAGATAAAAATTTGCTCCCAGGATGTTGGCTCTCTGTTCACCTCACAGATTATCTTTTTTGCTGAGAAGAAACTTTTTAGTTTGATTCCATTTCATTTATTGATTCTTGGTTTTAATTCTTGCGCTATAGGAGTATCATTAAGGAAGTTGGTGCCTAAACCCACATGATAAAGATTAGAGCCTACTTTTTCTTCTATTAGAGTCAGACTATTTGATTTAATTCCAAGGTCATTGATACAATTTGAGTTAAGTTTTGTGCAAGGTGAGAGATAGGGGGGCTAATTTTATTTTGTTGCATATGGATTTTCTTTAGACCCAGCAAAATGAAACACTCTGTATTGTGGATAGAAAATAATCACATGATGATGGAACTGCAAATCTTTGCAACAACTCTGAAAGCAGTCTGAAAGTTCCTCACAAAACTTGGAATGGAACCCCCATTTGACCCATATATCTATTTCTCATTGTATACCACAAATACTTACAATCGGCATACTACAATGATGCAGACACATCAATGTTTATAGCAGCTCAATTCACAATAGCTAAACTGTGAGCCCAACCTAGCTTCCCTTCAGCAGATGAAGAGACAAAGAAAGAGTGGTAAATATACACAATGGAATATAACTTAGCCTTAAAGAAGAATGAAATTATGACATCTGCGGGTAAATGGATGAAACTTGAGACTATCATGCTAAGTGAAATAAGCCAGTTACAAAAAGCCAAATGCCAAATATTCTCTATGATATGGGGTTGCTAACCCATAGGAAGGGATAGTAGATGGGGTAAGTATAAAAGTTCATTGTATTAGAAATAGGGGAATGAAGGGAAAGAAGGTAATAAGAATGAGAATGTTTTGAACATAACTTCCCTGTGTTCATAAATTAATAAATGACTATTAGAGATTCACATCATGTTCATCCACAAGAATGGGATCAAAATGCAATGGGTTGTGCCCCATGTATGAATAATATGTCAAAATATGCTTTACTGTAATGTATATCTAAAAACAACTAATAAAACTATTATAAGCACATGAAATAACACTAAATCTTGTCTGCCTGTGCATATTGAAGTAGCAATGAAATGTACTACACATCTATGGGATGGTTTAAATATTCCACAAGGGCATTGAAGTGAAAATAAATGTATTATATCAAAACTGTATATTCACTGTGAAATCCAGATGCCTTAATGTAATGTGTAAAACAAAAGGAATAATAACATATGCTCAGCTAGCATGAGCTCACCCATTCTCTAAGGCCAGTATGTGGATTACTGCATAGATACACAAAAATTAAGGAGTTTAAAAAAGCAAATAGAAAGGAAAATAAAATCAGCTCTTACATGTCAATCTGCAGAGACAACAGGAATGTTCACATGTTTAACTCAATAATACTATTTTAAAGATAATGCAGTTACAGAACTCAGTGTATAATTTGCAATTACAGTTTCTAGATCCTGATGGGTAGAGATACTGACCACTACTAAAATTATATTACATATACAATTATGCATCATTCATAATGTAAATAAACAAATTTTTTATATTAACATAATGATATTGTAGACTATCTTCTTCATGGGTTTCAACTTCTGTGCCATACCTTTTTTTTTTAAACAACTTTTTTTAAGAGAAAGAGAGATTATATATATAAATTTTTTGGTGGACACAACATCTTTATTTGCTTTTTATGTGGTGCTGAGAATCGAACCCAGTGCCCCATGCATGCCAGGCGAGTGCATTACCACTTGAGCCACATCCCCAGCCCCTGTGTCATACCTGCTTTACTGGTGATAATTGAGATCTTTATTATTTTCAGTATTAATATAAATTGTTGAGACTTTTTTTTTTGCATTTTGGAGTTCCTCTGAGCATTATGCAATGGGAGAGAATTATGGCATGCCACTAATGTAAACCAGAATCTGATGTGTTATTTTATAAACAGTGAGGTTCGTGACCACCACAGTAAAATGACATAAACTTGGAACCTCTACAAATGAGAGACATGTCCCAACCTTATATGTTTGTGGACATGTCCCACTACCTCATATGGTTGTTTTATTGTTATAGTACTAATTTCATATCCAGGACAATAATAATTGTTCTCATCCTCAGACTCGAAGCCAGAGATTTACAAATACACTACATTGGTTGAGACATCTTATATCCAGAAATTCAACTGAAGAACCCAGACCCCAGCAGTTTGTCTGAGTCTGACTCAGATACAAGTTTGTCTGAGTAGTGCTCAGACACATGTCCTGACAGTATAACTACATGTATTTTTCTACCAACAGAAGATCTCTGTACAGAGCACTGGTGAATTTGGCTGTTGATACTAGAGATGCAGAGCAAGGGAGTGGCTGTGTCAGCACAGGCAAAGAAAGGGAACCTGCAAGCATAGACCCATCACAGTGAAGGGGGCAGAGGCAGTGGGTAAGTGATTTGAGTATTTGAGGCAGAGGGTAATGACTCAGGCTAGGGGCCTGCCCTAGGCCTCTGAGGCCTGTAACTACCTGAGCATTGAGAGAAGACTGGAAGGAGGAGAAGAATCTAGGCCATGGTAGACACAGCCCCTTCTTAGACCCCACTCTTAAAGCTCCATTGCCCTCGACCTCATATACCAGCTCCATTGGTCTCCCAGAGTTTGGGGCTGCTCATGCAAATGCCCCTATTTCCTGTATCTTCCCCATGTGTACTCACAGTGTCTGGGTGGCATGATGAACTAGCTCACTTAGTAATTGAAGTTTAGGAGGAAAAAATGCTGGGACCCCACCAATGTTCATGTGCATGGACTCTCTACATCTGTTTATTTTCCTATAATAACTTCTGCATTGACTGAAGCATGTTGAATCTGGACCATGCACATCATTATGTCTTGTATTAGAGCATCAGCTCTGGTGAAATTATACAACAAAATTGGGACAAAGAGTACTGGCAGGAGGATTCGTGGGTATGTGTGGTAAGATGAGAGCAGAAGAAATAGAAAAGGGGTGAAATGTCAAGTGCCTGTTACTGTGACTCCTGGGCCTAATGTACCTCATGTAGCAGAGTAGCAGGTAGTCCATAGAACAAGATGGTAGAAAGGCAACACCTGTTTTCAGATTCACAAAGGAGAGGCCAGGTGGAAGAGAAGGATGAAGGGTATTTTTTGTACATTTGTCACATTGTGACCATGGTATCAAAAGGTGGAAATTATTTAGTGCTTCGGGAATTATTTCCCTCCCATAGGAATAATGCTAAAGTTAAATTAATATCTTATAGGGGAATTAGATGAGCCTCTCATTTCTTTTTGCATTCATTTTACTATAAGAATAAATAAGGTGTTTCACATGCATCAGACACTACAGATACCTAGAGAATTCAAGTAGTGGTCCCAGGTCATGGGAACAGCAGGAGTCAGGCACATGTGGAGAGGAGATGGCCCAAAATGACACTCTGGGCCTGAGGAACATTCTTCTCATGCAAGTTAGGGAAGAGGGCTATCTCAGTGGTTGCAGGGCCTACAGATAGAAAGGACTCAAAAGCCCTGAAAGAACTCAACCTCAACTTCATGTTGGGTTCAGATAGGGGAGTACAGAGAAGGGAATAGGCACAACCCCTGTCCTGAGGTTGAATGCATCACCAAAGCTGGCTGGAGCACCCAGGAAGTATCCATCACAGGTCTTACAAGGAATCCCTCATGGAAACAAAATTTGATGTCAGTTCTCTGCCCTTAGCTAGCTCCAGGCAATGGTAACTTCTGGGGTAACTAGTCCAGGATCCTACTGTGGGAACTAGTGTCCCTCTGATGGGCACCCAGGTTCCAGGAGCCACTCAGCCAGCAGAGACTCTCAGCCCTGCTTGTGGTCAGAGGATGGTCCTACCCAATCCTTTCTTCCCCTGCTCCTGTCACAGGTGTCAGAAATGTGATACGAAGGTGTCTATTCTCCTCCAGCTTCTTTCCATTATCTAACATTTAAATCGTTATATGTTAATCATTTAAATCATTATCTAACATTTGTATCTTCTTTTTACAGTAGTTAAACTAAAAAAAAGTCAGTTTAGAGAGAAAAGTAATTTAAGAAAAAATGGGGAAAACGTGTTCTTCTTTGGTTGATTGACATACATTTGTAAAAATTCACCGTAATATTTTTTATAAAATTAATAACCCAAATATAACATACATATATGTATGAGTACATTTAAATGTAGGTAGTATATTTACTTATACAATCTGCCACACAAATACATATGTGTGAGCACACACACAGTATGAGAAAAAGAAAAAGAAAAGAAAGAGCAATTATTTTTACAGATAATAGGTATTACTATATTTCTTTCTAGATACCACCTTCTATATGAGTTGATTTAGAAATTTCTCTGATGCCTCCATCTTCCCAAACCATTTCACATCTTGGTGTCTCAATCTCTGAGACCCTGTTACACTGCAGAGCACAAACAACTGGATTCAAATGAGGTGGTATCTTCTCTGACCCCTTAAAGAGCAGTGCCCATGCTGTAGAGAGATGTCCTCCTGATGGAAGGGTCTCAGGATCATGGCCAACAGGAAAGCTGATTTACTTTTATTTACAGGAGAACAAATCTAACTCAACAGGCTCTGGTTATAAATGCAGATCACCTTATGGATCATAAGAAAAAGTTTGAATGTTATATTTTTTGTTGTTATTTGGTTTGGGTTTGATTTTGGTGTTTATTTATTTTCAATTTTCCTGAGAATTGAGAAAGTGGTTAGAAAATGTAGAGGACACCACTCTGACATATACTAACTTACTTAAATATATATTTACTAAATAGGCATATTTATTTAAAGTTGGTAAAGAGGTATAGTCTAAAACCTTGAGCAGGCTAATTTTTTTGTACCACTTCTCTATCTGCCTATGTTCCTGTGAGGAACATTAATGTGCCCAATGACACAGTAATAGTCAGCCTCATCCTCAGGCTGCAGCCCAGAAATGAGCAAAAGTGATGAATTGGTTGAGACATCTTTGGATCCAGTGATGAGGCCAGGAACCTCAGAGCCATAGAGATTATACAAATTTGGGTGGTGTGTCAGGGAAACTCTAGAAATGTTCCCCATCTTGTGCTGGTACCACTGGATCCATTTTTCAGCAACATTGAAGGCATTGTTCAGGGTGCAGATGACTCTGATAGATGTTTCTGGAGGTGCAGAAAGGGAGGATGGCTGAGTCAGCCCAGGCTGAGAAAAGAACCTGAAAACACAGATAATCATGTGTGCTGAAGTGGGACCCATATTTAAAATACTGGTCATCTGAACTAGAAGAATTGACATGGGATAGGAGCTGTCTTAAGTCTCTGAGTTCTGTCCCTCTCTGTGTAATGGGAAGTACCAGGAGGAGTAAGGTTACATACAGGCCATGGTAGACTGGTACTTGATGCCAACAGAGGGACTCTGCTACCCCAGGCTTGTCTTATCCTCTCTGCTGCCCTTGGGAAAAAGAACTGGCTATTCCTATAGATTAAACCCCTCTCTTCATGCTTTCTCAGATTACATCTTATCTCAAATTCATGAGCTTAGAGAGGATTTGAGGATACTGAGGGTGATGCCTGTTCAGAGTTTCACCATAGGAAATGCCATTGACAGAGCAGCTATTGGAAACCTTGCACAAGATCCTGCTCCAGAGCCATCAACAGGCCCTGAGAGTTCCAGACTGAAGATCTCCTTGGGGAGCACAGGAGGCAGTTCTGTCTCTATTAGACCTGAGGCTACTGGGGCTCAGCAAGCTGTGAGAAACACAAAGAAATACCCTGCACAGCTCTTCTTCACCACCTTGTTACAGGTAAATTTTTAGGATCCTAACAGATGAATGCTACCGAATTTTCCACCATTATTGGATATATTGCTTTGCCAGGAATGCCTGTGTAATAAGTTGCACATAAACACAATTTCATGAATATTAGCCTGCTGTTTGTCATTTTAGAATTATGCACTATAGGGAATAAAAAACACAATTATGTGAATGTTATAAGCTCTACCACAATTCAAATTCTGAACAATTGAAATTCACTATTTGGGACACTAAGGGATCTTCTCCAAGTTCTTCACCTTGAATTGAGCCTATAAATTGAGTGAAGGTGGCTGGGATTGTTACACAGTGATAAAGTGCTTGCTTAGCATGTGGGAGGCCCTGGGTTGAAACTCTCATAATTATATATACACACATATTATATGTTTAAATTACATATATCATAGTGCATATTATATTGCAGTGCTAGAGATTCTCAAAAGATTTCTGAAGACATTAATTTGTCTATACAGTAACTAACATGGAAAACAGGATGGGAAGATCATCAGAACTCTGTTCAAAGACAAACTCTTTATAACCTGTTAAACACAAAAACCTGTTGGGTGAGAATAAAAGAACTGGACATTTCTTGTTTGAATAACCAGGAAGGTGTTATCACTATTTATTGTGGTGGAAAATATAGCAATTAGATGTTTTTTCTATCCATGAGAGAATTAAATACTTGTTAAGGAGTCAGATATTTAGGCTTCTCTGTTTAGAAACTGTTGACTGTGACCTTGTCTAGTGACATGCTCTCACCTTGGTGTTAAAGATGTGGTCCAAGCAGTGTGGGGGCAGCCACTAATGAGGAATGTGGATGCTAAGAAGAGAGAAGAGGTGGGGATAGAACCCTGGTACTCCTGTTCAATCAAGAGGAAAGGGTAAGATAATCCTGAAAACACTTTATCAGCTAAAGCTTGATGACCCTTTTGTGTGCATTTGCACTTAATCATTCATGCAGCATGTTTATTAACTAACTAGTATCTTCAGGTCTGGACTTCAAGTGAAAAGGCTAAGAGAGACTAGCACTTCTTTGGCTCCAGCAAAGGACACAGAATGGACAAAAGTGGAGTTCGCATAATTAAATATGTATTTTTTGGAACATTTCCTCACAAACAATTGAAAGATATCCTCAATTTTGAACTTATTTAAGAACAGAAACTAACCAGACCTTTTCTTAACCTGTCTCCACGGACAGTCATCATTGAGCTGACAGAGTGGTCAGTGACCAGTTTTATGATTCTTATAAACTGTGATCATATTTCCATCTAAGCTGTCATGTGCAAGCTTCAATTTCTGTTCTGCATCTGGGTCTGACTGTGCTGAGCATCGCTGTAATGTTTCACACTTTGAATTTGTTACACCCTCAGGCTGAACATCTAAAAAATCAGGCTGCTTTGCCCACAGCAAGGGAGCCTGAGAACAAGGAACTGTCTGGTTTTTATGTTTCAAATCAGGGTCCTGGTGCTTGGCTCACCTTCTGCTGCAACCAGTATGCACACATCTGATGCAGAAACCTATTTCCACCCAATTCCTAGACACCTTTTAAGTTGCTCACCAAAGCAACTTTCATTACAATTGATGATCAGAAACATCGTCAAAAGTCCCAAGTTGAATAATAGGATGGATGGGTCTTCTGTGATATTGTTATTGTTTTCTTTTCTTTTCTTTTCTTTTTGAGAAAGGTTGTCCCTTAGTTTTTGAAGCTTTCCTCCAAATTTTTGTTCCATTTCCTAGGCTCCTGCGTATCTGGGATTTCTGGCATGCACCACCACAGCCCATAAACAAATGCTTTTCTGATGAGAAATCAAACTTAAGCCATGGAAGTGAAAGAGCTGAATGCTAGCCAGTACATCACCCAGAGCAGCTCTTTGTGTATTCATGCATATAGACCTACTTGGGAATTTGCACAAGGACCCTCTGGACATTCTTATGGCCAGCAGTCAAGCTTTTTCTAGCTAACTTTCTTCCCCAATGTTCACTTTATTATCAGGCGGTGGCGGAGGGGGGGGTGGGGATTGGGAAGCAATCACTTGATCTTTTCCTCCAGCTGTTTGTTGTACAGAGCAAGCTCTAATGCAGCCTATTCTGGTCTCAATCTGGCCACCTCATAGTGAGAGTTTCTCTCTCTCTCTCTCTCTCTCTCTCTCTCTCTCTCTCTCTCTCTCTCTCTCTCTCTCTCTCCTGAATCTCTTTTCTCTATTTTTTTGGACATAATTTTCTATTTTTTTCAAACATCTGACTATTTTGCCCCAAATTTGCAAGGGACAATCTGGGCTCCCTTATATGTCCCTTGACTTCACTTCAGGAGGTTTTAAAGTGAGAGAATGAACAACAACATAGCAAACAGGTGGCACTCAGACCTCCTCAATTTTTAAAACATTCTGTCTCTTAGCTGAAACTACCAAATAAATATTTTGTCCTGAGAGAATCCAAGGGGAAATATCTCAGGTCCAGATCTTGCCATCTTTGCCATCCTCCTTAGATGTCCTAGCACATCTCCTTGGAAGATGAGGTGTCTGCCACACATCTTATAATTACTGAGAATCTTAGCTGAGATGGGAATAAGGGGGAAATGTGAAAGTCACTCCTTTTTAAATTAACTCACTGAGCTTCAGACCAGATTTGGAGGCTCCACAGGCAGGACACATACTTAAATGGTTTTTTTCAATCTTTTCTCATGGATATGTCACAATTCTGGACACAGCTTGAAATCCACACCTTTACCACTTGTCCCTGTCATGAGCCTCCCTGATGTGTCAGCTGTTGTTATCAGCATAAGGAGATACCACAGTTTTCTTAGGAGTACTCCTGTCATTGGATGAGCTCCAGGAAATGTGCTATAGGTACAGAACTCCTTGAAGAAGTCATGGCAATGTAAGAGTTGCCCTAAAATCTCTGACCTGAGTACACACAGCAGGAATCTTACTCTTCCAATGGTCTTCTGCTTCCAAATAACTCCCTGGGACTCATGCATGTCAGCCCTCCTACCTTTTATCTCAGTCCAACCACAAGCAAGCCCTTGACTAGAACAGTTGTTCTACAAAGTGAGAAAGAGAAGGGCCTGGCTAGACCTGCTACGGTTCATTGAGAAGATGCCGAGTTGAGTGAATGGTGAGCAGATAACAAAGGAAAAGGATTTCTATAGTTTTTCATCAATTTTTGAGGAAAGATCTTAATCTAAGAGATCAAAAATACAATTAACATAATCAAGGCTGCATTATATTACTTATGCATACTGATGAAGTTATAAAATAAAATTTTAATACACATGTGAACTGAGAAACATCAACACTGGACCATCAATATCCACATATCCAGGGACCACAAAGGTCAGTAGAATCAAGGGAAATTCAACACATTGTGGTGTTGAATTTCTTCCACATTGTGGAAGAGTCTCAAAAGAAATGTATAGAGTGGAAGAAGTCATTTAAAGAAGAATATCTGGGTGGGGGTTGTGGCTCAGTGGTGGAGCGATTGCCTAGTACATTCGAGGCCCTGGGTTTGATCCTCAGCACCACATAAAAATAAATAAACATAATAAAGGTATTGAGTACACTAAAAATAAATATTAATTTTTTTAAAGATGAATATCTATTCTGTATTTCTCAATATAAAATTTATGTAACAGAAAAACTGACCAATTATCAAAGAAAGTAAGAAAGTCAATGATTGCCTGGAGGTTCTGTGAGCAGATATGGAGGGAGGATTTCCAAAGGGCAAAGTAGGCTTGTATGTTTGTGGACAGATTCCTTGGCCTGGCTGTCCATATGTTCCCAAAGATGTAAAACTATCTCAAACATGTCAAAGTTTTCACTTATGTGTGTTTTATTGCCTGCCAAATATTTCATGTTAGAAAACTTATATCAAAGTAGGTTAAATCACAAACACACAATGAGGATTAAGGGGAAGAAGACACAATTCTAGAATTCCTATAAATAGGGAAGAAAGGATGGTGGAACCACAGTATTTCCAATCAGATGTCAAGTCAGAGATGACTGGGGTTGCACTGGGGTAGCACTCACCACCTGAACTTCAGGGCAAAGAGACCATGGCATTCTGTTTAGCTTCTCAAGCTAAAGAGGAGCAGGAACTTACATTGATATGGAGACATTTTCCTAGGAACGTGTTGCTTTGAATGACTATGAGGGCAGAGGAAATGAGGCTTCTCACTCAAAGAAGTGCCAGTAGATTCAGCTGGGTCTATAGTAGTGGTAGAAGAAAATACAAGAGACCAGGCCTGAGCAAAGCTGCTGGGTCTCGGCCCTTCTGTCAGATGGTTTAAAGGATACCTGTCTTACATCCCCCATGAACCTAGAGCACTGTGGGAACATTGAGGCTGTTATCATAAGACTGACGGTGATAGTCAGCATCATCCTCAGGCTGGAGCCCAGTGATGGTCAGGGAAGCAGAGTTGCCGGCCTTGGAGGCATAAAAGTGATCAGGGACCCATGAATGTCAATTGCTATTATCATAGATAAAGAATTTAGGAACTGTTTCTGGGAGCTGATACTATCATTGCACATAATTGCCACCAATATTGTTGCTGCTTCCAGTTCAGGAGATGGTGACCCTCTGTCCTGGAGTCCCAGAGAGTGAGGGCTGCTGAGTCAGTACAGACTAGGCCCAGGACCCTGGAAGTGGAAGAAACACAGAGAGCATGATTTTTGTCTAGAAATAAGAGTAGAATCATTGCCTATATCAGAGGACACCCACACCCTATTCCACCTCCATATCTTGTCACCTATGAAGAGGAGACAAGACCAGGCTATGATGAAGATTATCCTGAGCTCTGCTTTCTTTTCCTGATGCTGAGCAGAGGTTCCTCCCAAGTCTCTCTCTAGCCCTCTTTATACTCTGAGAAGAGGTGGGTCTATCCATACTAACTAGGTTCCTCCAAGTTTTCTGATTGCATCCTGAGTCCTGTTTAAGACTCCTATACAAAAAGATGCCCAGTGGTTGTGCAGGGGTGGAGTTGGGTTGGCTTAGGGGTGTGGAAGGTCATAGCTGTGAGCCCTAACAAGAGAGCATCAGGAGGGCCAGGTGACTCATTATCCTTCTGTGTTTTTTTTATTTTTCTGTTCCCTCTGATCTGCAGTGCTCTCTGTTGTCCAAGCCCTTATACATCATCATGTGACATTCTGATCAGAATCCCTGAGACAGTCCTACATCCCCATTACTTCCACACTGCCTCTGCCTAGGTGCCAGGCCAGTGAGCCCCTTGTGTGGCCTCCTCATTACCTCAAAAGTCCTCCTTGCATTCCTCAGACTCCTCATGTTGAATTTATGCATAGTTCACTCGACTCTTCCCTGGACAGGACTAAGATGGTGTCTTTGATATAAATTCTTCTCAGATCAGGTGGACATAAAGTTTTTGGTTTTATTAGCTTGAAGGTATCATATAGTTTATCCACAACACAAAAATTTTGTTCCAGTACTCATTTCAACTTGGACTTGACAAGGAATACAGTTGCAAAATCTTATGATAGCCAGTTGAAGATATTTAGAAGATACTTGATTACATGATTTTAAGCTTTCCCAGCTCATATATTTGTAAAACCTATTGTCAGCAAGTGAGACTGATGGTTGTGACAATGAGTAAGTTATAGCCATATAGAGCTGGAGACCCTGAAAGGACTCAGATTGCAGGATTCATAATTGGTTTTAGTCATGGATGATTATGCATTGTCCTAGTTACTGGGAAATATGCAGGTAGTGTAGGCATAAATATCAACTTTTGTTCATATTTGTTCACTATGATTCAGTGAATCTCAGGAGGGTCCCAAGTTTCCACCTGAGGAAGTAAATCATATGCTAAATTTTTTTTAACTTTTTATTTATTTTTATTTTATTTTTTATTTGTTCTTAATAGTTATAGATGACAATAGAATATATTTTCATATATTATACATATATGGAGTATAACTTCCAATTCTTTTGGTTATATAGGATATATAACTACATTGGTCATGTATTCATATATACACATAGGAAACTATGTTTGATTCATTCTTCTTTAATGTTTCCATCCCCCATCCCTTCCCTTCATTTCTCTTTATCTAACCCTAAATATGTCTATTATTCCTGACAACCTGCCCTTATTTTGAGTTAGCATTCACAAATCAGAGAGAACATCCAGAATTTGTGATTTTAGGATTGGCTTATTTTGCTTAAGATGATAGTCTCCAGTTTCATCCATTTATTCATAAATGCCACAACTTTTTTCTCTTTATGATTGAGTAATATTCTTTTGTGTACATAGAACACATTTTCTTTATCCATTTATATATTTAAGGGTACTGCATAGATGCATACACTGCTTATTTATAGGAAGAATAAACCACTTAAATAAGGACATTAGCCTATCATTATAATCCCTTAATGTCCTTAAATAAGGACATTAGCCTATCATTATAATATCATTATAATCCTATCATTATAATTAATTCTTCATTAATTTAAACAAAAATGCAGGTTTTAAAATTACTGAGATTTGGAGGGATGTTAAATGCAGATTATTTTTTCAATCAGGCTTGATATTATGACTAAAGTAAAATTAACCAATTTTGTTGTTTGTTCTAAGGCTTTGGAATATTGAAATTTGTAATTAAGTTTGAAAAATATCTTACATGGGTAAGAAAATTCATTTTAAAAACTTTTAATTTTACTGCTTCCACTTGAGGCAGAACATCTCAATTCTATTATTCACATATATAGTTTACTTGAGTCTAAAATTAAGAAGTTTAAGAAAGCAAATAGAAAGAAAAAAATAAAACAAGTCCTTACATGTCAATCTGCAGAGACATCAGGGAGGTGTACATGTTTAACTCAATGTTATTGTTTTAAAAAACAATGCATTTACAGAATTCAGTGTATAATTTGCAATTACAATTGCTGGGTCCTGATGGGTAGAGATACTGATTTGTCAGGAGGAATTTGCAGTTTGTGGTTTAAAATGAGAGCAGAAGAAATAGGAAAGGGATGAAATGTTAAGTGCCTGTTATGTGTGACTCCTGAGCCTAATAAACCTCATGTGGGAGAGGAGCAGGTAGTCCGTAGAACAAGATGTGGGAAAGGCACCATCTGTGTTCAGATTCACAGAGCTGAGTCCAGGTGGAAAAGCAGGTCAGAGGGGATTTTGCTGTACTTTTGTCACATTGTGACCATGATATCTAAAGATGGAAAATATTTAGTAATTTCAGAGACAAACAGTTGTGCAGGGATTCTTCCCCCTCCCATAGCAATAAAGCTAAAGATAAATTAACCACCAGTAGGGGACTTAGATGAGTCATTCATTTCTTCTTTCACTCATTTATTCTTTAAGAATAAATAAGGTGTTTCACATGCATCAGACACTAGAGATATGTAGAAAATTCAAAGAATAGTCCCAGGTTAGGGAACATCAGCAGTCAGGTGCAGGAGGGGATAAGATTGCCCACAAGGATACTCCAGGCCTGAGGACCTCCTCCTCATGCAGGTTAGGAGAGGTATCTCAGTGTTGCAGGGCCTGCAGATAGCAAGGGCTCCAACGTCCTGAAAATCCTAAGCTTTGACTTCATGTTGGGTCCAGGTAGGGGAGTATAATGAGGGGAATAGGCACAGCCCCTGTTCTGAGGGTAAATGCAATACCAAAGCTGGTTGTAGCACCCAGGAACTACCCATTACATCTCTTACAGGGGATCCTACAGGGGAACCACATTTGAGGTCAGCCCTCTGACCTTGGCAGGCTTTAGGCAATGAGGATATCTGGGATAACTAGTGAAATATCCTTCTGTGAGAACTAGTGTCCCTCTAATGGGCATCCAGGATCCAGGAGCAACTCAGCCTGTGAAGACTCTCCAAGCCCTGCCTGTGGTCAGAGGATCTTCTTACCCCATCCTTTCTCCCCCTGATCCTGTCACAGGTGTCAGAACTGTGGTCTGAGTATGCCTGTCCTCCTCCAGCTCCTTTCCATTTTACCTCCTCCTAAAGCATTATCTTATCTAACATTTGCATTTGCTTTTCACAGTCTTCCAAATTTAAAAAAAAAAGGCAATTTAGGGAGAAAAATAATTTATGCAAAAAGTTATTCTTGTTCGGTTGATTGATATGATTTTGTAAAAATTCAAAGTAAGGTATTCTATAAAATTAATAATCTTAATATTACATACATATATGCATGAATATGTTTAAATATGAGTAGGTAAATTTACTTACTACACCTTCCATACAAACAAACATACACACAGAATAATAAAAAGAAATTTTAAAAACAAGCAATTCGTTTTACAGGTATTACTATAATTCTTTGTCAATACCTCCTTCTATATGAGTTAATTTAGATCAACTAAATATATTCAGGACCACTATTGTATAGACCACATCTCAAGCAGGCACTGAAATAAATATATTATTTTATGATTTCCTATTATCATTTCATTTTAACCCAGCAACTGAAAGCAGTGAAGGAGTCATTTGCCCTTATTTCTGTTCCATTTATGCAGCCATAGGTCCTGACCTGGAATCAGCATCCACTGGGAATACATACACTTCCTCTGCCTTGATTCTCCCAGAATTCACTGTGCACATCAGCTAAATTTTGGGCTACATTGGGATGCCACAGATTCCACCTGATATATTGTGTACAACAAGGGAAATGCTTCAGGTTTGCCAGGAGATTCTATATCTTGAAGGCTGATTGAGAGCTTCACCAAATTACGTCTTCAGAGTAGCAAATGTACTGGAGAAATTGGTTTTTGCCTTTGCACTGTGGTGGGGTTAATTTCTAATCATAATCATGAGGACATTTTAGCAGTTGTATTAGTTACTTAAAACACAAAAAATATCAGCAACTTAACGTAAATAGTGTTTCCTATGCTTCTCATTATGTATAACTTCAACATAATAGTTTATAATACCATTTTCTATGGATAAAGCAGGAAACTAACCCAAGCTGAATTTTCACACATTTCTCCTTCACCTGTTAAGCCAGTATTCACTGGAATAGGGCCCATTCATGTCCACGTTTAACCTTCAGTCCTGAACCTTTGTGTACTGTAACAGGAGTGTAAGTCCAGTAGATGGCAGGAGAGTGTTGGAAGTCAGACTTCCATTGGAAGTTTCTAGTAATGCATATACTAGATATTCATATGTTTCACTGAAAATATGCTTAAAAAGAAGTTTTGTAGATACATATCCTATCTTTTTCTTGCCATTTGAAAGTAGATCATTGTTCTTTGCAATGACTTGATATTTTTTGTATGGTAATAATTTAGAAATGAATGGTGAGTCTGATTGCATATTAATCATAAATTCCCAATAAAAAGTATATAACATAATTAGAAAAGCAAAATTGTATTATGTTATGATCATAACAAAATAATAACAGCATTTTTACTTTTATAATTTAAAAGCAAATTAGTACTAATTTGATCTCCATAAATAATATATGAGTATAGACTAACCATCATTTGTTAGTATTTTGAATGAGAAGTGTCTTAAATGTAGGATTCTCTGAATCTTCCTGATGGTTACATATTTGGAGGTGAGCTCCTCTACCCATTGTTCCAGCCACAGAGGGAGAGTAGAAGCCTAGTTTAGAAGGAAGCACAATGAGAAATGGACACACACTGAGAGGGAGAGGTTGAAGCACATGACATGAACCACTGGTAGGACAAGGAGTCATGCAGCATCATCTTCCTTTGAAGTGTTGAACATTTTTACCCTCTGAATCTCTCTCCACCCTGTAAAGTATGAGACATTCTGAACACAAAAAGAGGTTTTGGTTGTACTTATCCATGGGTTAACATCACTGTGTGAATGCCACTACCCATATAGAGTGAGCAGCAGTAATCAGCCTCATCATCAGACTGAGCCCCTGTGATGGTGAGGGCAGCTTTGTTTCCAAGGGGGAGAAGCAGAGAATCAATCAGAGACCCCAGAGGGGCAGGAGTTTGTGCTATAGATAAGCAAGCATGGAGCATGTCCTGGCATCTGCTGGTACCAGTCTGGGTAGTGACCTGTAGAGACTGACCTGGAGCTAAGCCCACATATAAGTGTTACATCCCACCTAGAGACACAGAGAGTGAGGACGCTTGGATCACAGTTGTCTGAGAATCTACCATTAAAAGCAATAAGATAGACAATTGTTGTTATTAAGACAAAGATCCCCCTGAAACACTGCTTTTATCAAGGTATCTCAGGATGCAGTTACCCTCCCCTGACCTGAACCATAAGTGAGAAGCACTAGTAGAACCATCATCCAGGTCATGGTGGGGATTTTCACAAGCACTTAGTGTCCTCACATTCCTCCCTTTGAGTTTGGCATTTAATGCCTCTACAGACCAGGAGGAAAGTTTTTCATGCAAATCAAATTTCCTTTCTTTTCCCACCCCAGTGTTCAGTCTGATGCATCCTGAAGGAGATCATGAAGGAGCAGATGCTGGGAACTCACATAGACCAGTGACTACAGGGAATTGAGATCAGTGAGTCACAGTTGATATCTTTCATAAGATCAGCTTCTTCACACTTCTTCAACCCCAGCAAAGATTTTATCTTTTGAAAGTTAGAGATGAAAATAAAACAATAATGAATTCTCAATGTCTACCCAGTTCCTCTATTTTATTGGAAACCCAGTCCTTCCTGGTTAATATTTCTTCCCTTTACAGTAAGTGAGTGTTATTCCCTTATTAGTTAACTGTCAGACCCTTCTTCCTCAGCATAGATCCCATTGTGACACTCCAGAGCCAGGTCCAGAGACAGGGGTCTCTCACTGAGTATGGAAACTCTCTAGCAGCCTCAGTGGAGTCCCAGGTTGAGATTGCAGACCCCCATAGCAGCAGCACAAGGTTTAGGAACCATCTGCCTCCACTCCACAAAGTCATCCATTATGCATCTTTAGCACAGGTGTAACTACAGAATTTGAGATAAAGTATGATATTCTTCCTGGCATCAAAAAGGAAAAAAAAGAAAACCATGTTCATCATACTTGGAAATAAAATTAATAATATTTCTGAACAAATTAATGTGAACATCGCTATCATTTTAAGACACTTTTGCCTTTGAAGAATATTAGAAATGCTAGATGAAAATATTTGGGAAGTTCAAAAACTCCTTCAATTCCTTTGTGAAGTAAGATTTTCTTTTTAAAAAATGGAGGTCATAACTATAAACTAAAATACAATTTCTAAATTGTTCATAATTATTTTATTATATTTTCATTGTCATTATTATTTTCTTCCAAATCATTCATGGTTTTGTGTTTTAAGAGATCCACTCATTTAGGAATAATGATTCACATGAAAATTTGTTATGGCCAGCAGTCAAAAGTATCTGATAGAGTGTCTATACCTAGATTTGATTGTGTGTGTTTGTAATACAAAGTAAAGAGGATGATCTAAAATTTAAGTAAGAAAACATAGAAATGCTACTTTTAACACATAAAAACCTTAATAATATCAGTTTTTATTATTTATATTAAAACACAATGAAAGAAAATCACAAATTTTTCAGATGCAATTATAAAAACAGAAAAAAATGGTTAAAGTATTTATGACACATTTAAATACATAGGAATTAGGAAATCACAATGACCAGTAAGTAATCCTAACCTCTGCAGTGAGCCCTGTGCTACCTCTGAAATTGACTCAGACATTCTTAAGGAAACACAAATCAACAGTTTTTCTCCTGGGATGTCCACTTGGCAATAAGGAGCCAAAGGTCAAATGAAGAATAGGAAACCTAGGAATGGGAGAAGATTCAAGGGTACTAGGAGCTTACGTCAGCAAAGCAAAAGCAGCTCCCTTGTGTGTACAGGTGATACTCCTTGATGCAGCTAAGAGTTTAATTTGGGTGGTGCATCTTATCCCTGAAGGACCATACTCATATATACTGCACACTGTGGGAATCCATAGTGTATTGATTAGTCCCATTGAAGTCCCATTGAAGTGGGTCCTGTGATTTCATCTTTCTCCCCTGTAATGGCTCAAGTCCCACTTCTGAAAGCTTGGAAGCTGTCTCCCTGATTGTGCAATCTGACATTGTCTCATAACTCTTATATCTGCCCACCCTTCAAAGTCCATGTTTAGCATCCTTCATAAATCAATCTCTCTCTCTCTCTCTCTCTCTCTCTCTCTCTCTCTCTCTCTCTCTCTGAAACAAGCAGTGTCACTTTCATTCTCACTCACTCTCAACTTCCCAGCTTAAAATGTGGCCATTCTCCTTGGCTCACCTTCCCCATCTTATCATGTTTACCAGTGTCTAAAACACATATGATTACCCATCCCAGGCTTAAACTTCCATATCCATGAACCAAAATAAATCTCTCTTTACTTTATATGAACCATGTGTTATCTGTTGTTTTACTAAAACCAAGTCAACCAATATCCATAATGAGGAATGTTTGCATTTGTGTTCATAAATTAAATAGGCTCACTGATTTCTTATTTTCAGTATTGATATCTACTCTTGCCTGATTTCTTCTTATTTTCTCTTCTTTATCTAAATCTTATCCTGCTCTGTGACCATTTTTCCATTCTGCCTAGAAAATAGGCCTAAATTATCTATCCATGAGGGTGAGAGTATGAAATAGGAAGCAAGGGTGTGGGTCAGATCCCAAAGCTAATGTGGCTCCTGAGGGCCTGTGTTGAGAGCCACAGCCAAAAAGGGGCCCCAGCAAACTTTCAGCTGCCAGCAAACTTCCAGCTGCAAGCAAACTTCTAGCTGCCACCTGATGATTGGCTCACAGTGGCCCCAGCAAACTTCTAGCTGCCAACTGATTGGCTCCTCTGTGGTGATGCTCATTGGGCTGTTTCCCCGCCCTTTCAGACCACGGAGCTGCTCATTGGGGGACTTTTTTTGGCTCTGCCCACACAACCCAGCCAATCAGCCTCAAGAGCAGGAGGAGTCAGGGAGGTTGAGAAGCTTGTAGGAAGCTGGTGGTGGCAGTTGGGCTCTGAAGGTTTTTCCTGAGGAGCTGTGTGGTTTGGTGTGTGGGTTCTAAAAATAAAGTTTGTTTCTTTTGACAAGTGGCTCCTGAATTGTGCCCAGCCAGACTGCGGCAGGCCCTGGCAAAGGAAAGTCACTGTGTTGAGGACACCTTCAGCACAAGAGTGTAAAATCAGCATTTCCCTTTGTGGCCTGCCACAGAGCCCTGTCCTGTCTTGAATAATGCAACACTGCCCCCTGCTGGCCTCTGGTCCTGGGTCTGGAAGGCTAACCTGACTAGAGAAAATGCACCTTTCTGATTTTATTTCCCTAGCAGTAAAACCACCCTGGTATTTTATGCTGAGACTTTTTTTTCCACTTGCTTCTGATCTCCAAAAGTCTAAATGCACTGTTTATGGTACCATATATTTCAGAATTAACTGGTAGGTATTGGACTAGGTACTTTGGGTCTTTACCATTCTATGAACCCTTTGAACAATGTTTGAAGACTAAAGCTCAGTAGAGATCACAAGTCATAGCAATTCTGCCTGTGTTCCTTTTATAGGTTTATGTAATTTAAGGTTTCTGCTTTTATGAGAGTCTCCTTTTCTGTTCTCACTAACCCCAATCTACAGGCCTTTTCTTCAGATGTCTGTTTTCCCTAAGAGAATATAATATTATCACAGAATAAGTGTTTTCTGCTTTGACTTGCTTCCCTATGCTCTAATTTGCTCTTGAATGTCAAAACCTGACAAAACTAATTTCATTTGGACTCAGATATATGTAAGTTATTCTTGTTCTATGTTTATATTTTTCCATATGAGCACTGGTATAAAATAACATTGCTATAAATATAAATTACTGTTGTTTAGTTCTCCTACAACTCCTCAACTAAGCTACTGTTTTGAATTTTTATATCAGAGTAATTGTTCCTAATTGGGTTCATTTGCTGAGAGCTCCATGGATTGGAAGGTGGGTAGGTTTATAAAGTCTAGGACTAAAACTCCTGATATTTATCCAACATCATTTCCCCTGAAGAATATTCAAGGACAAGCATAACATGTTAGGCTAACAAGGAAAAATGAGCGTGGTAGGGGTCAGAGAGTTATGCCTTAGTAGAGTGGGTTCATTCATCATCTGGGAACCCAAAGTCATACCTGAGTGTAATCTGAGGAGAAAATGAAACACAGCTTCCCTATGATTTCAGATCTCAGGAAAGATGAGCCCAGCCTGGGAAAGGATCAACGGACATGAAGGGGGTCGCAGAATCCAAACAGGAGTGTGTGTTGTTCATAGGCAGAGACAGAGCAATGATGGGTCACACGGGAGGAGTGGTGATGTTATCTCAATTGACCCTAGGTTGGAGATCTTCTTGGCATTGATAATGTAGCCAAATGTGATTAAGAAAAAGGGTATGTTTGGAGCAGGAGGAAGACAGTGATAATCAGTCTTTTTTTCTTTCTGTTTTTCAGTTTGGAACCTAGAGATAGTCAAGGAGGGCCTACTGACAAAACTGTGGCCCAAGTATAGGACTGAATCCTTGATGGCTGATCACTTATATCTGAGGTCACAGATCTAGAACTTCTCATGAGAAGTCCTGTGTACCAATCCCCACAGTAAACTCCAGTGTTTCTTTTGCTATCCCTATAAAACAAAATGGTTTCAGAGGCATATCATGTGAGTTACAGGTATAGTGTATATATGCAACTGCATACTTATATACAAGTGTGGAAATTTCTGCTCCCTGAAGGTCCACAGTCCACTACTAAAAACTGGAATGTTGAAAAGTCACACTGGGTATTAGAGGAGAGAAGGACAGAAGTCTGTTCCAATGATCTCAAAAAAAACTTACCTATAAAATTCCATATTATCCTGAGTACTATCACATGGAGAAGAGGGTAATCAGCTTCCCAGGAGGACTCTCAGTGTTTTCTAACCAGTGGTGGAGCCGCACTTTCAGTCGCTCAGGTCCCTCAATAAAGTTTGCTGGTTACAGTCCTAAACTCCTTACCACTTTCCTAGCCCAATGCCTAACATTCTGTCCTTGACATCAAAACTGAAGTTGCAGATATTGTGACCCAGAATTTACTTAAATGTATATTTAGAATATGACCATATTAATTTAAAGTTGGTGAAGATGCATAGTCTATAAACCTCAGAAGGCTAATTTTTTTTTGTACCACGTCCCCATCAGCCTATGTCCCTGTGAGAAACATTATTTTGGACAATGACACAATAGCAGTCAGCTTCATTCTCAGGCTGCAGTCCAGAAATGAGCCAAAGTGATGAACTGGTTGAAACATCTTTGGATCCAGAGAAGAGGCCAGGAATCCCAGAACCAAGGAGATTATGCAAATCTAAGTAGTATCTCAGTGTAAATCTAGAATGGTTCCCCATCTTGTGTTGGTACCCCTATATCCCCGAGATTATGCAAATCTAAGTAGTATCTCAGTGTAAATCTAGAATGGTTCCCCATCTTGTGTTGGTACCCCTATATCCCCTTTTCAGCAACATTGAAGACATTGCTCAGGGTGCAGATGTGTCTGACAGATGCTTCAGGAGATGCAGAAAGGGTGGGTGGCTGAATCAGCAGGGGCTTGGCAGAGAACCTGAAAACACAGACAATCATGGGTGCTGGATCAGGAACAATATTTAAGATACTGGTCATATGAACTAGAATAATTGATATAGGATAGAATCTGTATTGAGTCTCTGAGACCTGTCCTACCTGTGTATGAGAGAGTAGCAAGAAGAGTAAGGTTACAGGCCATGGTAGACTGGTGCTTGATCCCCACACAGGAACTCTGCTACCCAGGTTTGTCTTATCCTCTCTGTTGCCCTCAGGGAAAAAAACGGGTGGTTCATGTAAATTGAACTCCTCCCTTTTTGCTTTCTCAGATTATATATGATCTCTGATTCATGAGCCTTAGAGAGGATGTGAGGGAAAAGGATGCTGAGGGAGATGCCTGTTCTGAGTTTCACCTTAGGAAATATCATGGACAGGAGTAGCTATTGGAAACATTGCACAAGATCCTGCTCAGGAGTCATCACCAGGCCCTGAGAGCAGCAGACTGAAGACCTCCTTGGGGAGCACAGGAGGCAGCTCAGCTTCTGCTAGACCTGAGGCTAGTGGGGCTCAGCCAACAGTGAGAAGCAAAAAGGAATTCCCTGCACAGCTCTTCTTCACCACTTTCTGGTCACAGGTCAATCTTTAGGGTCCTCACAGCTGAATGCCTTAGAATTTGCAACCATCATTGGATACATTTCCTTTCTTGGAAAGCCTGTTTGATAAGTTGCACATAAGCACAATTTCATCAATATTAGCATGCTGTTTGTCATTTTAGAATTTTTCTATATAGGGAAGAAAGAACAGAATTCTGTGAATGTGATAAAATCTACCAAAATTCTAAACCTGAACAATTGAAATTCTCTATTTGGGACATTAAGGGTTCTTCTCTGAGAAACTGCACCTTGAGTTGAGTCTATAAAATTGAGTGAGGGTGGCTAGGGTCATTATACAGTGATAGAGTCCTTGCTTAGCATGTGAGAGGCCCTGGGTTGAAGCTCTTGCTATTAAATATGCACATAAATTATATATGTCTAAGTATATATTATATTGCAGTGCTGGAGACTCTCAAAACATTTCTTAAGCAATTAATTTGTCCTTACAGAAACACTAAGAAGGGAAAACAGGATGGAGAGATTCATCAGAGTTCTGTTCAAAGAAAGAATCTTCATAACCCTTTAAACCAAGGACCCGTGGGGTGAAAGGAGGAATATATTAGAAACTGGACAATTCTTGTTTGAATAACCAGGCAGGTGCTATCACTCTGACTATGGTGGAAAATATGGCAAAAATTAGATGTTTGCTCTCTCCATAAAAGTATTAAATACTTGTTAAGGAGTCAGATATTTTGGTTTCTCTGTTTAGAAACAGTTGAGTATGAATTTTCAGAGTGCTGATACCGCCAGTTACCAGGGAGGAGCCTACTTCCTCACATGTTGAAGTTTGAACATTAAAGAAGCACCAGAGGCAAGCATTTACAGAAGGGTTTATTTAAAAAGGGGTAACATAGACTTTCCCCAGAGGGAGAAGGGGACCATAGCTGGTATCCTGGTGTCCCCAGAAGTGAGGCGTTCTGCCATTTTTATATGTTCTAGGCTTCCTTTGTTCTCCTGCCTTTTCCCGTTATCCTTCTTCTTCCTGCTTACATGAGTAGGCCCAGGAATGCTGGTTGAAAGGGCGAAAAGGTAGGAAACAGGTGGGCTAAAGGGGGAATGGCAGGATGGAGAAGTCCAGGACACATTAACAAGCTTATAGCTCCCTGTAAGCGGGGGGGGGGG
Source organism: Callospermophilus lateralis (assembly GCF_048772815.1). Classification (NCBI taxonomy): domain Eukaryota; kingdom Metazoa; phylum Chordata; class Mammalia; order Rodentia; family Sciuridae; genus Callospermophilus; species Callospermophilus lateralis. Next base: position 123,086,792 of record NC_135305.1, on the reverse strand, counting down.
GGGATTCCTGGGATAGGTTACCTAGGAAACAGGTTGAAGTAGGGGCAGGTTCTTGATAAGGGTGGAGGAAGGGTTCTGAAGGAAATAACATTTTAATCCCTCAGGAGACAGTCTCCAAATTTCAAGACTCACTCAAAACTGGCCTCCTTGATCTGACCTGACTCTACATACCTATCTACACTGACTGCCTGTCTAATTCTGGCTTCATTGGCATGCTATCACCTTGGTGTTAAAGACAGGATCCAGGCAATATGAGGACAGTCACTGATGAGGAATGTGGATGCTAAGAAGAGAGGAGAGCTGAGGATAGAACCCTGGTACTTCTGTTCAATCAAGTAGTAAAGGGTAAAATAATCCACAAAACACTTCATCAGCTAATGCTGGAAGCCCATTTTACTTAATCATTCATGCAGCTGAGAAACTAATGTGACTCCATTTTTGACAAAGCAGCCTCTACCTCAGAGCAGAGCCTGTCCAAATGAAGGTGGTGACCCTTGTTAATGGAAAACTCACAGAGTGTGCCTAGGCATGTAGCTACCCTGCTGAGTTGTCTGCAAATAACAGGAGAGATCTGGGGCACCAGGTGTCCCTGACTCAGCAACCTAGTTCCTAAAAAGACCCAAGAATGTTTGAGGCCTAAGGCCTGACCATGATAATCTTAGCAACAACCAATCAGTGTGAGACTGGGAAGATATCTGGAATACCAGGCGACCCATCCCTCAAGTAGTCTCAGTGCTCTGTGATTGATAACATGGTAGGAAAACATGTGGTTTAGCATGTACACCCCTTGCAGCTTAAACCAATCATCACTCTTACCCAACTTGTTCCCGCCAATGAATGTACTAATCAATGCTAAGAGTTGCTGTTTCAGGGATGAGAGGTGGGAGGGAAAGGGAGAGAGAAGGGAAATTGCATGGAAATGGAAGGAGACCCTCAGGGTTATACAAAATTACATACAAGAGGAAGTGAGGGGAAAGGAGGAAAAATAATACACGGGGGAGAAATGAATTACAGTAGAGGGGGTAGAGAGAGAAGAGGGGAGGGGAGCAGGGATAGTAGAGGATAGGAAAGGCAGCAGAATACAACAGACACTAGTATGGCAATATGTAAATCGATGGGTGTGTAACCGATGTGAGTCTGCAATCTGTACAATCTGTATACGGGGTAAAAATGGGAGTTCATAACCCACTTGAATCAAAGTGTGAAATATGATATATCAAGAACTATGTAATGTTTTGAACAACCAACAATAAAAATTTTTAAAAAGAGTTGTTGTTTGATTTTCCCACAGTATGAAATGATTTTCTATTTGAAGTTATGACACATAAAATATCCCCCACAAAACCTGTAAAATCTCACTGAACAAAGGATCCCGACTCACTCCTTGGAACCTCTGTGTCAGAATGGTTGTGAGTCCAGGCTCGAGCTTGCAATAAAGACTCTTGTGTGCTTGCATTGGATTTGGCTCCAGGAAATCTTTTGGGGTCCCCAAATCTGGCATTACACGGCATGCTTATTATCTATCTAGTATCTTCAGATCTGGGTCCATAGTGATAAGGCTAAGAGAGACTAGCATTTCTTTGGCCCAAGCAGAAGTTACACGATGGACAGAAGAGAAGTTCAAATAATTGAATATGTATTTAGTGGAACATATCCACACAAATAATTCACAGATCTCCTCCATTTGGCTTATATAGGAAGAGAAACTAACCAGACCCTTTTCTTAACTTATTTCAATGGATCATCTTCTTTGGGCTGCCAGAGTGGTCAGTGTCTGGTCTTATAATTCCTATATCCTGTGATCATATTTATATCCAGACTAAGTCATGTACAGGTTTCAATCTCTGTTCCTAGTCTGGATCTCACTGTGCTGAGCTTCACTATAAGGTATCACACATTGAACCTGTTACACTGTCAGGCTGAGCCCTGAGAGAATCAGGCTACTTTGCCCACAGCAAGGGGGCCTGTGAAAGAGGAAGGTAACCCAGACTGTCTGCTGTTTCTTTTTCAAATCAGGGGCTGGGAGCTTGTCTAGACTTCTGCTGCAACCAGTATGAGAAGTGATCATTGGTGACCAAAGCTGTGCTGGACCACAGATGTGAGTAACCATCTCTCTAGAGTAAGTGTTCAGTGAGTGCTCCTAAGTCTCACAACCTGAGAAGTGGACCCTAAAACCCAAACAAACATGTCTATAATGATGAAGGACCATTTCAATGGCCAGAATCCAAAGTATTTATTATCCTGAAAACTGAGTGATGAAGAGAAAGAGACATGTCCAGCCTGTGGTATGCATTTTGGAAGGATCCTCTGGTCCTAAAGTTTAGACCAGACTTCCTGATGGCCCATGATTTCTTACTGAATTGCCTGCTGGAGGGGTCATGTTTCTATAGTGTATTATATAAATATGAGACCTCAACTTCCAAAACATCGTCCTCAGTCCTGAGAGCACTTAGATTTTTAGAGGTAGACCCAGAGTGGCTGTGTGCTTTGGATTTTCCCCAGGAGAGGAACCAGCTGCTCTAGCACTGTTCATGGTCCACTGAGCAGATTTTCATGATCCAATAAAGCTGAACCACTTGAGTTTCTACCATTTTTTTTATGAATATCCACATTGCCCCCTAGAGGTGTTTTGGTCTAAAGCTGTAAAGTCTCATTTGATAAAGAACAGTTCAATTGTTTGTATAACTTTGCCAATGTAGTTCCAAGACTATCTCACATTCATTACTTGAGTTTTCTATGAGCATTCTTTTTTATATCTATTTATCTGTTTTTGTATCTTTGTTTGTTGAAACCATTCCCAATTCTGTGAAATTCATTTTTAGTGTTGCATGCTCTTGACTTTATCTGAGTATCTTTTTATCATAACATGCTTGCACTTATTTTGTATAAGGCTTCATTGGATTATGATGATTGTATGTTAATAGTGAGATTAACTGTACCCACATTCATACATACAGGAAACATAATTTCATCAAATCATTCCCTTGTATTCTCCATTTTCCTCCATTACACTCTCCCCTAAATGTATTTCTCTACACAACTAGTCTCATTTCTGGTTTTAATTAATTAGTGCATTGAAATTATTAAGAAAATTGGGATTCACCGTGATATATTCATATTTGCATATAGCATCATTTGTTTGATGTCATTCTACAGTACCTGCCCATTCTCTCATATTCTCCCTATCCTAACCTACTTCCTCTGTTCAATATTTCTTCCTTCAAGGACCCAGTTCTTTCTTTCATAAGTGGAAGTTATTGAGAGGAAAAGAAATAAGAATGGAACCTCAATCATGAGTGTTTTGAATGAGTAAAGAAGTTGTTTTCATGACCAACATGCTGATAGGGTTATTTATTTTGAGATTCTCATTGAATACAGAGAAGGCTTAAGTGGAAATGCTAGTAGTAATAAATTCTACAGGGTGAAGAGAAAAAGAAAGAGGAAATGCTCCAAGTTAGATAATAAATTTTCTTTTCTTTCTGTTTCATTTTTGTAAAAACTAGTTCAGTGGAGATAAAGTCAGTTATGCAGTTGGTCAACCAGGTCTACATGACCACTCTGAATGTTCCTAAGCACAAGAGACTAATGTGGGTGACAGTCTGAGAAGAGCCTCATGTTAGTGAGGACACTGTTTCCCACATTGATGATCAGGATGAGCAGTTTTCCAGTTGTCTGCCTGCAACTCCCAATCTTGCTGATCAACCTGCTGTGGAGTAAGTAGAGTTTATAACAATTCAGACACCCACTGAAAACACATTATATATTAGCACTGAGATGCATAGACTTAGCAGTTTTACTTTGCTATCAGACCAGATAGTCTTTGTCATTCTGTATGAACACAATTGCAATTCTGCGATATAAAATAATATGGCAAAATTCTTGCTCACGTACCTTTTGCACTACATGTGTTGAATGGTGATTGGCCATGTGTTCATTCTCATTCTGTTACTAACTCAATATAGGATCCCTCATTGCAATAATTCTTGTCAGCATGCAGAAGGAAACATGCAGGGGAAAAGAAAGGCAATATATTTTCTACTTACCATGGTAGTGTGCAGATGTAGCACAGGCCTCCTCTGATTCTACTTTCTCAGGAAAAGCAGACCCTGAGCCAAGGAACCCTTCAAGGAAACAGAGAATTATGTCTGGAACTCAAAATACCTGAAAATCTGGAAACCATGACACTATCTGTGCACAAATCTGATGCAGAGTCCTATGTCCACTCAATTCATGGACACCTTCTAAGTTGCTCACCAAAGCAATGTTCATAACCATTGATGATCAGAAACATCTCCAGGTCCCAAAGTTCACCTTATGTATTTGTTGTTATTGCTTTGTCTTATTTTGTTTTAGAGACAGGTTGTCCCTCAGTTGTTGAAGCTTGCCTCCAACTTGTTATTCCCACTGCCTAAACCTTCTGAGTATTTGGGATTACAGGCATGTGCCACCACAGTGGGGAAAAAAAAACTTCCCTAACTAGAAATCAAACTTGGGCCATGGCAGTGAGAGAGATAAATGCTAACCGTTAGATCACCAAGAGCATCTCAGAACAAATAGACCTACTGTTGCATTTACAGAAGGATCCTCTTGTAGTTCTTATGGCCAGTAGTCAAGTTTTCCTGGCTACCTATCTTCTCAATGATCACCTTATGTATACAGGGGCTGATGGGGTGGGGTTTATTTGACTTACTTCCTCCACTTAGTTGTACAGAGAAGCTCTGAATGCAAGCAGTTCCATCACACACTGGTCACCTCATGATGAGTTCCCCCTTTCTTTTTGAATGTTCAAACATCTGACTATTTTGCCCTAAGTCTTAAGGGACAATCTGGGCTCCCAGGTATGTCCCCTAAATTTCCTTCAGTAGATTTTTAAATGAAGGAAACACATAAACATACCAAACATGATGGCACTCAGACTACCTGGATTTTTAAAAATGTTTTGTCTCTTGGCTGCAACTACCTAATCCATTTTTGGTTCCTAAAGTATCTAAGGGGAAGTATTTTAGAACAAGCTCTTGTCATCTTTTCCATCCTTCTAAGATGTCACAGCATGTTTCTTTGTAAAATGAGGTGTTTTATAGACACTGGATATAACCACTGAGCTGACATGAGATTAAGAGAAAAACTTAAAAGGTGCTCACTTCTTATTTAACTTACTAACTTCAGAAACCTTATTTGGAGGCTCCCCAGGCAGAACAGGGACCAAAATAGCTTTTGTATCTTTTCTCAGGGAGGTGCCACAGTCCTGGACACAGCTGAAAATCCACACCTTCACTGCCTGTCCCTGTCCTGAGCCTCTTTGATGTGTCAGCTGTTGTTATCAGGATATGGAGATACCACAATTTTCTTGTCATCAGATGGGCTCCAGGAAATGTGCTGAAGTTGTAGAGGTCCTTGCAGAAGTCCTGACAATGTAAGATACACCCTCAAACCTGTGACCTGAGACCAAAAGGTAGGAACCTTGCTCTCCCAATGGTCTTCTGCTTACAAGTAACTCTCTGGGAGTCATGCATGTCAGCCCTCTTGCCTTTTAATTCAGACCCAACATAAGCCTTAAATTAGGACACTTGTCGTCCAAAGTGAGGAAGGAAAGGGCTGGGTAGACAAGCCCACAAGGCCAATGAGGAGATTCTGGGTTCAGTGAACAGATGACAAAGAAATAATATTTCTGATTGTTTTCCATCAACTTTTTTAGAGAAAAAGAGGTCAATAATTCAATCAATACAATGAAGGCTGGATCATATTGCTCTCTATACTTACAGAGTTGTAATATAAAATTTTAACACACATGTGATCAGAAAAAAAGGTGTGCATTTACACAGTGATCCACAGACCACAGAGTTCATGATGTGTCCCCAACAGAATCAAGGAAAATTAGACAAAATGTGACAGGGTTTTGAAAGAAATTTTTAAAATGGAAGACATCATTGAAGAAGAAATATCTGCTGTGTGTTTCTAAATATAAAAGAAAACCTGACCAATATTCACAGAAAGAAAGTCAGTGGTTTCCTGGGAGGTTCTGTGAGCAGGGATGGAGGGAGAATTCCCAAAGACAAAAGTGGGCTTGTGTGCTGGTTGACAGATTCCTTGGCCTGACTGTCCTGATGTTCCCAAAGGTGTGAAACTATCTCAAAATCTGTCAAAGTTTTCACTTATGTGTGTTTTATATTCTTCCAAATATTTCATGTTAAATAACTTAAATAAAATTAAGCTACAAAATCAATCACCAATATATACAATGGGGACTAAGGAAAAGAAGACACAATTCTGGAATGACTGGAAATAGAGAAGTGGATGGTGGAACAACAGTATTCCCCATCAGGTGTCCAATCGGAGATGACAAGGGTTGCAAGGCTGCCTCATCACCTGAACTTAAGGGCAAAGAGATCACAGAATCCTATTCAACTCCTCAAGCTAATGAAAAGCAGGAATTTCTGTTTTTATGGGTATATTTTCCTAGAAACATGCTTCTGTGAATGATTCTGGGGGGAGAGAATAAGAGGCTTCTCACTCAAAGGAGTGCCAGTAGATTCTGCTGGGCCTCTACTAGTGGTAGCAGAAAAAGCCAGAGACTAGGTCTGAGCAAAGATGCTGGGTGTTTGCCCTCCTAACAGATGGTAAAGGGGTTCTTGTCTTACTTCCCCATGAGGCTGGAGCACTGTGTGAGAACTGAGGCTACTGTCATAAGACTCACAGTAATAGACAGCCTCATCCTCAGGCTGGAGCCCAGTGATGGTCAGTGAAGCAGAGTTGCCAGACTTGGAGCCAGAGAAGCGATCAGGGACCCCTGAGGGTCGATTACTATTACCATAGATGAGGAGTTTAGGGGCCGTTTCTGGGAGCTGCTTATACCAGCTCACATAATAGCCACCAATATTGTTGCTGTTTCCAGTGCAGGAGATGGTGACCCTCTGTCCTGGAGTCCCAGAGAGTGAGGGCTGCTGAGTCAGCACAGACTGGGCCCAGGACCCTGGAAGTGAGAGAAACACAAAGAGGGTGAATTTTATCTAGAAACAAGAGTAGAATCAGGGACCATATCTCAGGACTCCCACACCCTATCCCTCCTCCATATCTTGTCACCTGTGCACTGAACAAGGAATGTGAAGAGAAGACAGGACCAGGCCATGGTGGAGGTCATCCTGAGCTCTGCCTTCTGTTCCTGATGCTTAGCAGAGGTTCCCCCAAGTCTCTCTCTCACACTCTTCATACTCTGAGAAGGATCTACCCATGCAAATTAGGTTCCTCAAGTTTTTCTTAATGTACCTTGTGCCTGGTTCAGACTCCTGTACATAAAATTGTCAAGTGGGTGTGCAGGGGTGGAGTTGGGTTAGCTCAGTGGTGGGGGAGGTCACAGCTGTGAGCCCTAACAAGAGAGCATCAGGCAGGGCCAGGTGGTTGACTCATTACAGTTCTGTTTCCTTCCTGACCTTTTTTAACTGGTCTGCAGTGCCCCCTGTTGTCCAAGCCCATACACATCATTTTGTGACATTCTGATCAGAACCCCTGAGACAGTCCTGCATCCCCATTGAATCTGTCTGTGGGGGAAGGCCAGTGAACCCCTTGTGTGGCCTCCCCATAACCTCAGTATGGCCGCCTTGCTCTCCTCAGACTCCTCATGAAATTCATACATAGTTCACATGAAACTTCCATGTACACGACTAAGATGGTGTCTTTGATATATATTCTTCTCAGATCAGGATTAAGCAGGTGAACATAAAGTGTCTGGTTTATTAGCTTGTAGGGAGCCATCTAGTTTCTCCACAGCATAAAAACTTTGTTTCAGAGGTCCTTTCACCCTGGACTTGACAAGAAACTCTGTTGTAAAATCTTATAAGTTGCCATTCAGAAGATATTTGTATGCATGTTTTTAAGCTTTCTCAGTTCACATGTGTGTAGCCCTTATTGCCAGAAAGTGACTGAGGGTTGTGACTATCATCCAGGAACAGCCATATGGCACTTCAGCCACCATTGGCTACATGGAATGCGACAGGGACCGGATACCCTGAAAGGACTCAGATTGCAAGACTACAGAATGTTTTCAGTCATGCATGAAAATGTGCTGTCTCCTAGCCAGTGGCAAGGATGGGGGTGTTCTGAGCATGAATATCAGTCTTTCCTTGTTAATTTTTTTTATTTATTTCAATTAGCTAACACCAGAATGCATTATGCACTTTGATAGATCATACATAGATGGGATATAATTTCTCATTGTTCTGAGTGTACATGCTGCAGGATCATATTGGTCATGCAGCCACATATATACATACAATAATAATTTGTTTCATTCTACTCTCTTTCCTATCCCCACATTCCCTCTTCTCCCCCCCATTGTGTCTCGCTACCTAATCGAAGGTAACGCTATTCTTCCTTAGTGCTCCCCTCATTATTGTGAATTAGCATCTACATATTAGAGAAAACATTTGGCCTTTGGTTTTGTGGGGCTGGCTTATTTCGCTTGGCATGAGATTCTTCAACTTCAACCATTTACTGACAAATTCTATAATTTCATTCTTCTTTAAAACAGAGTAATATTCCATTGAGTACATTTCCCACACTTTTCTTAGCCATTAATCTCTTGAGGGACACCTAGATTGGTTCTGTAGTCTAGCTACTGTGAATTCAGCTGCTATAAACATTGATATTTTTGTTCATATTTGTTCATCATAATTCAGTGTATTTCTCAAGAGTCCCCGGGTTTTACTTGATATTTTTTTAAGGACACGATACCATTATTTATTTATTTTATGTGATGCTGAGGATTCAACCCAGTGCCTCACATGGGCAAGGCAAGCAGTCTACCACTGACCTGCAGCCAGAGCCCCACAACCTAAAACAATTTTTTAAATATTTTATTTTCTTTTTTCTATTTTAGTTTATTCTTCTTAGTTATAGATGACAGTAGAATGTATTTTGACATACTATACATACATGAAGTATAATTTCCCATTTGCTGGTTGTATATGATATTGAATTACATTTTGTGTATTCATACATGCAAATTGAAAAGTAAGTCTGATCCATTCTACTATCTGTTCTATTCTCAATTCTCCTACCTGTCCTTCATTACCCTTTGTCTAATACAAAGTACTTCTATTCTTCCCTAAAGCCTACCCTTATTGTGAGTTAATATGACATTCAGGAAGAACATTCCACCTTTGATTTTTTGGAAGCATTGGCTTATTCCATAATAATAGTAATAATAGCATAATAATCTCCAGTTCCATCCATTTGATGAATACCATAATTTTCTTTCTCATTATTGCTGAATAATATTCCATTTTGTATATATACCACACATTCTATATCCATTTATCTCTTTAAGGGAGCCTAGGATTTTTCCATAGTTTAGATATTGTGAATTAAGCTACTATAAACCTTGATGTGGCTGTGTCACTGTAATATGCTGTTTTTAAGTCCTATGGGTATCAACCAAAGAGTGAGAAAACTGAGTCAAATGGTGGTTCCATTTCAAGTTTTTTGAGGAATCTCCATACTGCTTTCTATAGTAGTTACCCAAATTTGTAGTTCCATGTACCTTTCCCCCACATCCTCACCAACATTGATTGTTGTTTGTATTCTTGATAACTTCCATTGTGACTGGAGTGAGTCTCGTGACTGGAGTGCAGATTTAATTTGAATTTCTCTAACTGCAAGAGATGGAGAATATTTTTTTCAAAATTGTAATAGTTCCAGATCCAAAGATAAATAACAAGTGCTATTCTGGGGCCTAGAAGATTCCATACTAAGGAATGTAACTTACCTCATGTTAGATTGTTACTGTTCAACTCCAGCACAATTCATAATTAACTATAGAAAAGATTAAAATCAATCAATTGTGTGTGTTTCTGTGTGAATAGAAATTGTGTACAATGTGAAATCCAATATTTTCCATATTTATGAAAGTGATAATAGAGAGATTTAAATATATATTATATATTCTGATTAATAGATTATTTTAAAATAAATTATACACAGAATGCCCACATTGTCAAGTCATTCAAATTTGTAAAATTTAATGTATTAAATTTTAATCAGTGTCCTCCTTCCTTCCTTCTTTCCCCTATGAGGAATGGACCACTGAAGGTCCACTTGAGATTTTCTATAAAATAAATGTATACCATAGTTTTAATGAAAATTTATTTTTCCACCTTCCCATGGTTCTCTCAACTGCAATGACTGTTAATTTCCTGCAGATTTTTCCTTTCACGGGTGAATTTTTCCTTTCACAGCTCCACTTGCCCTTAAATTCAGAAAGAGCAAGATGAAAAGATCTTCTCTACTCCACTGCAGATCAGGAAGTTTAATTCTCTTCTTCATGAGTGTACCCATTTCCACCAGTACATACAGAGTTTACTTTTGATTATTCTTTTCTCTATTTTTTATATAATTCTTTTCTCTACTTTTATCTCCAAATGAACCCAGAATATTTGAACTCTTTACACCAAGCAACATAAAGCAAATAATATAAAATGGACAATGGTTCAAAAATAAAATTTTAGATAGAAAATAAGCACATGATGGTGAAACTGCAAACTGGTGCAGCCACTCTGGAAAGCAGTATGAAGATTCTTTAGAAAACTTGGGTGCAACCATCACTTAACACAGATATCCCACTTCTTGGTATATACCCAAAGGACTCTAAATCACCATACTATAGTGACATAGCCACATCAATGTTTATAATAGCTCAACGCACAATAGCCAAGCTATGGAATCAATACAAGTGTCTTTCAACAGATTAATCTGTAAATGTAATGTGGCATATATACACAATAGAATATTACACAGCCATAAAGAGAAATAAAATCATGACATTTGCTGGTAAATGGATGGAACTTCAGACTATCATGCTATGTGAAATAAGCCAGTCTCCAAAAATACAAAAGGCCAAATATTCTCTGTGATATGTGAATGCTAACCTAGAACAAGTAAAAGTAGGGAGAAGAAGTATTGAAATTCACTAGATAGACAGAAGGGAATAAAGGGAATGGAAGTGAGTTGAGAATAGAAAACACAGTAGCATGAATCAGACTTGTATTTCCTTTGTTCATATATGCATAAAAGACCAGTGTAACTCCACATCTTGTTAAACCAAAAAACTAGGATCAAAATTGCAATGGGTTGCACCCCATGTATGTATATGTCAAAATACATCCCACTGTCATGGGATATCTGAAAACAACAAACATAAAAAGAAAATAAGACATGAAATAACACTAAATCTCACCTATTATTAGAATGTGCATATTAAAGTAGCAATGAAATGTGATTTCATTTATGGGATGGTTTAAATATTTCACAAACATTCTGATATGAAAATAAATGTATACTAAATATTTACTATGAATCAAGGTCCCTGAAGGTGATCCAGAAATCAAAATGAATGATGACTTATGCTCAACTAACATGAGCTCACCTATTCATTAAGGTCAATCTGTGGATAACTGAATAGATCCATGCATACACTGGTTATTCGTAGGAAGAATAAACCATATAATGAGGGTATTAGCTATGATTATAATTCTTTATTCATTAATTTAAACAAAAATACAGGATCTAAGATCACTGAGATGGCAGATTTTAAATGCACACAATTCACTTAACTAGGCTTGCTATTAATGACATATGTAAAATAAACCAATTTTATTGTTATGTTCTAAGGCTTGGGAATATTGAAATTAAGTTTGAAAATATTTTTACATGGGGAAAGAAAACGTATTTTTAAAATTTCGCTTTTACTGCTTCCACTTGGAGAAGAACATTTGAATTCTACTATTCACATAGATACTTTAAATGAGCTTATGATTAAGGAGTTAAAAAGAAGAAAACACCAAGTAAAAGACAAAATGAAACAAGATCTGGCATGTCAATCTGCAGAGACATCATGTAGGTTTACATGCTTAACTCAATGATACTCTTTTGAAGACAAGGCATTTACACAATTCAGTGACTAATTTGCAAGTTCAAAATATGAGCCTGATGGATAGAAACTGATCAATGCTGAAATTTATTAGATATACATAATTATGCATAATTTATAATTTATATAAAATATTATATGTTAAATTATACTGATATTACAGGTTACCATCTTGATGAGTTGCAGCTTCTGTGCTGTATCTGCTTTACTGGTGATAATAGACAATTTTATTATTTTTTTTTAATTTTTGCAATTTTTTTCATTTTTGTTTTTACAGTTTCTATGAACATTGTATAATAGGAGTGAATTATGGTGTGCCAATAATGTAAACCAGAATCTGATGTCTTTTTTTAACAAGAGATCTATTAACAATTTATTTTACTTTATTATTATTATTTTGTAAATACACAACAGTGGAATGCATTACAATTCTTATTACACATATAGAGCGCAATTTTTCATATCTCTGTATATAAAGCATGTTCATGCCAATTTATGCCATTATACATGTAATTTTTTTGCATTACAATTTTTAATATACATATATATCAGAATTTTTCATATCTCTGTTTGTATATAAGGTATTTTGACACCCAATTTATGTCTTCATACATGTACTTTGTATAATAATGACCATCACATTCCACCAATCTTGCTAATCACCTTCCCGCTCCCTTTTCCTCCCACCATTCTTTTCTATCTAGAATTAATCTAACCCTCCCATGCTCTCCCTCCCTACCCCACTATAAGTCACCCCCCTTATATCAGAGAAAACATTCAGTATTTGTTTATTTGGGATTGGCTAACTTCACTTAGCACTATCTTCTCCAATGCCATCCATTTACCTGCAAATGCCATGATTTTGTTATTCTTTAAAGCTGAGTAAAATTTCATTGTGTATATGTGCCACATTTTTTTATCCATTCATCCACTGAAGGACATATAGTTTGACTCCACAGTTTAGCTATTGTGAATTGTGCTACTATAAACATTGATGTGGCTGTGTCCCTGTAGTATGCTGTTTTTAAGTCCTTTGGGTATACTCCAAGAAGATAAATAGTTGGGTCAAATGGTGGTTCTGTCCCCAGATTTCCAAGGAATCTCCATACTGCCTTCCATATTTGCTGTACCAATTTTCAGTCCCACCAGCAATGTATGAGTGTACTTTTTTTCACACATCCTTGCCAACACATATTGTTGTTCATCTTCATAGTAGCTGCTATTCTGACTGAAGTGAGATGATAACTTAGATTAATTTTGATTTGCATCTCTCTGATTGCTAGAGATGATGACCATGTTTTCATATATTGATTGATGGATTGTATAACCTCTTCTGAGAACTGTCTGTTCAGGTTCTTGGTCTATTTTTGATTGGATTATTCGTTTGGGTTTGTGTGTGTGTGTGTGTGTGTGTGTGTGTGTGTGTGTGTGTTCTTAGCTTGTATATACTCTAGAGATTAGCGCTCTAACTGACGTGTGAGGAATCAAAATTTGCTTCCAGGATGTAGGCTTCTTGTTTACCTCACAGATCATTTCTTTTGCTGAGAAAAACTACTTAGATTGAATCCATACCATTTGTTTATTCTTGATTTTAATTCTTGATCTTGAGTTTTTTGGGTCTTCTAGGTTTAGAATCATATCATCAGTAAATAGTGCTAGTTTAAGTTTTTCTTTTACTATACTTATTCCTTTAATTTCTTTCATCTAATTGCTCTGGCCAGTGTTTCAAGAACTATGTTAAATATAAGTGGTGAGAGAGAGCATCCCTGTCTGGTTCTATATTTTAAAGGGAATGCCTTCAATTTTTCTCCATTTAGAATTATGTTGGCCTGAAGTTTAGCAAAGAGAGCCTTTACAATGTTGAGATATGTTCCTGTTATCCCTAGTTTTTCAAGTGTTTGAACATAAAGGGGTGCTGTATTTTGTCAAATGCTTTTTCTATGTCTATCAAGATGATCGTATGATTCTTATCTATAAATCTATTGATGTGATGAATTACATTTATTGATTTACATATGTTGAAACAGCCTTGCATCCCTGGAATGAAATCCCAGTTGATCATGGTGCACATCTTTTTGATATGTTTTTTGTATTCAATTTGCCAGATTTTTGCATCTAAGTTTATTAGAGATATTGGTCTGAAGTTTTATTTCTTTGAAGTGTCTTTGTCTGGTTTTGGAATCAGGGTGATATTAGCCTCATTAAATGAGTTTGGAAGTATTCCCGCTTTTCCTATTTCCTGAAGTAAATTGAAGAGTATTGGTATTAGTTCTTCATTTTTATTTTATTTTTATTATTTTGTAAAAATACACAACAGTTGAATGCAATACAATTCTTATTACATATATAGAGCACAATTTTTCATATCTCTGTAAATCCTGAAATCTTGTGTAGAAATCAGCTGTGTATCCATCCAGTCCTGGGCTTTTTTTTCTTTCTTTTTTTTTTGTTTGCTTAGAGTCTTTTCATGGCTTTTTCTATTTCCTCACTTGATATTGGTGTGTTTAAATTGTATATATCTTCCTGACTCAATCCAGGCAGATTATATGACTTAAGGAATTTATTGATGCCTTCACTGTCTTCTATTTTTTTGGAGTATAAGGGTTCAAAATAATTTCTAATTATCTTCTGTACTTCTGTAATATATATTGTGATATTGCCTTTTCATTATGTATGCTGGTAATTTGAGTTCTCTCTCTCCTTCTCTTCATTAGCATGGCTAAGGGTCTGTAAATTTTACTTATTTTTTCAAATAACCAACTTTTAGTTTTGTCAATTTTTTCTTTTGTTTTGATTTCATTGATTTCACCTCTGATTTTAATTATTTCTTGCCTTCTACTGCTTTTGCTGCTGATTTGTTCTTCTTTTTCTAGAGCTTTGAGATGTAGTGGAAGTCTTTTATTTGTTGACTTTTTCTTCTTTTAAGGAATGAACTCCATGCAATGAGTTTTCTTTTTCCTACTGCTTTCATAGAGTTCCAGAGATTTTTGATATGTTGTGTCTGTGTTCTCATTTACCGATAAGAATTGTTTAACCTCCTCCTTGATGTCTTCAGTAACACATTGTTCATTCAGTAGCTCATATTGTTCAGTGATGTGATGCAGAATGTTTTATTCTTTATTTTGTCATTGATTTCCAATTTCATTCCATAATAATCTGATAAAATGCATGGTAGTATCTCTACTCCTTTGTATTTGCTAAGAGTTGCCCTGTGGCATAGTATATGGTCTATTTTTTTAGAAGGATCCATGTGCTGCTGAGAAGAAAGTGTATCCCTTGAAGATCTGTCCATGGGTAAGAGAGGTGTGTTCAAGTGACCCAAGATTATTGTGATGTGGTCTACTTGACTCTTAAACTTGAGAAGAGTTTTTTGATGAACATGGCTGCATCATTGTTTGGGGCATATATATTTATGATTGTTATGTCTTGTTGGTGTATGGTTCCCTTGAGCAGTATGTAATGACCATCTTTATCCCTTTCTAATTAACGTTGGCTTGAAGTTCACTTTATTTGATATGAGTATAAGAACTCCTACTTGCTTCGGTACTCCATGTGAGTGGTATAATTTCTTTCAAACTTTCACCTTTAGTCTGTGTATGTCTTTTCCTACCAAATGAGTCTCCTGTAGGCAGTATATTGTTGTATCTTTTTTTAATCCAATCTGCTAGCCTATGTCTTTTGATTGGTGAGTTTAAGCTATTAACATTTAGGGTTGGGAGAGAAGATGGCTGCGAAAGGAGTGCAGCACTCCCGTGTACTGCGTCACTGAGCAGGAAAAAGACAAGGTAGAATGGATAAAAGCTAGCTTGTTAGGAATTTCCAGCAAAATTGGGGTGCTCCGAAACCTAGAGGAAGGATTTCCATTGCATAAGGACCTGCTACTGGAGCTCAAACGCGAGAGATTTGTCCGCACGGAGGGTCACGCTGCGTATGCAGCAAATCGCCCTGCGGCCAGAGTCTGCGGCACTCGCTGGGAAACGACGGTAAGATAACAATGCAAAGATACAGCGCTATGGATTCTGCAGGCTCCCGCCAGCTGTGCAAATACTGTACTCAGAGCTGAATTCTGGGCTTGAGACGGGGAAGGAAGCCATCCAATTTGGTTCTCCACATCGGTCAGACCACAGAGGAAGCCAGCGGCCACCATCTTGGAGAGCTGACGTCATCATCTCTGTTTTTTTTTTTTTTTTTGACTGATCACAGCTCTTTCAGCTATAGATCAGCGGGGAAAACTTAAGGGCCCCTCCCAGCTCTCCTGTGAGCGCAATAGCCAGACCGAGGGCGGCACGGGAGCCGGCGGTAGCCGCGGCGGCGGCGAGAGAGCCGGCGGCAGCCAGGGCAGCGGCACGGGAGCCGGCCGGAACAGGCGGGAGCCGCAGCAGCGGCGCGGGAGCCGGTGGGAGCCGCGGCGGCGCTGGCACAGGAGCCGGTGGGAACCGCGCGGCGCGAGACTCCCAGCTACCGCTCCCACCAGTGCTGACAACTGAGGTTCTCTTGCACCGACTCGCCTTGGCGTGGGACTCACGGCTACCGCTCCCACCAGTGCTGACAACTGAGGTCTCTTGCATCAGATACGGGGGCGTGGCTACCAGAAGGTAAGCAAATTTGCTGGGGGTTCTCAGCCCCAAGCTCTACAAACTTAGGGCCTGAGGGAGGCAAACAAGGAGAGTGTGCCCAGGCACTAATGAAACAGCTGCTCCACACGTGTGCAAGGTAGGCGGAACTGTGACCACCGACAAAACAGGCCCAGTGGACTGCCAGACACATCGCTCCGGTTGGGGGAGGGGCAGAGCCGCCGGGCGCCTGCAAGTTACGCAGACCTGCGAATCACCAGCAGATCAGGCCCAGCAAACGCGGAGCGGCAGAGCCACCCCCGGGCCTGCAAGGTAGGGGCACTTGCCACCCACCGGCAGGTCAGGCCCAACAATCTGCGGAGGGGCACAGCTGCCCCACGAGCCTGCTAGGTAGGCAGAACCCTGACCACCGACAGAGCAGGCCCAGAGGCCAGCCAGACACATCGCCCCGCCCCAGTTGGGGGAGGGGCAGAGCTGCCGGGCGCCTGCAAGGAAGGCAGACCTGCGACTCACCAGCAGATCAGGCCCAGCAACCACGGAGCAGCAGAGCCACCCCTGGGCCTGCAAGCAAGGTCCACTTGCCACCCACCGGCAGGTCAGGCCCAACAAACTGCGGAGGGGCACAGCTGCCCCACGAGCCTGCTAGGTAGGCAGAACCCTGACTACCGACAGAACAGGCCCAGAGGCTGGCCAGACACATCGCCCCGCCCCAGTTGGGGGAGGGGCAGAGCCGCCGGGCGCCTGCAAGTTACACAGACCTGCGACTCACCAACAGATCAGGCCCAGCAACCGCGGAGTGGCAGAGCCACCCCCGGGCCTGCAAGGTAGGCGCACTTGCCACACACCAGCAGGTCAGGCCCAACAAACTGTGGAGGGGCACAGCTGCCCCACGAGCCTGCTAGGTAGGCAGTACCCTGACCACCAACAGAACAGGCTCAGAGGACGGCCAGACACATCGCCCTGCCCCGGTTGGGGGAGGGGCAGAGCCGCCAGGCACCTGCAAGGTAGGCAAACCTGCGTCTCACCAGCATATCAGGCCCAGCAACCCGCGGAGCGGCAGAGCCACCCCCGGGCCTGCAAGGTAGGCGCACTTGCCACACACCGGCAGGTTAGGCCCAGCAACTCTCGGAGGGACACAGCTGCTCCACGCACGTGCAAGGTAGGCGGAACCGTGACCACTGACAAAACAGGCCCAGTGGCCCGCCAGATACATCGCCCCAGTTGGGGGAGGGGCAGAGCCGCCACCAGCGCCTTTTAGGTAGACAGACCTGCAACCGACAGACAGAACAGGCCTAGTGGCCAGCGGAGGGGCAAAGCCGCTGCTCACGCCTGCAAGGTAGGCGGACCTGTGACCACCGAAAGAACAGGCCCATCGAAAGTACAGGCACAGCGGCCTCCCGGCGTGGTAGGCACATTGCCTCAATTGGAGGAGGGGCAGAACCACCACCAAAGCCTGCGAGGGAGACTTTGCAGCTATACAAGAACAATATAAATATATAGGGGGAAAAATCAATAACACAACAGTTTCACCAAGCAGAAAGAAACGCGATCAATATGAAAAGACAAGGAGAGAAAGGACCAAAAGCAATGCAGGTCAACTCAACTTTAGAAGAGGTAATATCTGCAGCAGATGGAATGTCAGATAAAGAATTCAGGATATACATGCTTCAGATGATCTGGAGTCTCAAGGAAGACATTAGACAGCAAAATCAGACAATGAAAGACCACTTCGACCACTTTGACAATGAATTACATAAACAAATCCAAGAAGCAAAAGATCAATTATACAGGGAGATAGAGGTTATAAAAAACAAACAAACAGAAATCCTGGAAATGCAGGAAACAATAAACCAACTTAAAAACTCAATTGAGAATACTACCAGCAGAGTAGAACACTTAGAAGATAGAACATCAGACAATGAAGACAAAGTATTTCAACTGGAGAAGAACATAGACAGCTCAGCAAAGCTGTTAAGAAACCATGAGCAGAACATTCAAGAAATATGGGATAACATAAAGAGACCAAACTTAAGAGTCATTGGGATACAGGAAGGTACTGAGGTCCAAACCAAAGGAATGAGCAATCTATTCAACGAAATAATACGAGAAAACTTCCCAGACTTGAAGAATGAGACAGAATCCCAAATCATAGAAGCCTACAGGACGCCGAATGTGCAAAATCATAAGAGATCCACACCTAGACACATTATAATGAAGATGCCCAACATACAGAATAAGGAGAGAATTTTAAAAGCTACAAGAGAAAGGAAGCAGATTACATTTAGGGGTAAACCAATCAGGATAACAGCTGATCTTTCAACACAGACTCTCAAAGCTAGAAGATCCTGGAATAACATATTTCAAACACTGAAAGAAAATGGGTTCCAACCAAGAATTGTGTATCCCGCGAAATTAAGCTTCAGGATGGAAGATGAAATTAAAACCTTCTATGATAAACAAAAGTTAAAAGAATTTGCAGCTAGAAAACCATGTCTTCAAAACATCCTCGGCAAAATATTACAGGAAGAGGAAATGGAAAATATCAATGAAAACCAACAGCGGGAGGTAGTACAGTAAAGGTGGGGGGGAATAATCAAAGAGGAAAACAAACCATGTTTAGTAACATAAATAAACAAATATGGCTGGAAGAACAACCCATATCTCAATAATAACCCTAAATGTTAATGGCTTAAACTCACCAATTAAGAGACACAGGCTAGTAGAATGGATCACAAAACAAGACCCAACAATATGCTGCCTTCAGGAGACGCATTTGATAGGAAAAGACATGCATAGACTGAAGGTGAAAGGTTGGGAAAAATCATATCACTCATATGGACTTCGGAAACAAGCAGGAGTGTCCATACTCATATCAAATAAAATAGATTTCAAGCCAAAGTTAATCAAAAGGGATGAAGAGGGACACTACATACTTCTCAAGGGAACCATACACCAACAAGACATAACAATCATAAATATATATGCCCCAAACAATGGTGCAGCTATGTTCATCAAACAAACTCTTCTCAAGTTCAAAAGTCTAATAGACCACCATACAATAATCATGGGAGACTTCAACACACCTCTCTCACCACTGGACAGATCTTCCAAACAAAAGTTGAATAAGGAAACTATAGAGCTCAATAACACAATTAATAACCTAGACTTAATTGACATATATAGAATATACCACCCAACATCAAGCAGTTACACTTTTTTTCTCAGCAGCACATGGATCCTTCTCAAAAATAGATCATATATTATGTCACAGGGCAACTCTTAGACAATATAAAGGAGTAGAGATAATACCATGCATCTTATCTGACCATAATGGAATGAAATTGAAAATTAACGATAAAAGAAGTAAGGAAAAATCATGCATCACTTGGAGAATGAACAATAGGTTACTGAATGATCAATGGGTTATAGAAGACATCAAGGAGGAAATTAAAAAATTCTTAGGGATAAATGAATACACAGACACAACATATCGGAATCTATGGGACACATTGAAAGCAGTTCTAAGAGGAAAATTTATTGCTTGGAGTTCATTCCTTAGAAAAAGGAAAAACCAACAAATAAATGATCTAATACTTCAACTCAAAATCCTAAAAAAAGAAGAGCAAAACAACAGCAAAAGAAGTAGAAGACAAGAAATAATTAAAATCAGAGCTGAAATTAATGAAATCAAAACGAATGAAACAATTGAAAAAATTGACAAAACTAAAAGTTGGTTCTTTGAAAAAATAAATAAAATCGACAGACCCTTAGCCACGCTAACGAAGAGAAGAAGAGAGAGAACTCAAATTACCAGCATACGGGATGAAAAAGGCAATATCACAACAGACACTTCAGAAATACAGAAGATTATCAGAAACTATTTTGAATCCTTATACTCCAATAAAATTGAAGATAGTGAAGGCATCGATAAATTTCTTAAGTCATGTGATTTGCCCAGATTGAGTCAGGAGGATATTGACAACCTAAACAGACCAATATCAATTGAGGAAATAGAAGATACCATCAAAAGACTACCAACTAAGAAAAGCCCAGGACCGGATGGGTATACAGCAGAGTTTTACAAAACCTTTAAAGAGGAACTAATATCAATACTTTTCAAGATATTTCAGGAAATAGAAAAAGAGGGAGAACTTCCAAATTCATTCTATGAGGCCAACATCACCCTGATTCCTAAACCAGACAAAGACACTTCAAAGAAAGAAAACTACAGACCAATATCTCTAATGAACCTAGATGCAAAAATCCTCAATAAACTTCTGGTGAACCGGATACAAAAACATATCAAAAAAATTGTGCACCATGATCAGGTAGGATTTATCCCTGGGATGTAAGGCTGGTTCAATATACGGAAATCAATAAATGTTATTCACCACATTTAAAAATAAGAACCATATGATCATCTCGATAGATGCGAAAAAAGCATTCGACAAAGTACAGCATCCCTTTATGTTCAAAACTCTAGGAAAAATAGGGATAACAGGATCATACCTCAATATTGTAAAAGCAATCTATGCCAAGCCTCAGGCTAGCATCATTCTGAATGGAGAAAAACTGAAGGCATTCCCTCTAAAATCTGGAACAAGACAGGGATGCCCTCTCTCACCACTTCTGTTCAACATAGTTCTCGAATCACTGGCCAGAGCAATTAGACAGACGAAAGAAATTAAAGGCATAAAAATAGGAAAAGAAGAGCTCAAATTATCACTATTTGCAGATGACATGATTCTATACCTAGCAGACTCAAAAGGGTCTACAAAGAAACTATTAGAGCTAATAAATGAATTCAGCAAAGTGGCAGGCTATAAAATCAACACGCATAAATCAAAGGCATTCCTGTATATCAGCGACAAATCCTCTGAAATGGTAATGAGGACAACCACCCCATTCACAATATCCTCAAAAAAAATAAAATACTTGGGAATCAACCTGACAAAAGAGGTCAAAGACTTATACAATGAAAACTACAGAACCCTAAAGAGAGAAATAGAAGAAGATCTAGAAGATGGAAAAATATACCCTGTTCATGGATAGGTAGAAGTAACATCATCAAAATGGCGATATTACCAAAAGTTCTCTATAGGTTTAATGCAATGCCAATCAAAATCCCAACGGCATTTCTTGTAGAAATAGAGAAAGCAATCATGAAATTCATATGGAAAAATAAAAGACCCAGAATAGCAAAAACAATGCTAAGCAGGAAGTGTGAATCAGGCGGTATAGCTATACCAGACTTCAAACTATACTACAGAGCAATAGTAACAAAAACAGCATGGTACTGGTACCAAAACAGGCGGGTGGACCAATGGTACAGAATAGAGGACACAGAAACCAATACACAAAACTACAACTATCTTATATTCGATAAAGGGGCTAAAAGCATGCAATGGAAGAAGGATAGCATCTTCAACAAATGGTGTTGGGAAAACTGGAAGTCCATCTGCAACAAAATGAAACTGAATCCCTTTCTCTCACCATGCACAAAAGTTAACTCAAAGTGGATCAAGGAACTTGATATCAAATCAGAGACATGGCGTCTGATAGAAGAAAAAGTTGGCTATGATCTACATACTGTGGGGTCGGGCTCCAAATTCCTCAATAGGACACCCATAGCACAACAGTTAATAACTAGAATCAACAAATGGGACTTACTCAAACTAAAAAGTTTTTTCTCAGCAAAAGAAACAATAAGAGAGGTAAATAGGGAGCCTACGTCCTGGGAACAAATCTTTACTCCTCACACTTCAGACAGAGCCCTAATATCCAGAATATACAAAGAACTAAAAAAATTAGAGAATGAGATAACGAATAACCCAATCAACAAATGGGCCAAGGACCTGAACAGAAATTTCTCAGAGGAGGACATACAATCAATCAACAAGTATATGAAAAAATGCTCACCATCTCTAGCAGTCAGAGAAATGCAAATCAAAACCACCCTAAGATACCATCTCACTCCAGTAAGATTGGCAGCCATTAGGAAATCAAACAGCAACAAGTGCTGGTGAGGATGTGGGGAAAAGGGTACTCTTGTACATTGCTGGTGGGACTGCAAATTGGTGCGGCCAATTTGGAAAGCAGTATGGAGATTTCTTGGAAAGCTCGGAATGGACCCACCATTTGATCCAGCTATTCCCCTACTCGGTCTATTCCCTAAAGACCTAAAAAGAGCACACTATAGGGACACTGCTACATCCATGTTCATAGCAGCACAATTCACAATAGCAAGACTGTGGAACCAACCTAGATGCCCTTCCATAGACGAATGGATAAAAAAAATGTGGCATTTATACACAATGGAGTATTACTCTGCATTAAGAAATGACAAAATCATAGAATTTGGAGGGAAATGGATGGCATTAGAGCAGATTATGCTAAGTGAAGCTAGCCAATCCCTTAAAAACAAATGCCAAATGTCTTCTTTGATATAAGGAGAGTAGCTAAGAACAGAGTAGGGACAAAGAGCATGAGAAGAAGATTAACATTAAACAGGGATGAGAGGTGGGAGGGAAAGGGAGAGAGAAGGGAAATTGCATGTAAATGGAAGGAGACCCTCAGGGGTATACAAAATTACATACAAGAGGAAGTGAGGGGAAAGGAGGATAAATATAAGGGGGAGAAATTAATTACAGTAGAGGGGGTAGAGAGAGAAGAGGGGAGGGGAGGGGGGAGGGGGGATAGTAGAGGATAGGAAAGGCAGCAGAATACAACAGACACCAGAATGGCAATATGTAAATCAATGGTTGTGCAACTGATGTGATTCTGCAATCTGTATATGGGGTAAAAATGGGAGCGCATATCCCACTTGAATCAAAGTGTGAAATATGATATATCAAGAACTATGTAATGTTTTGAACAACCTACAATAAAAATTAATTAAAAAAAAACATTTAGGGTTACTTTTGAGACATGGTTTGTACTTCTACCCACATTTGTTTATTTTGTTATTTAACTTCACTTGGTTTTCCTCTTTGATTAGTTTTTCTTTTAGTGTACTCTCTCCCTCTGCTGGTTTTCATTATTGTTTTTCATTTCCTCTTCATGAAATATTTTGCCAAGGCTGTTTTGCAGAGCCAGTTTTCTAGCTATAAATTCTTTAAACTTTTGTTTATCATGCAAGGTTTTTATTTCATCTTTAAATCTGAAGCTTAGTTTTGCTGGACATATGATTCTTGGTTGGCACCCCATTATCTTTCAGAGTTTGAAATATTTTGTTTCAGGATCTTCTAGCTTTCAGTGTCTGTGTTGAAAAATCTGCCATTATCCTAATTGGTGTAACTCTATATGTAATATGATTCCTTTCTCTTGTGGCTTTTAAAATTCTCTCCCTATTCTGTCTACTGGGCATTTTCATTATACTGTGTCTTGGTGTGGATAGGTTGTGATTTTGCACATTTGGCATTCTGGAGGCTTCTTGAATATAGATTTCTGTTTCTTTCTTCATGTCTGGAAAGTTTTCTGATATTATTTAATTTAAACAAATTTGCTCTTTTTTATGATATCCCATATTTCTTGGATGTTCTGCTTGTGGTTTCTTACCATTTTTGCTGTGCTGTCTGTTCTTTTCTAGATGATATACTTTACCTTCATTGTCTGATGTCCTATCTTCTAATTGGTCTACTCTGATTTTTATGCTCTCATTTGAGTTTTTAATTTGGTTTATTATTTCTTTCATATCGAGGATTTCTTTTTTTGGTTGTTGTTTTTTGCATAATCTCTGTCACCCTGTAGAAGTGATCTTTTGCTTCTTGGATTTCTTTATGTAGTTCATTGTAAAAGTGATCTTTCACTGTCTGTATTTGTTGTCTAATGTCTTCTTTGAGATTTCAAAACATGTGTTTCATTTAAATCCTGAAATTTTTTCTGACATTTTTTTCTGCTGTTTCTGTTAATTATTCTAATGATGTGTTGTCTTGAATTGTTTGTGGTACTTTCTTACCTTCTATTTTCATGCTGCTTGCATTTCTTTCCAGCTCTGTGGGACTGGTGTGTTATTGTTTTTACCCTATAGATTTGAAGTGCTCTTGTATAGTTCCAAGATTCCTCCTTTGTGGGGAAGGACAATGTTAACAGCTCCCAGTATCAACAATACATTACCTATGAGCAAATTATTGTTTTTAAGAAATTTATATTTAGTCACAATATCTAGAAATGTTGGATTCAATTGTTATTTAAAATGTAATCAGTATTTTCATAAAAGGTGTACAGTTTCTGATGGCGGACACAGAAATGGGGGTTGGGCATAGGGCATTATGTTAAGGGGAAAAGATGTGAGGAATGAGGTTAATATAACTTAGGAAATTTGGAAGAGAACTCCAATGAAAAGGGTTAGTAGTAGGGGAATAGATGAGAGGTAATTTAGGGTAGACAAGTATGTGGAAGGACAGTAGAATGCATAAAAACAAAAACATATATGTATTTAGAAAATTGCAAGAAGTAAAAATAGTAAAACTTAGGACATTGAAAGAGGAAGAGAGGGAGGAAAAAAACTAAAAAGGAAAGGAAGAAAGAGAAAAAAGGAGAGGGGGAAAGAAAAAATGAGGGGGACTTATGCAATTCCTTTATATTATATTATTCTGGTGACTCAGTTCTTAAAGTACTATTTCATGCAAAGCTCTTGGTTTCACATATATTGGGGTTGTGAGGAGCAGAGGAATAAGGGTAGAGGAGAAAGAAAAAGAATAAAATGGAAGACAAAAAAATAAAGAAAAAAACTCTTAGAATTCCATTTTCTTCTCTTCTCTTCCAGTAGGTGGAGTTATCTATTCCAAGCTTGAGTCTCTGCCCTCAGGGTGGTGAAGGTAATCAGTGTGAGAAGACTGAAGCTCTCTTTCTCTTGCCTGGAGCTTCCCTAATCTTGGTGTCTCTGAGTTGCTTCCAGTTTTTGGACTCCTCCCCTCTCTTGTTTATCAGGTCTCAGCTGTGGAAACTCTCGCCCTTTGCCCTTCACCCTGGGATTGCACCAGGTGGGCAGCTCCCTGGTCACACTGCAATCCTGTTCAACTGACAGCTGATCTTGTGCTGATAGTCACTGTGCCTGAGTTATCATATCTGGGGGGAGGAGGAGTTGGAAACCAGGTTACCTTTTTAATTGCAGATCCGCATTGGTAGCCACACCCACCAAAAGATGGTGAAAAAGGTTTTCCAAGATAAGGTCCATCTGTTTGCCACATTGGGTTGTCTGGTGAGGTGGGAGGAGCTGGGATGTCCTTCTGCTGTGGCTACAATGCAGTCCAGTGACCTGCATGAGAGCAGAGAGTAGGCTGGAGTTATGCTGCTCTGCAGAAGTTCTGATTAGGTGTTTCTGCTCCCCTGCTTGGGAGCCACATGTGTGCTCAAACTGCGGGCTTTGGGACCAGAGCCTGGAGTCTAACCAGAACACAGAAGCTGTGAGTTTTGCGCCATGTTCACAGCTCTGGTGGCTTCTGTGAAAATCTGCTACTTGTGGTCCTGTCACACATTCTAAGATGTTGTATTCCATCTAGGCGAAACTCAATGGAGAATCCACCTGGCTGCTTTCTCGGATTCATGGACAGAGCAGCCAGAAATGGTATCTCCTCTACTTCTCTATGTTGGATCTCCTAATGTCTTATAAACAGTGAAGTTCTGAATTTCCGTAGTAAATTGACATAAATATGAAACCTCTACAGATAAGGGGTTTTACCCACTTGCTCACCTGGTGATTTCACTGTTACACAATATTTCATATACAGGAGACTAATAATTTGCCTTTTCCTCAAACTGGAGTCCAGATATTTGTAAATAATATTATTGGTTGAGAAATCTTTGTATCCAAAGTTCACTGGGAAATTCAGGCCCCAGGTATTTGAGTTTGAGATGTAGTGCTCACATACAAGTCCTGCTATTACCAGTAAATATTTTTTCTACCACCTGTTCAGAGTGCAGGTGAGTCTGGGTGTTGACCCAGAGATGTAGAGAAGGGGAGTAGCCATGTTGGCATAGGCAAAGAGACAAAATCTGCAAGCATAGACTCATCACAATGAAGGGTAGAGGCAGGGGTCAGCGACTTGGGTATTCAAGGCAGAGGGTCATGACTAAGATCAGCAATCTTCCCTAGGACTCTGAGGTCTG
Organism: Callospermophilus lateralis; assembly: GCF_048772815.1. NCBI lineage: Eukaryota > Metazoa > Chordata > Mammalia > Rodentia > Sciuridae > Callospermophilus > Callospermophilus lateralis. The sequence goes on along the minus strand of NC_135305.1, from coordinate 123,060,188 downwards.
TACCTACCTGTGCATTGACAGAGGAGCAGAAGGATAAATGGAGTCCAGGCCATGGTGGACACAGTCCCTTCTTAAGCCTCAATTTTATAGATCCACTAACCCAAGCCTCTCTTATTTCTGCTCCGTTGGCCTCCCAGGATTGGAGCTTCTCATGCAATGTGACTGTACACTATCTCTACCCCATGTGTACTCACAGTGTCTGGGTCCCAGAACCAGGGTGGGTGGCATGATGAACTACCAAATTTACTACTTGGAGCTTAGGAGAAAATGACTGCTTGGACCACACTAATGGCCATATGCATGGAAAACTAGCTATCCTGTACATTGTTTACGATCCTAAGGTGATATCTCTATTGACCAGAACATGTTTAAACAGGACTGCCTATCTTAATATCTAATATTAGAGCATTTGCTCTGGAAAAATTGTAAGACAAGATTGCCACAAAGATATAGGGCAGAGGGCTTTTGTTGGTGAATGTTGAAAGATGAACATCAAGTGGGAGAGGATCACAAGGTCCATCAAACAAGATGAAGGAAAGACAACACCTGTGTTCAGATTCACACAGTGAATCCAGGTGGAAGAGTAGGTTACAGTGGATTTTGTTGTACATTTCTCACATTGTGACCATGGTATAAAAAGGAGGAAAATATTTAGTAATTTCAGAGACAAACAATGGTGCAGGGATTCATCACCTTCCCATGGTAATAATAATAAAGTTAAATTAACCTGTAGAAGGGAACTTAAATGAGTCATTCATTTTTTCTTTCATTTCATTATTTAAGAATAAATGAGATACTTCATGTGCATCAGACACTAGAGATATGTAGAGATTTCAAGGAGTGGTCCCAGGTATTGGGAGCAGCAGGAGTCAGGCAATGATGGGAGAAAATTGCCCAAAAGGATATTCCAGGCCTGAGGACCTCTTCCTCATGCAGGGTAGGGAAGAGGGTTTATCTCTGTGGTTGCAGGTTCTGCAGAGAGCAAGGGCTCAAAATCCCTGAAAGACCTCTGATTAGACTTCGTGTTGGTCCAGTAGAGGAGTACAATGAGAGGAATAGGCACAACATCTGTCCTGAGGGTTAATTCATCACCAGAGCTGGTTGTAACAGCCCAGGAAATATTCATCTCACATCTTACAGGGAATCCTACAGGGGAACCATTTTTGTTTTCAGGCTTCTGCCTTTTGCTGGCTCCAGGAAAGTGTTACATCTGGGAATAACTAGTGCAGGGTCTTTCTATCAAAACTTGTAGTCTTCTAATGGGCACCAGGGATCCAGGAACCCCTCAGCCTGAAGAGACTCTCTCAGACATGGCTGTGGTCAGAGGATATTCTTACCCCATCCTTCCTCTGCCTGCTTCTGTCACAGGTGTCAGAAATGTGGTCTGAAGGTATCTGCCCTCCTTCAGCTCCTTTCCATTTTATCTCCTCCCAAATCATTATCTTATCTAACATTTGCATCTGCTTTTCACAGTCTTCAAACAAAAAAATGCCAGTTAGGGAGAAAAGTAATTTAAGGGAAAAATGGGGAAGACATCTTCTTGTTTGGTTGATTGATGTAAATTTTTAAAAATTCACAGTAATATTTTCCTATAAAAAATTTATAATCCAAATATTACATACATATATGTATGAATACATTTAAATATAAGTAAGTAAATTTACTTACCACATATGCCATACAAACATACATGTAAGCACACACAGAGAATGAGAAACAGAAAATAAAAACAAAAAGTTATTCATTTTACAGATAACAGGTATTACTATATTTTGAAGACAACAACTTCTATGTGAGTTAATTTGAATTAACTGATTTTATCTCAAAGACCAGTATTATATAGACCACATCTCAAGCAGGATTTTTTATGATTTCCTATTATCTCTTCATGTTTCCCAGCAAGTGAAGGTATTGAAGGACTCATGTCCCCTTCTCTTCCATTTTTTTCAGCCACAGGTACTGATCACGAATCAGCATCCACTGGGCACATATACCCTCCCTTGCATTTTTGTTCCAGATGCATTTTGCACACCAGCTAATTTTAGGGATACATGGGGATGCCACAAATTTCACCTGACCTATTCTCTACAATGATAGAAGCACTTCGGGTTTGCCAGTAGGTTCTCTGCTTGGAAGACTGAAAGCTCAACAAAATTACCTTTTTTAAACTAGCAAATATACTGGAGTAATTGGGTTGTGCTTTTGCAATATTCAAGAATTATTTCCCATTCATACTCATTAGGACTTTGTTGCAGTTGTGTTATTTATTTCAATCACAAAAATTGAACCAAGATTTCAAAGGGTTAATGAAAAACAACCTAACTTAGCAATAATTAGCACATGTCAGGAACATTCCTACACAGTGTTTCCTTTTCTCCTGTTGTGTATTACCTCATATAATGGTTCATAATATTATTTTCTATACATAAAGCAGAAAACTAACTAAAACTGAATCTTCACACATTTATTCTTCACCTGTTCAGCCAGTGTTGAGTGTAGTAGTACCATTCATGTCCAGGTATAACCTTCAGTCCTACACATTTGTGTCCTTCATGAGTCAAAATCTCAGTGAATGGAAGGGAGAGTGTTTGGAAGTCATACTTCTATGGGAATTTCTAATAATGCAGATACTAGATAATCATATGGCCCACTGAAATATGCAGTTATTCATATGAACTACTGAAAATATACTTAAAATAAAGTTTTGCAGAAATTGTTCCCATCTTTCGGCTGCAGTTTAAATTATATATTTGTTCTTTGCAATGACTACATGGGATCTCTCTCACCCATCAAGGAGGCTTATGGAACAGGATAGAGGAAAGTGTGGCTGTGAAGTCACAAATCAAGACCTCTGGAGACAAAGCTGGAAGGAGGTCTGATTTTATTGCATAATTACCATGTATATAATTGGGCAGTATGTAAGCAGATTACAAGCAGCCACCAATACAATTTCTCACCTTGTGGTGACCAATCTAGGAGCAGACCTTGGAGCAAACACTGGAAGCACAACACGTGACCTCACTCTCAGGAACTGTGCCTATGGGGTAAGCAGTTTGCCACTCAGGTGCCTAGCATGAGGGGGATGATTTGCCATTCAGGCAGTAGTTTGCCATGAATGCAGTAATCCATGCACCTGCCCCACAAATGAATTGATATTTTAAATCAGTTTCTGAATGTTTTAGGGATCCTCATGTGAAATATGTGGAATAATTTAGACATGGATGGTGATTCTGATTGCATATTAATCATAAATCCCCACAAATGGGTTCATTACATAATTATAAAAGCAAAACTATATTGTTATAACCATAGCAAAAGTATAAAAGCAATTTTGTTTTTATAATTTAAAAGAAAATTAAGTACTACCTTGATCTCCATAATCAAATCAATGTATGAGAAAATACTAACCATCATTTGCTAGTATTTTGAGTGAGAAGAGTCTTAAAGGTAGAAGAGGATGCCCTGAATCTTCCTGATTGTTACCTATTTGGAGGCGACCTCCTCTGTTCCTTGTCTCAACCAAAGAGGGAGAGTGGAAGCCTAGTGTAGGAAGAGGCACACTGAGAAATGAACACACATTCAGAGATGTTGAGGCACATGGCATGAGCCAATGGTAGTTCAAAGGGTCATGCAGCCTCATGTTCCCATGAGAGTTTTCACCTTCTCAATATTTCCTCACCCTGGAAAAAATGAGAAATTTTGAGCACACAAAGAGGTTTTTGTTGTACTTCTCCATGGGTTGAGATTACTATGTGAATGCTACTACCCATATTGAGCGCACAATAATAATCATCATCAGTCTAAGCCCCTGTGATGGTAATGGCAGGTTTGTTTTGGAGAATGGAACCACAGAATAGATCAGAGACACCAGAGAGGCAGTAGTTTATGCTGTATATAATCATGTGGGGAGAATATCCCAGCATCTCCTGGTACTAGCTAGGGGAGTAACCTGTAGAGACTGACCCGAAGCTAAGCCCACAGGTGAGTTTTACCATTCCACCTAGAGACACAAATAGTGAGAGCTCCTGGATCACAATGGTCTGAGAATCAACCACTAAGAGCAATAAGAGAGTAATTGTTATTAAGACTATACTGATGTTTCCAAAGGTGTGAAAATATCTAAAAAATCTGTTCAAGTTTTTACTTATGTATGTTTTATTATATGTCAAATATTTTATATTAGAAAACTTATATAAAATTAGGCTACATCCCCCAACCAGCAAACACCCACCAGAGCTTAGGCTCTGTCCAGATCCACCTCACTGGCCTGCACAGGAGTCAAGGACCAGGGTAGGCCATGGTTTATCCTGCCACCTGCAGAACCCCCCAGAGCTCCAGACCCTCCAGTGACCTTAACAGGAGCCCAGGCCCAGTGAAGGCTTGGGTCTGCTCCCACACACACACCTAGGAGACCAGATCTAAATCATTTCCATCTTGAAATACTGCAACCATTCACATAGCCTTCCCTACATAGTAGCCTCTATCTTGGGACAACAGACAGGGTCTAGAAATAGCTGCACCTTGGAGCAGGCATCCCAAAGACAGTATACGGCCCACCCTTTCAGTCCCATCTCTGAAATACATTGCATCATCTTGGGGCACCTCCACTGCCATCTTTAATTACCTCCTGCCATTGCCTCCATCATGTATTGTTGCAGTAGCATCCATTCTGGGACACTGACAGGGTCTGGGAGCCCAACACCAAGATGAGGTACTGATAATCTGCACAGATAATACAAGAGTATAGGGTAGAAATTGTAAAACCTCAGATCCACACTACAATAAAGGAAATCACATAGACAACATGAAAAAACAAGGAAGGAATGTTCCCCCAAACAAACCAGGATACTACAATACATGAACCCTTGTATAGCATAGTTGATGAAATTTCAGAGAAGGAGTCCAGAATGTTCATAATTAAAATGATCAGTGAATTAAAGAATGATCTAAATGAGAAAATACAGGCAGAAAATGATTGCTCCAACAAAGGGATAAGAGAACAAATACAGATGACTATTGATGATATCAATAAATAGATAAGGGAACAAATAGAGTAAGAAAATATTACTTCAAGAAAGAGAAAGAGATTCTGAAAAAAATAGAAATCTTTAAAATGAAAACAACAGTAAAATGAATAAAAATTCAATAGAAAGCATCGCCAAAATAATAAATCTCTTGGAAGACAGAACATCAGTGAAGATGATAAGAAACAATGAGAAGAATATTCAAGAATTATGAGATAGCATCAAAAGACTAAATCTGAGAGTTATTGGTAAGGGACAGAGTTTTGAACCAAAGGAATACACAATCTCTTCAATGAGATAATATCAGAAAATTTCCCAAACATGAAGAATGAATTGGGAAATCAAATACAAGAGGCATACAGAATACCAAGTGTACAAAATTACAACAGAACACCACAAAGACCCGTTATAATGAAAATGCCTAGCATACAAAATAAGGGTAGAATCTTAAAGGCTGCAAGAAGAGGAATCAGATCACATACAGGGGGAGACCAATTTGTATGTCAATAGATTTTTCAACCCAGACCCTCAAAGCCAGGAGATCATGGAACAATAAATACCAAGCTCTGAAGGAAAATATATGCCCAAAAGAATATTATATCTAGCAAAATTATGCTTTAGATTTGATGGTAAAATAAAAACCTTCCATGATAAACAAAAGTTAAAAGAACTTACAACTAGAAAGCCTACAGAACATCCTTGGCAAAATATTCCATGAAGAGGACCTGAAAAACAACAATGAAAATTTTAAAAATGTGATATTACACTAGAGGAAAAACTAATCAAAAGAGAAACCAGGTCAAGTTAAATACTAAAAATAAATAAAAATGGCTGGGAATACAAATGATATCTCAATAATAACCCTGAATATTAATGGCCTAAACTCGCCAATCAAAAGATGGCAGAGTGGATTTTTAGAAATGACTCAACAATATTCTTTCTCCAAGAGACTCATCTCACAGGAAAAGACAACCACAGACTGAAGGTGAAAGGTTGGGAAAAATCATACCACTCGCATGGACTGCAAAAGCAAGCGGGGGTTTCCATCTTCATATCAAAAAAAGCAGACATCAAGCCAAAGTTGATGAAAAGAGATAAAGAAGGATATTTTATACTGCTTAAGAAAACCATTGATCAACAAGACATAACAATAATACATATGCATGCCCCAAACAATAGAGCACCTACATTCAAGAAACAAACTGTTCTCAAGTTTTACAAATCAAGCAGATCAAAACACAATAATTCTGGGTGACTTTAACACACCTCTTTAACCACTAAATAGATGTTCCAAACAAAAGCTGAACAAAGATACTACAGAACTCAATAATACAATCAATAACTTAGACTTAACTGACATACATAGACTATTTCATCATTCAACAAGTGAATACACTTTCTTCTCAGCGATACATGAATTCTTCTCTAAAATAGACCATATATTATGCTACAGTGAAACTTTCAGCAAATATAAAAAATAGAGATACTACTCTTCATTCTATCAGACCACAATAAAATGAAATTAAAAATTAATAATAAAATGAAAAATAAAAGATACTCCAACACCTGGATACTAAATAATATGCTAATGAATGAACAATGGGTTGCAAAGACATCAAGAAAAAGATTAAAAAATTCTTAGAGGTGAATGAAAACACAGATACAACATAACAAAATCTCTGGGACACTATGAAGGCAGTTCTAAGAGAAAAGATAATTGCATGGAATTCATTCCTTATTTAAAAAACTCAACAAATCAATGATTTAACATTACATCTAAAAGCCCTAGAAACAGATGAATAAATCAACACCAAAAGCAGTAGAAGCCAGGAAATAATTAGAATCAGAACTGAAACCAATGGAATTGAAACAAGAGAAACAACTGAAAAAATTGATGAAACAAAAAGTTGGTTATTTGAAAAAAATTAATAAAATTGACAGACTCTTACATATACTAGTGAAGAGAAGTAGAAGAAAAACTCAAATTACTAGCATTAATGTTGAAGAAGAAAATATCAGAACAGACAATACAGAAATACAGAAGATAATTAGAAAATAATTTGAAAATTTGTACTCCAAAAAAATAGAAAATATCAAAGGCATCGACAAATTTCTACAGTCATATAATTTGCCCAAATTGAATCAGGACAATATACACAATTTAAACAGTTCAATTTTAAGCAATGAAATAGAAGATGCCATCAAAAGCCTACCAACCAAGAAAAACCCAGGAACAGATAGATGTAGGGCTGAGTTCTACAAGACGTTTAAAGAGGAACTAATACCAATACTCTTTAATGTATTTCAGGAAATAGAAAAAGAAGGAGTACTTCCAAACTCATTCTTAGAGGCCAATATCATTCTGATTTCAAAACCAAACACACATCAAAGAAAGAAAACTTCAGACACATGGATACAAAAATTCTCAATAAAATACCAATAAATCAAATACAAAAACATATCAAAAAGATAGTGCACCAAGATCAAGTGAGGTTCATCCCAGGGATGCAAGTTTGGTTCTACATACAGAAATCAATAAATGTAATTCATCATATCAATAGACATAAAGATAAGAATCATATGATCATCAAAATAGAAAAAGCATTTGGCAAAATACACCACCCATTCATGTTCAAAACACTAGCAAAATCTAGGGATACTAGGAACATGTCTCAACATTGTAAAAGCTACCTTATGCTAAATGGAGAAAACTGAAATCATTCCCTCTAAAAACAGGAATAAGACAGGGATGTCCTCTTTCACCACTTCTAATTAAGATAATCTTAAAATTCTGGCCAGAGCAATTAGACAGATGAAAGAAATTAAAGGGATATAGATAGTAAAAGAAGAACTCAAATTAAACCTACTTGCCAATGATATGATTCTATATCGAGAAGACCAAAAAAAAAATTCCACCAGAAAACTTCTAGAACTAATAAATGAACTCAGCAATATAAAATCAAAACTCGGGGGGCTGTGGCTGTGGCTTGGTGGTAAAGCTCTTGCCTTGCATGTGTGGGGCACTGGGTTCGATCCTCAGCACCACATAAAAATAAAGATACTGTGTGTTTATCTACAACTAAAAAATAAATGTTAAAAAAAAAAACTCGGGGTATAAAATCAACACCCAAAAATCAAAGGCATTTCTGTATATCAGTGACAAATTCTCTGAAAGGAAAATAAGCAAGACTACCACATTTACAATAGTCTAAAAAACAAAATACAATATTTGGGAATCAATTTAATGAAAGAGGTGAAAGTCCTCTACAATAAAAACTATAGAATGCTAAAGAAAGAAATTACAGAAGACCTTAAATTTGGAAAGATCTCCCTTGTTTTTGGATAGACAGAATTAATATTCAAAATAACCAAAGTATCAAAAGCATTATACAGACTTAAGGCAAATCTAATCAAATCCCAATGATATTCCTCATAGAAATACAAAAAGCAATCATGAAATTCATCTGGAAAAATAAGAGACCCAGAATAGATAAAGCAATCCTTATCAAAAAGAGTGAAGCATGTGGCATCACTATATCAGACCTTAAACTATGCTACAGTGCAATAGTAACAAAAACAGAATGGCACTGGCAACAAAACAGACTGGTAGACCAATAGTACAGAATAGAGAATACAGAGACTAACCCACATGATTACAATTATCATATGTTAGACAAAGTTGCCAAAAACACACCTTGGATAAAAGATAGTCTTTTCAACAAATGATGCTAGGAAAACTGAAAATCCATATGCAACAAAATGAAACTAAACCCCTATCTCTCAAGATGCACAAAACTCAACTCAAAGTGAATGAATGACATAGGAATTAAGCCAAAGAAACTGTGTGTATTAGGAACAAAAAGTAGTTCCAAATCTCCCTCATGTTTGATTAAGCCCCAACTTCCTTTATAAGACTCCTATAGCACAAGAATTAAAACCAAGAATCAATAAATGGATAGATTCAAACTAAAAGCTTCTTTTCAGCAAAAGAAACAATCAGTGAAGGGAATATAGAGCTTACACTTTGGGAAAAAAAATGTTTTGCCAGAGGCACAACAGGAAGAGCACTATTTTCTAGGATATATAAAGACCTCAAAAATCCTAACACCAAAAATAATAAATAAACCAATCAATAAATGAACCAAAGGACTGAGCAGACACTTATCAGAGGATGATACAAATCAATCTAAAATATATGAAAAAATGTTCAACATCTCTAGAAATTAGAAAAATGCAACTAATATTTTATCTCACTCCAGTCAGAATGGCAGCTATTAAGAATACAAACAACAGTGTTGGCAAGGATATAGGGGAAAAGGCACACTCATACACTGCTGGTGGGACTACAAATAGTTGCAGCCAATATGGAAACCAGTATGGAGAATCCTTGGAAAACTGGAATTGTAACTGTGATACTAGGAGCAAATGTGACTCCATTTTGTTTTATGACTTCATCTTGTAAAACAACCATGCCAATAGAAGAGTCATGACTGGAGCAAGATGCTCTTTTCCTTTTGCTATAGAAACCTTTAAGAACACGGAACTACCTAAAGGTATATTGTTTCTGTAACTAGGGTAACGGGGCTCTGTTTCTGTAACTGGGGTGACTTGGCTAACTGTGATTGGTTAGGCTTCCCTCCGCTTGACTGCACTGTCCCGCTTCTGTAACCTGGCTTGCTTGCATTGGCTAGACCCCCTGAACATCCCTTTTGTGGTTTTCAGGCTCATAAGGAATGCCCTTGCAATTGTTCAGGGCTGATCAGGGGAACAGCTTTATGTTCTGGTCAGCCGTGACTGGTGTGCTTCAATAAAGGCTTGATTCGATTATACGTGAGTGGTATGGAAGTCAGTTTATGAAACCCTGGGACAAAGCTTTAACTATAACATAACCATCATTTGACTTGGTTATCCCACTCCTCAATCTATACCCAAAGGACTTAAAAACAGCATACCACGGAGACACAGCCATATCAAGTATATAGCAGCACAATTCACAATATCTAAACTGTGGAACTGAACTACATGCCCTTCAGTAGATGAATGGAAAAGAAAATATGGTACATACAAACAATGCAATATTATTCAGCATTAAAAGAAAATAAGGACATAGCAGATGGAAGGCGGTTCTGCTTGCTTGCAGCATGGTTGGCACAGACAGAAGGCAGTGCAGAATGCAAAGGCCTTGCTCATGGGTCACCAGACCGAGCTCTGAACACAGCACAAAAAATGGCAAAATAGATGCTGGGAACACACTACAGATGGGTGGATTGAGCACCTCAGATATCTGGCAGCATAGAGATGCAGGCTTACACATCCCTTAAGATTAGAGCATGCCAGATTGTGAACTGTGTCACTGCAGGGCACCAGACAGGACCAAACTCAGGACATAGTGCACCAATAGCCCAGCCCCCTCAACACCTCACAGAACACCCCAGCGTGGAATCGGGTGTTTGACATCTTGGAAATCTACCACATCAGCTTTTGGTGGATGTAGCAGATAGTGATATTGGCATCTAAACAGGTGTGTGAGTCCCAGCCCGCCCCCCAGCTGTGATAACCCTAAACCTTTCTTGCCAGCTCTCAGGGGGCATGGCTATCAGAGGAAATATGACAAAACAGGTTGCCAGTTTCCAACTCCCCTTCTCCACAGCTGTGATGACTTGGTGACTATCCAACAGAGAGATAGCCGCTCAGTTGAATAGGAGCATGGGATGGCCAGGGTGCCACAAGCCCAGAGTGAACCCAGGGCTGCAGAGAAGAGTCCCAGTAATTGGGGCCTGGTGGGCAGGAGAAGTGAGGGAGATAGAGACATGGGGTAATCCAAAGACCAAGATTGGAGAGGAACCCGGGAGAGCTGCCCCACAGGATTGCCTCCCCCATCCTGAGGGCAGTGATTCAACCTGGAATGCACAATGCCACCTACTGGAGAAAAGAAAATAGAATTCTAAGATTGCATTTTTTTTCTTTTTTCTTTTTTTCCTTTTCTCTTTTTATCTTTCTCTTCTCTCTTGTCCTCTCTCTTTTTCATTCCTTTTTCTCTATCTCTTCCCCACTCTTTTTACTTTTTCTTTTCTTTTTACTTTTCTTCCTCCTTCTCTTCCTCTTTCAACCTCTCAGGTGTTACTATTTCTACTACATGTAAATTACTAAATTCAAATAGGTGATTGTTTCTATGGGTTCCAACCAAGAATCTTGTATCCAGCAAAATTAAGCTTCAGGTTTGAAGGTGAAATAAAAACCTTCCATGATAAACAAAAGTTAAAAGAATTTTCAGCTAGAAAACTGGCACTTCAAAGCATCATTGGCAAAACATGACATAAAGAGGAAATTAAAAATAACAATGAAAATCAACAGTGGGAGGTAGTACAGTAAAGGAAAAACTAATCAAAGAGAAAAAACAAATCAAGTTAAATAACAAAAATAAACAAACATGGCTGGAAGAACAAACCATATTTCAATAGTAACCTTAAATGTTAATGGCTTAAACTCATCAATCAAAAGACATAGGCTAGCAGACTGGATTAAAAAAAAGATCCAATAATATGCTTCCTTAAGGAGACTCATCTGATAAGAAAAGACACACACAGACTGAAGGTGAAAGGTTGGGAAAAATTATACCTCTTACATGAACCATAGAAGCAAACAGGGGTGGCCATACAACATCAAATAAAACAGACTTCAAGCCAAAGTTAATCAAAAGGGATAAAAAAGGATACTACATACTGCTAAAGGGAACCATTCACCAACAAGACCAACAATCATTAATATATATGCCCCAAACAATGGTGCAGCTATGTTCATCAATCAAACTCTTCTCAAGTTCAAGAGACAAATAGACCACAACACAATAATCATGGGTGATTTTAACACACCCCTCTCACCACAACAGATCTTTCAAAACAAAATTTGAATAAAGAAACTATAAAACTCAATAAAACAATAACAGACTTAATTGACTTATATAGAATACATCAACCAACATCAAGCAGATATACCTTTTTCTTAGCAGCACATGGATCATTTTCAAAAATAGACCATATATTATGCCATAGGACAACTCCTAGCAAATACAAAGGAGGAGAGATATTACCATGAATTTTATTCACTCACAATTGAATGAAATTGTAAATCAATGATAAAATAAGGAAGAAAAATTCCTACATCACATGGAGAATGAACAATATGCTACTGAATGAACAATGGATTACAGAAGACATCAAGGAGAAAATTAAAAAATATCTTAGAGGTAAATGAAAATACAGACACAACATATTGAAATCTCTGGGACACTATGAAAGCAGTACTAAGAGAAAAATTCATTGCATGGAGTTCATTCCTTTATTTTTTTATTTTATTTTTTTCATCTTTCATACATTTGATTCAAGTGAGTTATGCACTTCCATTTTTACCCCAAATACAAATTGCAGAATCACATCAGTTACACATTCACAATGTTTGCATAATGCCATATTAGTGACTGTTGTATTCTGATGACTTTCCTATCCCCTACTATCCCCCCTCCCCTCCCCTCCCATCTTCCCTCTCTACCTCATCTGTTGTTGTTCAGTTCTCTCCCTTCCCCCCCTTTCCCCTCACAACCTCATATATGTGATTTCGTATAATGATGAGGGTTTCCTTCCGTTTCCATGCAATTTCCCTTCTCTCTCCCTTTCCCTCCCATCACTCATCTCAGTTTAATGTTAATCTTTTCCTCATGCTCTTTCCCCCTGTTCAGTTCTTAGTTGCTCTCCTTAAATCAAAGAAGACATTTGGCATTTGTTTTTTAAGGATTGGCTGGCTTCACTTAGCATAATCTGCTCTAATGCCATCCATTTCCCTGCAAATTCCATGATTTTATCATTTTTTAGTGCTGCATAATACTCCATTGTGTATAGATGCCACATTTTTTTTATCCATTCATCTATTGAAGGGCATCTAGGTTGGTTCCACAGTCTAGCTATTGTGAATTGTGCTGCTATGATCATTGATGTGGCAGTATCCCTATAGTATGCTCTTTTAAGGTCCTCAGGGAATAGTCCGAGGAGGGCGATAGCTGGGTCAAATGGTGGTTCCATTCCCAGCTTTCCCAGGAATCTCCATACTGCTTTCCATATTGGCCGCACCAATTTGCAGTCCCACCAGCAATGTACAAGTATACCCTTTTCCCCACAGCCTCACCAGCACTTATTGTTGTTTGACTTCATAATGGCTGCCAATCATACTGGAGTGAGATGGTATCTTAGGGTGGTTTTGATTTGCATTTCTCTGACTGCTAGAGATGGTGAGCATTTTTTCATGTACTTATTGATTGATTGTATGTCCTCTTCTGAGAAGTGTCTGTTCAGGTCCTTGGCCCATTTGTTGATTGGGTTATTTGTTATCTTATTGTTTAATTTTTTGAGTTCTTTGTATATTCTGGAAATTAGGGCTCTATCTGAAGTGTGAGGAGTAAAGATTTGTTCCCAGGATGTATGCTCCCTATTTACTTCTCTTATTGTTTCTCTTGCTGAGAAAAAAACTTTTTAGTTTAATTAAGTCCCATTTGTTTATTCTTGTTATTAACTCTTGGGCTATGGGGGTCCTATTAAGGAATTTGGAGCCTGACCCCACAATATGTAGATCGAAGCCAACTTTTTCTTCTATCAGGAACAGGGTCTCTGATTTGATATCAAGCTTCTTGATCCATTTTGAGTTAACTTTGGTGCATGGCGAGAGAAAGGGATTCAGTTTCATTTTGTTGCATATGGATTTCCAATTTTCCCAGCACCATTTGTTGAAGATGCTATCCTTCCTCCATTGCATGTTTTTAGCCCCTTTATCAAATATAAGAAAGTTGTAATTTTGTGGATTGGTTTCTGTGTCCTCTATTCTGTACCATTGATCCACCTGCCTGTTTTTGGTACCAGTACCACGCTGCTTTTGTTACTATTGCTTTGTAGTACAGTTTGAACTCTGGTATCGCTATACCTCCAGATTCTCACTTCCTGCTTAGAATTGCTTTTGCTATTCTGGGTCTTTTGTTATTCCATATGAATTTCAAGAAATGCCGTTGGGATTTTGATTGGCATCGCATTAAACCTGTAGAGAACTTTGGGTAATATCGCCATTTTGATGATGTTAGTTCTGCCTATCCATGAACAGGGTACATTTTTTCATCTTCTAAGATCTTCTTCTATCTCTCTCTTTAGGGTTCTGTAGTTTTCATTGTATAAATCTTTCACCTCTTTTGTTAGGTTGATTCCCAAGTATTTTATTTTTTTTGAGGATATTGTGAATGAAGTGGTTTTCCTCATTTCCATTTCAGAAGTTTTATTGCTGATATACAAGAATGCCTTTGATTTATGACTGTTGATTTTATATCCTGCCACTTTGGTGAATTCATTTATTAACTCTAGCAGTTTCTTTGTAGACCCTTTTGGGTCTGTTAAGTATATTATCATGTCATCCGCAAATAGCGATAATTTAAGTTCTTCTTTTCCTATTTTTATGCCTTTAATTTCTTTTGTCTTTCTAATTGCTCTGGCTAGTATTTCAAGAACTAAATTGAATAGAAGTGGTGAGAGAGGGCATCCCTGTCTTGTTCCAGATTTTAGAGGGAATGCCTTCAGTTTTTCTCCATTTAGAATGATGCTAGCCTGAGGCTTAGCATATATAGCTTTTACAATGTTGAGGTAAGTTCCTGTTATCCCTAGTTTTTCTAGTATTTTGAACATAAAGGGATGCTGTACTTTGTCAAATGCTTTTTCTGCGTCTATCGAGATGATCATATGGTTCTTATCTTTAAGTCTATTGATGTGGTGAATAACATTTATTGATTTCCGTATATTGAACCAGCCTTGCATCCCAGGGATGAATCCTACTTGATCATGGTGCACAATTTTTTTGATATGCTTTTGCATTCGATTCGCCAGGATTTTATTGAGAATTTTTGCATCTAAGTTCATTAGAGATAATGGTCTATAGTTTTCTTTCTTTGAAGTGTCTTTGTCTGGTTTTGGGATGAGGGTTATGTTGGCCTCATAGAATGAATTTGGAAGAGCTCCTTCTTTTTCTATTTCTTGAAATAGCTTGAAAAGTATTGGTATTAATTCTTCTTTGAAGGTTTTGTAAAACTCTGCTGTATACCCATCCGGTCCAGGGCTTTTCTTAGTTGGTAGTCTTTTGATGGCCTCTTCAATTTCTTCTTTTGTTATTGGTCTGTTTAGATTGTGTATGTCTTCCTGACTCAATCTGGGCAGATCATATGACTTAAGAAATTTATCGATATATTCACTATCTTCTATTTTATTGGAATATAGGGTTTCAAAATACTTTTTAATTATCTTCTGTATTTCTGTAGTGTCTGTTGTGATATTGCCTTTTTCATCCCGTATGTTAGTAATTTGAGTTCTCTCTCTTCTTCTCTTCGTTAGCATGGCTAAGGGTCTGTCGATCTTATTTATTTTTTCAAAGAACCAACTTTTAGTTTTATCAATTTTTTCAATGTTTTTTTTTGTTTCAATTTCGTTGATTTCTGCTCTGATTTTAATTATTTCTTGTCTTCTGCTACATTTGCTGTTGTTTTCCTCTTCCTTTTCTAAGGTTTTAAGATGTAGTGTGAGTTCATTTATTTTTTGTTTTTTTCTTTTTTTTTTGAGGAATGAACTCCAGGAAATGAATTTCCCTCTTAAAAGTGCTTTCATTGTGTCCCATAGATTCCGGTATGTTGTGTCTGTATTGTCGTTTATCTCTAGGAATTTTTTGATTTCCTCCTTTATATCTTCTGTAACCCATTGATCATTCAGTAACATATTGTTCATTGTCCAGGTGATGCAGGACTTTTCCTTCCTTCTTTTATCATTGATTTCCAGTTTCATTCCATTATGGTCAGATATGGTGCATGGTATTATCTCCACATCTTTATATTTACTGAGAGTCTCCCTATGGCATAATATATGGTCTATCTTTGAGTAGGATCCATGTGCTGCTGAGAAGAATGTGTATCCACTTGATGATGGTTGATATATTCTATATATGTCGGTTAAGTCTAGGTTATTGATTGCATTATTGAGTTTTATAGTTTCTTTGTTCAGCTTTTGTCTAGAGGATCTGTCCAATAGCAAGAGCGGTATGTTGAAGTCCCCCATAATTATTGTGTTGTGGTCTATTTGACTCTTGAACTTGAGGAGAGTTTGTTTTATGAACATTGCAGCACCATTGTTTGGTGCATACAAATTGATAATTGTTATGTCTTGATGGTGGATGGTTCCTTTTAACAGTATATAGTGTCCTTCTTTATCCCTTTTGATTACCTTAGGTTTGAAGTTGACTTTATTCGATATGAGTATGGCCACTCCTGCTTGCTTCCGAGGGCCATATGAGTGGTATGATTTTTCCCAACCTTTCACCTTCAGTCTGTGTATGTCTTTTCCTATCAAATGAGTCTCCTGAAGGCAGCATATTGTTGGATTTGTTTTTTTTAATCCAGGTTACTAGCCTATGTCTCTTGATTGGTGAATTTAAGCCATTAACATTTAAGGTTACAATTGAAATATGGTTTGTACTTCCAGTCATGTTTATTTATTTATTTATTTTAGATTGGCTAGTTTTCCCTCTTTGGTTATTTTTCTCCCCCTTTACTGAGATACCTCCCACTGTTAGTTTTGAACGCTATTTTTCAATTCCTCTTCTTGTAATATTTTGCTCAAAATGCTTTGCAGTGCTGGTTTTCTGGCTGAGAATTCTTTTAGCTTTTGTTTATTGTAAAATATTTTAATTTCATTGTCAAATCTGAAGCTTAGTTTTGCTGGATACAGTATTCTTGGTTGGAATCCATTATTTTTCAGTGATTGAAATACGTTGTTCCAGGATCTTCTTGCTTTCAAAGTCTGTGATGAAAAATCAGTCGTTAACCTAATTGGTTTACCCCTAAATGTAATCTGCCTCCTTTCTCTCGTAGCTTTTAGTATTCTCTCCTTGTCCTGTATGTTAGCTATCTTCATAATTATGTGTCTTGGAGTTGGTCTATTATGGTTTTGGATGTTTGGGGTCCTGTAAGCTTCCAGGATTTGGCAATCCATTCCATCTTTCATCTGGGAAGTTTTCTAGTATTATCTCATTTAATAAGCTATCCATTCCTTTGGACTGAACCTCTGTGCCTTCTTCTATCCCAATGACTCCCTAATTTGGTTTTTTGATGAGATCCCATATCTCTTGGATAGATTGCTTGTGAGATTTAAGCATCTTTTCTGTGTTGACTATATTCTTTTCAAGTTGATAAACTTTGTCTTCATTATCTGATGTTATGACTTCTACTTGATCTAGTCTGTTTGTAACATTCTCATTAGTGCTTTTAATCTGATTTATGGTTTCTTGCATTTCTATGATTACAGCTTGATTTTTTTAACACCTCTATCTCCTGGTAAAGCTCATTCTTTGCGGATTGAATTTGTGTGGTTAGTTCCTTTTCAAAATATACTTTCAATGCTTGGATTTGCTGTCTCATGTCTTCTCTAATATTCCGTTCCATCTGAGTTAGGTATGCCTTGATTTCTTTCCCTGTCCATGTTTCTGATTCTTCTAGGTCCTCCTGTATATTTAGGTTGTCCTGCATTGTTTGTAACCCTTATTTCCCTTGTTTTTTTATATTGTTCACATTGCTTTCCAGCTCTGTTTGACTGCTTTGTAACTACTTTCTCCTATACATTTGTTTTGGCTTTGTATATCTCTGTTGTCTCTCTTTTGTGGTGGGAGATTATGCCTAGAAATGTTGGGCTTTGTTGTACTTTAAAGCTGATTCATTCAATTCATATAAGGCTTCTAGGTTCTGTATGCATATAATGATTAGCTGTTTGTTCTTAGGACTATATGTTTAGGTTAGGTGCTCTGGTGGTACGATGGTTAGTATGTCTTGGCTACTTTAGAAGATTGCTCCACTGAAGGTGGATACTACCAGGCAATTGGATCAGGGTGTTGGTAGTAGCTAGGTATTTAGGAGTCTTATAGACAGCCTCGAGACATTCACCTATTTGCATTTAGACAATTACATGAAATGGAAGATGTAATGCTTGGGATGAAAGTTGGGGGGTAGGGGAATGAAGGTGCTGTTAAAAAGAAAAAAGGATAGAGAGAGAGATAGATTAGAGGGGAATGAAAAGAACAATAAAACTTGAAATGGGATAGAAAGAGAGAAGGAAAAGGGGAGAAAGGAACAGAGAGAGAGGAAGGAGAGAAAAAAATATCGACAACAGCAACAACAACAACAAAAAATTGAAGTCTTAGAGATTCACCTTCTTCTCTTCCTGTAGCCGAAGCTGTGCCTTCCAAGCGGAGCTTCTGCTCTCTACCTGCTGATAGCTATCTCTGTAAGGCGTCTCCTGGGAGTCTCTCAGACTTGTCAGTCCAGAGCCGTTTCACTTCTCCAGCCCTTAACCCCCTTCCTCCTGTCAGCCAGCCAGCCAGGTCCTGTTCCCCAAAAGTGATTCCCCAGAGATCTAGTTACACTTGCAGCCCCACTGTGTGTCCCTTTTAAGCCCCAGTGCTGTGGTAAACTTGCGGTTAAGACCTTGGGAGTCACTGCTGGTGATATGGGGGGCTGGGGGTCGGGGATCCCCTCTGCTTCACTATGGACACGACCCCTGAGAAGTCAACGAAGTTTCCTGGCTGCTTGTATCAGAATGGGGAGTCACGCACCTGCTAAAGTGGATTCTGCTGGGAAGGAATTCCGCCGGCTGAACTCCCATGACGTCACCTCTCTGCTATGGCGGGCCCCAGGCTCCTTGCCGGAGTGTCCAAAGGGAGGGGTGGGACTAGTCCGACCTGGTTGGCCTCAGCTCCTGGCTCGTGGAGGCTTGGCTAAAGACTTCTTCCTGCCAAGCTGCATCTCGGAGTCTAGCAGGACCCAGTCACTTTGGCTGCGGGCGGGTGGACGGATCTGCAGCTGTGCCTGCGGTGAGCGGACTGTGGCTGGTGGATCTGGAACTCCGCGTCTCTTGGCAGGGTTTTGCTAGTCCGGGTCACACAGATGCTTCAAAAAAATCCTAGTAGCTCCCGGTCGGTCTCTCTTCAGTGGAATTTTGCTAGGAGATTCTCCGTTGGTAGAATTCAAGAGTTATCCTTGCGACTTTATGACCCCATCACTGGGGGTGTATTGAAAGCGCAGCCTCCCTGCCCGCCGCCATGTTGGATCTCTCAGAGTTCATTCCTTTAAAAGAAGAAAAAGCCAACAAATAAATGACCTCACCCTACATCTCAAAGCCCTAGGAAAAGAAGAACAAATCAACAGCAAATGTATTAGAAGGCAAGAAATAATGAAAATCAGAGCTGAAGTCAATGAAATTGAAACAAAAGAAAGGAAAAAAATGGACAAAACTAAAATTTGATTTTTTGAAAAAATAAATAAGATTGACAGACAGACACTTAGCCATGCTAACAAAAAGAAGAAGAGAGAGAACCCAAATTACTAGCATACGGGATGAAAAAGGCAATATCACAACAGACACTACAGAAATATAGAAGATAATTATAAATTATTTTGAAACATTATAGTCCAATAAAATAGAAGTCAGTGCAGGCATCAATAGATTCTTTAATTAATATGATCTTCCCATATTGAGTCAAGAAGATATACACAACTTAAACAGACCAATATCAAGTGAGGAAATAGAAGAAGCCATCAAAAGATTACCAACCAAGAAAAGCCCAGGACCAGATGATATACAGCCGAGTTTTATAAAACCTTCAAAGAAGAACTAATACCATTATTATTCAATCTATTTCAGGAAATAGAAAAAGAGGGAGTACTTCCATATTCATTCTACGAGGCCAATATCACCCTGATCACAAAACCCAGACAAAAACACTTCTAAGAAAGAAAACTTCAGACCAATATCTCTAATGAATATAGATGCAAAAATCCTCAATAAAATTCCGGCAAATTGGATACAAAAACATATCAAAGAGATTGTGCACCATGATCAAATGGGATTCATTCCTGGGATGCAAGGTTGGTTCAACATACGGAAATCATTAAATGTAACTCATCATATCAATAGACTTAAAGATAAGAACCACATGATCATCTTGGGAGACACAGAAAAAGCATTTGACAAAATATAGCACCCCTCATTGTTCAAAACACTAGAAAAACTAGGGATAACAGGAACTTACTTCAACATTGTAAAAGCTATCTATGCAAAGCCTAAGTCCAGCATCATTCTAAACAGAGAAAAAGTGAAGGCATTCCCTCTAAAATCTGAAAAAAAGACAAGGATGCCCTCTTTCACCACTTCTATTCAACATAGTTCTTGAAACACTGGCCACAGCAATTACACAAATGAAAGAAATTAAAGGAATAACTATACGAAAAGAAGAACTTATACAAGTACTATATGCTGATGATATGATTCTATACCTAGAAGATGCAAAAAACTCTACCAAGAAACTTCTAAAACTAGTAAGTGAATTCAGCAAAGTGGAAGGATATAAAATCAACACACATAAATCAAAGGCATTACTGTATATCAGTGACAAATCCTCTGAAAAGAAAATGAGAAAAACTACAATTCACAATATCCTCAAAAAAAAAAAATACTTGGGAATCAACTTAACAAAAGAGGTGAAAGATACATACAATGAAAACCATAGAATCCTAAAGAGAAAAATAGATGAAGACCTTAGAAGATGGAAAGATCTACCTTGCTCATAGATAGGCAGAATTAATGTCATTAAAATGACCATATTACCAAAAGCACTATACAGATACAATGCAATTCTTTTCAAAATCCCAATGGCATTCCTCACAGAAATCGAAAAAGCTATTATAAGATTCATCTGGAAAACTAAGAGACCCAGAATAGCTATTCTAAGCAATTATAAGCAGGAAGAGTAAAAGAGATGGTATCACTATACCAGATCTTAAACTATACTACAGAGCAATAATAACAAAAACAGTATGGTACTGGCAGCAAAACAGATTGGTTCACCTGTACAGGATAGAGGACACAGAGACTAACCCACAAAACTGCAACTACCTTACATTAGACAAAGGTGCTAAAAGCATGCACTGGAGAAAGGATAGCATCTTCAACAAATGGTGTTGGGAAACCTGGAAATCAACATGCAATTAAATGAAATTGAATCCCTATCTCTCACCATGCACAAAAGTTAATTCAAAATAGATCAAGGATCTAGGAATTAAACCAGAGACTCTGTGTCTAATAGAAGAAAAAGTAGGCCCTAATCTTCATCACGTGGGGTTAGGCCCCAATTTCCTTAATAAGAAACCTATAGCACAAGAATTAATATCAAGAATCAACAAATGAGATTAATTCAAACTAAAAAAGGTTTTTCCTCAGCAGGAGAAATAATATGTGAAGTGAATAGGGAGCCTCCATCCTGGGAACAAATTTTTACCCCTCACACATCAGATAGAGCTCTAATCTCTAGGATATACAAAGAACTCAAAAAGCTAAACACCAAAAAAAAAAAATAACACAATCAACAAATGGGACAAGGACCTGAACAGACACTTCTCAGAAGAGGCTATACAATCAATTAACAAATATATGAAAAAATGCTCATCATCTCTAGCAATTAGAGAAATGCAAATTAAAACTACTCTAAGATACCATCTCACTCCAGTAAAAATGGCAGTCATGATGAAGACAAACAACAAGTGCTGGTGAGATTGTAGGGAAAAAGGTACACTCATACACTGCTGGTGGGACTGCAAATTGGTGCAGCCAATTTGGAAAGAAATATGGAGATTCCTTGGGAAGCTGGGAATGGAACCACCATTTGACCCAGCTATTCCTCTTCTCAGGCTAAACCCAAAGGACCTAAAGGCAGTATACTACAGGGACACGGCCACATCAATGTTTATAGCAACATAATTCACAATAGCTAGACTTGGAGCCAAGCTAGATGCCCTTCAATGAATGAGTGGATAAAAAAATGTGGCATATATACACAATGGAATATTACTCAGCACTAAAAAATAAGATGATCATGGCATTTACAGAGAAATGGATGGCATTAGAGCAGATTATGCTAAGTGAAGTTAGCCAACCCCCCAAAAACAAATGTTGAATGTCTTCTCTGATATGGGGCGGTGACTCAAAATAGGGAAAAGAGAAAGAGCATTGGAAGAAGATTACCTCTATATAGGGAAGAGGGGTGGAAGGGAAAGGGAGGGGAAAAGGGAATTGCATGAATCATGGAAAGAGACCTTCATTTTATACAAAATACATGTATGAACATGTGAGAAGAAAAAATAGAATAGCATTACCCTAGATTAGGTAGAGAGAAGTGATGGGAGGGGAGGGGTTGGCGAGATAGGAAGGATAGTAGAATGAAACAAACATTATTATTACTGTGTGTGTATATGTGAATGCATGACCAATGTGATTCTACAACCTGCATACTCAGAAAAATGAGAGAGTATATCCCATCTAATTCAAATGTAAAAAAAGTAAAGTAAAATAAAATGCAATACAGATTTTAAAAAAAGAAAAAAAATCATGGCACTTACAGGTAAATGGATGGAGTTGGAGAATATAATGCTAAGTGAAGTTAGCCAATCACAAAAAACCAAATGCCGAGTATTTTCTCTGATTTAAGGATACTGATTCATAAAATGTGGTTGGGGCAGGGGTTGAGGGAGAATTATATAAACTCTAGATAGGGCAAACAGGATGGAGAAGAAAGGGGGTATAATGGTAGGAAAGACTGTAGAATGAAAGGGACATCATTACCCTAAGTACATGTATGAAGACATAAATAGTGGGACTCTACTTTGTAAAACCAGACATATGAAAAATTATGGTCTGTGTATAATTTGAGTTGTAATACACTCTGCTGTCAAATATAACAAATTAAAATTTATAAATTTAAGCTAAAATGTGAATCAAAGACATACACAATAAGGACCAAGGAGTCCACAGTTCTAGAATTCCTGGAAATAGAAAAAATGGAGTATGGAACCACAGTATTCCCCATCACTTGTCAAGTCAGAGATGAAAATGGTTGCACTGGCTGCCTAATCACTGGAACTTCGGGGCAAAGAGACCACAGCAATGAGAAGCTAATGGAAGCAGAAATTTCTGTTTTTATCCAGACAATTTTCAAGGAGCATGCTGCTGTGAATGACTCTGAGGGCGTAGAATAAGAAGCTTCTCACTCAAAGCAGTGCCAGTAGATTCAGCTGGGCCTATAGTAGTGGTAGCAAAAAGAGCCAGAGACTAGGTCTGAGCAAAGCTGCTGGGTGTTTGCCCTCCTGACAGATGGTAAAGTGTTCTTGTCGTACTTCCCCATGAGCCCAGAGTTTGTGCAAGCCTTCAGTTGTCATCATAAGACTGACAGTAATAGTCAGCCTCATCCTCAGGCTGGAGCCCAGTGATGGTCAGTGAAGCAGAGTTGCCAGACTTGGAGCCAGAGAAGTGATCAGGGACCCTGTGTGTTGATTGCTATTACCATAGATGAGGAGTTTAGGGGCCGTTTCTGGGAGCTGCTGATACCAGTTTGTATAATTGCCACCAATATTGTTGCTGTTTCCAGTGCAGGAGATAGTGACCCTCTGTCCTGGAGTCCCAGACAGTGAGGGCTGCTGAGTCAGCCAAAGACTGGGCCCAAGATTCTGGAAGTGGGAGAGACATGGAGAGGGTGAATTTTGTTTAGAAACAAGAGTAGAATCTTGGCCCATATCAGAGGACTCCCATACCCTATCCCTCCTCCATATTTTGTCACCTGTGCACCGAACAAGGAATGTGAGGAGAAGACACACCAGAACATGCTGAAGGTCATCATGTGCTCTGCATCCAGTTACCAATGCTGAACAGAGTTTCCCCCAAGTTTTTCCCTTACCCTCTTTATACTCTGAGAAGAGGAGGGTCTATCCATGCAAATTAGGTTTCTTCCAGTTTTCTGACTGCACCCTGTGCAACTCCTGTACATAAAGATGCCAAGTAAGTATACAGGGGTGGCGTTGGGTTGGCTCAGGGGTGGGGGAGGTCACAGCTGTGAACCCTAACATGATAGCATCAGGCAGGGCAAGGTGGCTCATTACAGTTCTGGTTATTTCCTGACTCCTTTTAACTGGTCTGCAGTGCCCCCTGTTGTCCAAGCCCTTACACATCATCATGTGACGTTGTGAACGGAATCCCATGAGACAGTCCTCATCCCCACTATACCCTACTGCCTCTGCCTAGGTACCAGGCCAATGAGCTCCTTGTGTTGTCTCCTCATTATCTCAGGAAGGGCTTCTTGAATTCCTCAGACTTCTCACCATGAATGTTTGCATAGTGCACTTGACTATTCGCTTGACTTAACTAAGATTGTGTCTTTGACATAAATTCTTCTCATATCATGTTTAATCTGAGATTAATTAACATAAAGTTTCTGATTTCATTAGCTTGCAGGTGCTGTCTAGTTTATCCACAAAACAAAAATTTTTCCAATAGTCCTTTTATCTTGGACTTGGCGAAAAACTCAGTTACAAAATTTTATGAGTAGCCAGCCATTTGATGCTATTTAGAGGATACTTGTATGCATGATTTTAAACTTTCTCAGTTCACATATTTGTAACCCTTATTGCAGGCAAATGAGGCTGAGAGTTGTGACTATAAGTCAGTCACAGTCTTATAGCATTTCAGCCACCATTGTCTACATGGAATGCCACAGGGACTGAAGAACCTGAAAGGACTCAGATTCAAGGACTCATGGATATATTCAGTCATGGATGAAAATGCATTGTCCTTGTCACTGTGACACATGCTGGTAGTGTGGGCATGAATATCAGCTTTTGTTCATATTTGTTCAATATGATTCAGTGTATCTCACAAGAGTCCCATGTTTCCAGCTGAGGAAGTAAATCATATTCTGAATTTTTAAAAACTTTTTATTTGACTTTTTATTTGTTCTTATTGGTTATAGATGACAATAGAATGTCTTTTCACATATTATACATATATGGAGTGTAACTTCCCATTCTTCTGGTTGTACAGGATGTATAATTACATTGCTCATGTGTTCATATATACACATAGGAAACTATGTCCAATTCATTCTACTATGCTTCCTATTCCAAAATCCCATCCTTTCCCTTCATTCCCCTTTATCTAATCCCAAGCATTTTTATTTATCCTCATCCCTAACCCTTATTTAGAGTTAGCATTCATATATCAGAGGGAATATTCAGCCTTTCTGTTTTTAGGATTGGTTCATTTTACTTAAGATGGTAGTGTCCAATTTCAACCATTTATCCATAAATGCCAATCTTTTTTATCTTTATGGCCAAGTAATATTGTATTGTGTATATATATATATACCACATTTTCTTTATCCATTTATCTGTTTAAGGGTATCTAGGCTGTTTCCATAGCTTATATATTGTGAATTGAACTGCTGTAAACATTGATATGGCTGCATAATGATAGTATACTGATTTTAATACCTTTGGTATAAACTGAGGAGTAGGATAACCAGGTCAAATAGTGGTTCCATTCCAAGTTTTCTGAGGAATCTCCATACAATTTTCCAGAATAGTTGCACCAATTTGCAATTCCACCAGCAATGTATGAGTGTACCTTTCCCCCACATCATCATCAACATTGATTCTTGCCTGTATTCTTGATAATTGCCATTGTGACTGGAATGAGATGAAAACTCAGTGTAGTTTTAATTTGAATTTTTCTACCTGCTAGAGATGTTGAATATTTTTTCATAATTTTGACAGTTTCAGATCCCAAGACAAGTGTCATTCTACAGCCTAGAAACTTCCATACTTAGGAATGTAACTCAAAGCATAGTAGGTTGCTACTTTTCAACTCTAGCACAATTTGTAATTAAATATACACAGGAATAAAAATAGACTAATTATGTTTATTTCTGTGATAAGATAAATTGTGTACATTGCTTAATATATTTTTTTATATTTCTGAAAGCAATTGTATAGAAATTTGAAAAAAACTTACATTTCCTGATTAATAGATAATTGTAAAATGAATTATACTAGACTGTGCATTATCAAGTCATTCAAATTTATAAATCTTTAATATATTAAATTTTAATCATTATTTCTTCATTCAATCCTTCATTCCTTTCTTCCTTATTTCTTCTACTGGTGAGGAATAGGCAATGTATGTCCTTTTGTGCTTTTCTGTAGTTTTAATGAAAATTTATTTTCCGTCTTCATATTATTCTCTTAAGTGCAATGACTGTTGACTGTTTATTTCCTGCAGATTTTTTATTTCCATAGGTCATGATCCACTTGGCCTTCAATACAGAAAGAACAAGAAAAAAATTCTTCCCTACTCCATTGCAGAACAGAAAATATTATTTTCCTCTTTTTCATGAGTGTACCCAAATCCACTTTAAGCACAACATCTCAATTCTATTATTCACATGTACAGTTTGCATGAGTCCAAAATTAAGGAGTTTTAAAAAGCAAATAGAAAGAAAAAATAAGACAAGCCCTTAAATATCAGTCTGCAGAGACATCAGGAATGTTTACATGTTTAACTCAATTATATTGTTTTAAAGATAATGCAGTTACAGAATTTAGTGTACAATTTGCAACTACAATTTCTAGATCCTGATGGGAAGAGTCATTGAACACTACTAAAACTATAATAGACTCTTGTTGCATATTGACTTATAATGATATTATGGGCTATCATCTTGATGGGTTTCAACTTCTGTGACATACCTTCTTTACTGGTGATAATTAAAAATTTTATTATCTTTAGTATTAATATAAGTGTTGGGATTTTTTGTTTTGCATTTTGCAGTTCCTCTGAGCATTATGTGATGGAAGAGAATTATGTTGTGCCACTAATGTAAACTAGAATCTGATGTGTTATTTTATAAACATGAGGTTCTTGACCACCACAGTAAAATGACATAAACTTGCAACCTCTATAGATGAGAGACAGGTCCCACTACCTCATATGGTTGTTTTATTGTCATAGTACTAATTTCATATACAGAACAGTAATAATTGTTTTTGTCCACAGACTGGAGGCCAGAGATTTACAAATACACTTCATTGGTTGAGACATCTTTGTATCCAAAAATTCATTTGGGGAACCCAGGCCCCAGCTGTGTCTGAGTCTGAGTCAGATACAAGATTGTCTAAGTCCTGCTAGTACCACTACATGTTTTTTTCCTACCAACAGTAGGTCTTTGTTCAGAGTGCTGGTGAGTCTGGCTGTTGATCCTAGAGATGCAGAGAAGGGGAATGGCTGTATAAGCACAGGCAATGAGAGGGAACCTATATGCACAGAGCCATCAAAGTGAAAAGCAGAGGCAGGGGTCAGTGACTTGGGAATTTAAGGCAGAGAGTAATGACTCAGGCTATGGGCCTCCCATAGGACTCTGAGGCCCGTAACTATCTGTGCATTGACAGAAGATTGGAAGGAGGAAAAGAGTCCAGGCCATGGTGAACACAACTCCTTCTTAGGCCTCACTCTAATAGCTCCACTGCCCCAGGCCTTTTATACCAGGTCCATTTGTCTCCCAGAGTTGGGGCTGCTCATGCAAATTTCCCTATCCCCTGTATCTTCCCCATGTGTACTAACAGTGTCTGGGTTCCTGACCCAGGGAAGGTGGCATGATGAACTAGCTTCCTTAGCAATTGAAGTCTAGGAAAAAAAATGCTGGGACCACACCAATGTCCATGTTCATGGATTCTGCCCATCTGTGCATCTGTTTATTTTCCTAAAATGAATTCTGCATTGACCGAAACATGTTTAATCTGGACCATGCACATCACTATATCCTGTATTAGAGCATCAGCTCTGGGGAAATTGTAAGACACAATTGGGACAAAGATATCTGGCAGGGGGGATTTGTGGGTGTGTGGTGTAAGATAAGAGCAGAAGAAATAGAAAAGCGGTAAAATGTCAAGTGCCTGTTACTGAGATTCCTGGGCCAAATGAACCTTGTGTGGCAGAGTAACAGGTAATCCATAGAACAAGATGTGGGAAATGCAACACCTGTTTTCAGATTCACAAAGGAGAGGCCAGGTATAAAAGCAGGAGGAAGGGTTTTTTTGTTGTTGTTGTTGTTGTTTGTTTGTTTATTTGTTTGTTTTTGTACATTTATCACATTGTGACCCTGGTATCCAAAGGTGGAAATTATTCAGCAAGTTCAGAGATAATCAGTGCTTCAGGAATTTCTTCCCCTCCAATAGGAATAATGCTAACATTAAATGAATTAGATGAGTCTTTCATTTCTTCTTTCACTCATTTAATCTTTAAGAATAAATAAGGTATTTCACATGCATCAGACACTAGAGATACCTAGAGAATTCAAGTAGTGGTCCCAGGTTTTGGGAACAGCAGGAATCAGGCACATGGGGAGAGGAGATGGCCCAAAATGACACTCCAGGCCTGAGGGACCTTTTCCTCATGCAAGTTAGGGAAGAGGGGATCTCAGTGGTTGCAGGGCCTTCAGATAGCAAGGTCTCAAAAGCCCTGAAAAAACTCAGCCTCAACTTCATGTTGGGTTCAGATAGGGGAGTACAGAGAAGGGAATAGGCACAACCCCTGTCCTGAGGTTGAATGCATCACCAAAGCTGTTGGAGCACCCAGGAAGTACCCATCACAGGTCTTACAAGGAATCCCTCATGGAAACAAAATTTTATGTCAGTTCTCTGCCCTTAGCTAGCTCCAGGCAATGGTAACTTCTGGGGTAACTAGTCCAGGATCCTACTGTGGGAACTAGTGTCCCTCTGATGGGCACCCAGGTTCCAGGAGCCACCAGCCAGCAGAGACTCTCAGCCCTGCCTGTGGTCAGAGGATGGTCCTACCCAATCCTTTCTTCCCCTGCTCCTGTCACAGGTGTCAGAAATGTGATACGAAGGTGTCTGTTCTCCTCCAGCTCCTTTCCATTTTGTCTCCTCCTAAATCATTCTCATCTAACATTTGCATCTGCTTTTTACAGTCATTAAACTGAAAAAAAAAAAGTCAGTTTAGAGAGAAAAGTAATTTGAGGGGAAAACATGTTCTTGTTTGGTTGATTGATAAAAATTTGTAAAATTCACAGTAAGAATTTTAATAAGATTAATAATCCAAATATAACATACATTTGTGTATGAGTACATTTAAATGTAGGTAGGTATATTTACACCTCAGGTCTGCCATACAAACACGGATGTGTGAGCATACACAGAATGAGAAAAAGAAAATAAAAGAAAGAGCAATTATTTTCACAGATAATAGGTATTACTATATTTCTTTGTAGATACCATCCTCTATATGAGTTAGTTTAGAATAAGTAAATATATCTCAAAGACCATTATTATATAGACCACATCTCAAGTGGCCACTGAAATATAATATATTATTTTATGATTTCCTATCATCACTTCATGTTTACCCAGCAACTGAAGGCATTGAAGGAATCATGTGCCCTACTCTTCTATTGATGCAGCCACAGTTCCTGACCACAAATCACCATCTAACGAAAACATATACTTCCTTCTGGCCTATTTCTCCCAGAATGCATTGTGCACACCAGGTAACCTTAAGGCTACATGGAGGTGCCACAGACTCCTGCTGTGTAATCTCTACAAGTAGGGAATACTTTCAAGTTTGCCAGGAGGTTCTATGCTTTGAAGACTATTGAGAGCTCCACCAAATTGTCTTTTGCAGACTAACAAATATACTGGAGAAATTGGTTTATTCCTTTCCATTGTGGTAGGGTTAATTTTCATTCATACTCATGAGGACTTTTTAGCATTTAAAAACTTAAATGTAGATTTTAAAAGGTTAATAAGAGCAACATAACAGCAATAATAAACACATATCAGGATCTTAATGTACATAGAGTTTCCTTTTCTTCTCATTGTGTATTACCTTAACATAATAGTTTATAATATCATTTTCTATATATAAAGCAAAAAACTAACTCAAAATGAATTTTTAAACTTATCTTCTTTACATGTTTGGTCAGCATTGAGTGCAATAGGGCCTGTTCATGTCCAGGTATAATCTTCAGTCCTGTACCTTTGTATCCTTCATCAGAAGAGTCAGCCCAGCAGACGATAGAAGAGTGTTTGGAAGTCAGAATTCTATGGGAATTTCTAGTAATGCATATACTAGATATTCATATGACCCACTAAAATATACAGATATTCATATGACCCATTTAAAATATGCTTACAAAGAACTTTTGCAGGTATACATCCCATTTTGTGGCTACCATTTGAAATTAGATTATTGTTCTTTGCAATGCCTTGATATTTTTATATGGGAATAATTTAGACATAGATGGTGATTCTGACTGCATATTAATCATAAATCTACACAACTAAATTAATAACATAATTAGAAAAGCAAAATTATATTGTGTTATAATCATAAAAATAAAAGCAATTTTGCTATTATAATTTAAAAGCAAATTGACTACTATTTTGATCTCCATAATAAAATCAATGTATGAGAAAACACTAACCATCATTTATTAGTATTTGGAGTGAGAAGAGTCTTTAAGGTAGGGGAGGATTTTCTGAATCTTCCTGATGGCTAGCTATTTGGAGATGAGCTCCTCTGCTCCTTCTCCAAACTGAAGAGGGAGAGTAGAAGACTAGTGTAGGAGGAGGCACACTGAGAAATGGATACACACTGGGAGAGACAGGATGAGGCCCATGGCATAATCCCCTAGTAGGACAAGGAGTCACGCAGCATCATCTTCCCATGAAAGTGCTGAAAATTTTCATCTTTTGAATCTCTCTCCACTCTGTAAAGTACGAGACATTCTGAGCACATGAAGAGGTTTTGGTTGTACTTCCCCATGGGTTTAGATCACTGTGTAAATGCCACTACCCATATAGAGCAAGCAGAAATAATCAGCCTCATCATCAGTCAGAGCCCCTGTGATGGTGAGGGCAGCTTTGTTTCCAAGGATGGAACCAGAGAATCGATCAGGGACCCCAGAGAAGCGGTTGTTTGTGTTGTAGATAAGTAGGCGGGGAGCAAGTCCTGGATTCTGCTGGTACCAGCTTGGGTAGTGACCTGTAGACACTGACCCAGAACTAAGCCCACAGGTGAGTGTCACCGTCCCACCTGGAGACACAGACAGTGAGGGCTCTTGGATCACAGTGGTCTGAGAATCCACCACTAAAAGCAATAAGAAAGACAGTTATTGTTATTAAGAGAGGTCCTCCTAAAACAGAGCTTTTATGTAGGCACCCCAGGATGCAGTTACCCTCCCCTGACCTGAACCATAAGAGAGGAACACCAGTAGAACCATCATCCAGGCCATGGTGGGGATCTTCACAAGCACTTAGTGTCCTCAAACTCCTCACTTTGATTTTGGCATTTTAAGGCCTCTTCAGACTCAGGTTTTTCATGCAAATCAAACTTCCTTTCTCTTCCTGCCCCAGTGTTCAGCCTGGTGTGCTCTGAAGGAGATCATGAAAAAAGCAGATGCTGGGGACTCTCATAGACCAGTGACTATAGGGAACTGAGACACGTGAGTCTTAGTTGATGCCTTTCATGAGATCAGCTTCCTCACACTTCTTCAACCCAGGCACAAATTTCATCTTTTGAAAGTCAGAGATGGAATGAAAACAAGGGTGAATTCTCCATGTCTATCGAGTTCATCAATTTCACCACAAACCCAGGCCTTCCTGGTGAACATTTCTTTCCTCTCCAGTAAATGAGTGTTGTTCCCCTTGTGAAAACTGTCAGGCCCTTTCTTCAGCCTAGACACCATATTGACACTACAGAGCCAGGATTGTGGGGCACTCCATAGTCAGGTCCAGAGACAGAGGTCTCCCACTGACTGAATATGGAAACTGTCTCAAGCAACCTCAGTAGAGCCCCGGGTTCAGATTGCAAACACCCACGGCAGCAGCACAAGGTTTAGGAATCATGCGCCCCCACTCTAAGAAGTCATCTGTTATATGGCTTTGGCACAGGTGTAACTACAGAATTTGAGATAAAGTATGAGATTCTTACCAGCATCAAAAATAATAAAAAAAAGAAAACCATTTTCAACATACTTGAAAAAAGATTAATATTTATGATCAAATTAATGTGAACATCTCTACCATTTTAAGATGCTTTCACTTGTGAAGATGATTAGAAGTACTAGATGAGGATACTTGAGGAGTCCAGAATAAAACTCCTTCAATTCCTTTGTGAAGTAAGATTTTTCTTTTTTAAAATGGTAGTCATAAATACAAAC
The DNA here is from genome assembly GCF_048772815.1 of Callospermophilus lateralis. Lineage (NCBI taxonomy): Eukaryota > Metazoa > Chordata > Mammalia > Rodentia > Sciuridae > Callospermophilus > Callospermophilus lateralis. Next base: position 123,027,996 of record NC_135305.1, on the reverse strand, counting down.
TAAAATAGAATTTCTAAATTGCTCATAATTATTTTATTATATTTCTTTGTTATTATTGTTTCCTTCTAAATAATTCATTTTGAGGGTATTTTAAGAGATCTACTCGTGTTAACATTAAAGTTGGTTATGGCCAGCAGTCAAAAGTATCTGATAGAGTGTCTATATACAGATTTGATTATGTGTGTTTGTAATACAAAGAGGACAATCTGAAGGTTTAGTGAGAAAGAAAAAAAATACTACTTTTAATACATAAAAAACATAATAATATAAGTTTTTATCCATTATATTACAACTCCCTGAAAGAAAATGACAAATTATTCAGATGCAATGTAAAAATAGAAAAAGAACAATGGGTTAACGTATTTATCACATATTTAAATACAGATGAATTAGGAAATCACACTGAACAGCAAGTAATCATAACCTCAACAGTGAGTCCTGTCTACTTCTAAAATTGTCTCAGACATTCTCATTGAAGCATGAATCAACAGTTTTCTCCTGTGATGTCTAGTTGGCAATAAGGAACCAAAGGTAAAATGAGGAATAGGAATCCTGGGAGCAAAGAAGATTCAGGGGTACCAGGAGCTCATGTCAGCAAAGCAAAAGCAGCTCCCTTGTATGTACAGGTGATACTGATTGATTCGGGTAACTGTTTAATTTGGACTGTTCATTTTATCCCTAAAGGACCCTACTGATATATCCTGCAACTATGGAAATACACAGTGTATTGATTAGTCCCATTGAAGTCCAATTGAGGTGGGTCCTATGATTCCATTTTTCTCCCCTACAGTGGCTCAAGTCCCACTTCTGAGAGCTTAGACGCTATCTCCCTGATTGTGCAATCTGACATTGTCTCATAAGTCTTATACCTGCCCACCCTTCAAAGTCCATGTTTAGAATCCTTCATCGACCTCACACACACACAAACAAAAAAAAAAAAAAAAACTTTTTTTGCCCAAATCCTTCCTGTTAGTCAAGATAAGTCTTTCTCAGTCTAACATGAATTCCACTTCCTAACATACTGCTAAACTGTGGGTGCAATTTGAGTGTCTGCCAAAGGTCCATACATAGAGGCTTCCTCTCAGGGTGGTAGTACCCAGAGATACTACGGTGATAGTACATTGTGAGAGGGGGTAGGGCCTTCTGAGAAAGCCTTAGTTCATTGAAGGTATGTCCACAAATATGGTGGACACCCATATATAACACCCTGTTCCTTCCCAACCCCCCTAAATTTCCCAGCTTAATGTGAGTATTCACCTTTGTCACCCTTCCCCACCTTATCATATTCCAGTATCTAAAACACATTTGGCTACCCATTCCAGGCTTGAACACTCAAATCCATGAACCAAAATAAACCCTCTTTACATGTGTTGTCTGTGTTGTTTTACTAAAACCAAGTCAACTAATACTCATAATGAGAATTTTTTGCATTTTTCTTTATAAATTAAATGGGATCACTGATTTCTTATTTCAGTATTGAGATTTACTCTTGCCTAATTTCTTCTTGTGTTCTCTCCAGATAGTCTTCTTGCTTGGTTCTTTATCTGAATTTCATCTTGCTCTGTAACCATTTTTCCATTCTGTCTGGAAAACAGGCCTAAACAATCACTCCAAAGATGGTGGAAAAATGAAATATGAAGCAAGGATGTGGGTCAAATCCCAAGGTTCATGTGGCTCTGGGGACCCAGGTGCAGGCATGTCACACTTTGTTCAGGACACCTTCTGCACAGGAATGTAAAAACCAGTATTTTTCTTTTGGGTTTGGTGCGGAGCCCTGTACTGTCATGAGTAGTGCAACATCTCCCCCTGCTGGCCTCTGGTCCTGCATCTTCAACCCTCTCATAACCTGGCAAGAACAAATGACTCTTTCTGATTTTATTTACCCGACAGTAAAAACATCCTGGTATTTTGTGCTGAGAATTTTTTTCAGTTTCTAATGATTTCCAGAAATCTAAATGCACGGTTTATGGTACCACATATTTCAGAATTATCTGGTATTTATTGGCTATGTTTCAGCCAAGTACTTTGGGTCTTTCCCAGTCTATGAAATTTTTGAACAATGTTTAAAGGCTAAAGTTCAGGAGGGGTCACAAGTCAGTAATTCTGTCTGTGCTGCTCTTACAGGCTTTCTTAATTTCAGGTTGCTTCTTCACTGAGAGTGTCCTTTTTTTGTGTTTTCACTAACCCCATTCTTCAGGCCTTTTCTTCAAATGTCTGTTTTCCCTATGAGAATATAATATTAACAGGGAATGAGTGTTTTCTGCTTTGACTTGCTTCTCTGTGCTCTAATTTGCCCTTGAATGTCAAAAACTTGACAAAACCAATTTCATTTGGACTCTAATATATGTGTAATCTTATTCTAGTTTTATATTTTTTACATATGAGTATTAATAAAATTAACATTGCTATGAATATAAATTACCTAAATTAAGCAACCACTGTGAATTTTTATATGAGAGAATCAGGTTCATTTGTTAAGAGCTGCATGGATTTAAACGTGGGTAGGTTTACAAAGTCCAGGCCCCCAAAATTCTGATATTTTTATAATGTCATTTCACCTGATGATTATTCAGGGAAAAGCATAAATTTTGAGGCCTAACAGGGAAAAATGAGCATGGTAGAGATTGGAGAGCTATGTGTTAGTGAATAGGGTTCATTATTCATCAGGGAATCCAAAGCCACACCAGTGTGTAATCTGAAGCGATAATGAAGCACAGCTTCCCTGTGTTTTCAGATCTCAGGAAAGATGAGCCCAGCCTGGGAAACAATCAACAGACATGAAGGGGGTTTCAGAATCCAAACAGGAGTGTGTGTTGTTCATAGGCAGAGACAGGCAATGATGGGTCACACGGGAAGAGTGGTGATGTTATCTCAATTGACCCTAGGTTGGAGATCTTTTTTGCATTGATAATGTAGCCAAATGTGAATAAGGGAAAGAGAGTGTTTAGGGCAGGGAGAAGACAGTGATAGTCAGCCTTTTTTCATTCTCTTTTTCCATTTGGAACCTAGAGGTACTCAAGGAGACACTACTGACACACTTTGGCGCAAGTTTAGGACTGAATCCATGATGACTGAAGACTTATATCTGATGTCACAGATTTAGGAATTCACACAGGAAATCCGGGGTACCAATTGCCATAGTAACCTCCAAAGCTTCTTATTGCTCTCTGTGTAAAACAAAATGACCTCAGGTTCTATGAGGTCAGTATATATGGACAAATGTATACACACACACACACACACGTGGGAATTTCTCCTCACTAATCACTAAAGGTCCACAGTTCACTCCTAAAATCTAGAGTGTTAGAACCCCCTATGGGTATTAGAGGAAAGAAAGACAGATATCAGTTTAAATGATCTCAGAAAAAACTACCTATAAAAGTCTACATTATCCTGAGTGGGGTCACATGGAGAAGAATGTCATTCTTGGGACTTATTTCACTCAACTTCCCAGGAGGACTCTCAGAGTTTTCTTCTGTCACTCAGGCCCCTCAAGAAAGTTTGCTGTTTTAGTTCTAAATCCTTACCACTTCTCTATCCCAATGCCTAGCATTCCTCCTTGACACCAAAACTGAAGATGCAGATACCCAGCAAGGAAGCCAGGACAACCCTGAGCCTGAAATTTCTCTGATGCTTCTATCCTCACAAAACATTTCACATCTTAGTGACTCAATTCCTGAGAGCCTGTTACAGCTCAGAGCACAAATAACTGAAGACAAAGAGGTGGGATCTTTTCTGAATCCTCCAAGAGCAGAGCCCATGTGGTGGAGGAATGTCCACCTGCTGGAACGTTCTCTGGCTCATGGCCAATAAGAAAACTGATTTGCTTTTTTTCCAGGGGAAAAAAATCTAACTCAACAGGCTCTGGTTATAAATGAAGATCAACATATGGATCACAAGGAAAAGTCTGAATGTTATTATGTTTATTTTTGTTGTTATTTGTTTTGGTGTTTAGTTTTTTCAGTTTTCCAGTGACTTCAGAAACTGATTAGAAAATTTAGAGGACAGACATTGTGATACATAACTTACTTAAATATATGTTATAATAGAGGAATATTAATTTAAAGTTGGTGAAGAGGTATAGTACGAAATCCTGAGTGGGCTGATTGTTTTATTATACTAATTCCCCATCTGACTGTGTCACTCTGAAAAACATTATTGTGGCCAATGACACAGTAATATTCAGCCTCATCCTCAGGCTGCAGCCCAGAAATGAGGCAGAGAAGAGACTAGAGTCCCCAAATCCATAGAAATTATCCAAATATGAGTAGTATCTCAAGGAAAATCTAGAATGGTTCCCCATCTTGTGCTGGTACCCCAATACCCCTTTTTCAGCAACACTGAAGACATTGCTCAGGGTGCTGATAAGTCTGACAGGTACAGAAAGGGAGGGTGGCTGAGTCAGCAGAGGCTGGGAAGAGAACCTGAAAACACAGACAATCATAGGTGCTAGAGTGGGAACCATATTTAAGATACTGGTGTTTGAACTAGAAAAATTGATATAGGATGGGTCTGTCCTGAGTCTCTGAGACCTGTCCCTACCTGTTTAATCAGAAAGTAGAAGGAGGAGTAAGGGCACAGATGGTCTCTACTACTCCAGGCTTGTCTTATCCTCTCTGGTGTGCTCAGGGGGAAAAAAAGGTAGTTCATGTAAGTTAAACTCCTCCCTTTCCTCTTTCTCAGAGTACATCTGATCTCTGATTCATGAGCCTTAGAGATGATCTGAAGGGAAAGGATGCTGAGAGAGATGACTGTTCTGAGTTTCACCATAGGAAATGTCATAGACAGAACAGCTATTGGAAACCTTGCACAGGATCCTGCTCAGGAGCCATCACCAGGCCCTGAGAGCACCAGACTGAAGACGTCCTTGCGGGGCACAGGAAGCAGCTCAGCCTCTGCTAGACCTGAGCCAGCTGTGGAAAACACAATGTAAGGCCCTGCACAGCTCCTCTTCACCACCTTCTGGTCACAGGTTAATCTTCAGTGTCCTCAGAAGTACAGAGCTGAATGCCACTGAATTTGCCACCATCGTTGGATCCATGGCTTTGCCCGGAATGCCTGAGTGATAAGTTTCACATAAGCACAATTTCATCAATATTAGCATACTCATTGTCATTTTAGAATTATGTAATGTAGGGAAGAAAAAACACAATATTTGTGAATGTGACAAGCTCTACCAAAATACAAATTCTAAACAATTGAAACTTACTATTTAGGACATTAAGGTGGACTTCTCAGAGGAATTGTACTTTCAGTTGAGTTTATAAAATTGAATGAGGGTAGCTGGGAATGTTGTACACTGGTAGAGTGCATGCATAGCATGTGGGAGTCTCTGGTAAGAAGGTTGAATACCCATAAATTATGTGTATGTGATATATATGAAAATTTAGAGGACAGACATTGTGTGTGTATATATATATAATATTTATATAAATATATTATACTTATATTGCATTGCTGGAGATTCTCAAAATGTTTATTAAGAAATTAATTTGTCCATACAGAAGCAATGAGAAGGGAAAACAGAATGGGGAGATTCATCAGAGTTCTGTTCAAAGATGGGATCTTCATAACATGTTAACCTCAAGGACCTGCTGGGTAAGAAAGTAAGACTATATTAGGAACTGGACATTTCTTGTTTGAATAAATAGGCAGAAGCTATCACTATTGAATAATGTGGAAAATATGGCAATTAGATAGTTTCTCTATGCATAAAAGAACTAAATACTTGGGAAGCAGTCAGAAATTTTGGCTTCTTTGCTCAGAAGCAGTTGACTGCAATCTTCTCTAGTGGCATGCTGCCACCTTGGTGTTGAAGATGGGGTCCAGGCTGTTGAGAGGAGTCACTAATGAGGAATGTGGATACTAATAAGAGAGAAGAGCTCGTGATAAAACCCAGAATAAATGGTAAAATAATCATGAAAAAAACTTTACCAGCTAAGTCTGGCTGTTCATTATGTATGCATTTTTACTTAGTTATTCATGCAGTAAGTATAAACATACTGACTACCATCTTCAGTTCTGGGCCCCAGGTGATAAGATGATTGTAGGTTTAGGAGAGACTAGCACCTATTTGATTGGCCCAAAGAGAGGTTACAGGAAGGACTGAAGAGGATTTCAGATGTGGCATGTGCAGACATTTACATTCCTGAGGGACAGCATTGAGATGTGCCATGAAGGATACATGAGTGCACAGGCTGGGCTGCAATGACTTAGATAGCAAGAGTCAGAAAGAGAATGAAGAAAATCCTTGTCCTCAGTATAAGATGATAACATATTTTTACCCTCCCTGGACCCTGCTCAAATTCTCAAGTTCCTTTTTTTCCTCATTATTAGAATCTTTTCTAAACTTCCTCTTGTTTCTTCTACTTTGTGGCTTTATGACCACATTTGTTAAAAATTCTCATTGTTTCAAGTGAATGCTCATCGATTTATCAACCAGAAGAACTCAATGTGCCTGATGAAAAAAATGCATTTCTACACTCACAGTGATGCAGATGGCACAAAAATTCAAAACAACTTCTCTCAGAAAAGCCTCAGGGACAATTTTGTATTTGTCCTCACTTGTTCAGGTCTGGTCAATGTCTGTTTTTAGCATGATGTTTCCTTACTTCTCTTATTGTCATAATTTAATTTATTTCCCCTGTCTTAATCTTATAGTGATAGAATCAAGATAATAGTAGAAATAATAACCCCATTAATTTATTTAGTATGACTTCTGGACATCTATTTTCCATTCAAATATGGTCTTTTTCTATCTTATAGCTTACATTTAATGACACTTAGGTGGTTTGACAATTCTTTTCATACTGGGTCTTCATTTGGGATGCTTGTAAAACTCTTCCTGTGGCTAGGTCTGTGAGTCAGTTCTATAACTATAACTAAATACTTGAGAAAAATCAACTCATATTTTCCAATTTTTCATGACCTAGAGCAGAAATCACTTTTGAGTTTGTAGCTAGGCAGCACATTATAGCAAGTATTTATAAAAGAGAAGAAGTATTCATTGCATTGCCAAATGCAAGAAAGAGCAAAAGGGAAGGGGACTGGGGTCCTAGTATCCCTTTCAAAGTTAGGTCATCAATGACAAAGAGCCCCACCAGTCTCTGTCTCTTAAAAGTCCCACCACCTCCCAATAGCATCATGAATTGGAAATCAAGACTTTACCACATGGGACTTATAGGTACAGTTCACAGAAACAAAGAACTAGGATGTGCCTGCCTCCAGACACAAGAGTGAACCTTGGGAGGAGTAGGCCACACAGGGGAAGGAACATCTAGGTTCGCTGCTCTATGTGCAAAACACCAAATTTTCAGGCTTACCTGAGATGTGGGCACAGCATGTTCCAGATCATTTCCTATCAACCTGAAGATTTATTCGCAAGCTGACCTCTTATTTGTGTTAACTTCCACATATCAGTGAAAATATTCAAACTTTAGTTTTGGGGATTGGCTTATTTCACTTAACGTGATAGTCTCCAGGCCCACCCATTTACTGGCAAATGTCATAAAGTCATTCTCCTTCTTGGCTAAGTAATTCTGCTTCATTTCTCTTATTCATTCATCTTTTGAAAGGGCTGAATATATGCTTCTTTCTGACAAGAAAGTGTGTTGTGTCTGCTTCCTCGTGTTGAAGTCCATCCTAAGCCCATTGCAAACAACTTATGTTGTATTTCATTCCCTTTGCACAATTTTTATTTATTCATAGAATTTACTTATGCATTCCTCATCAGGTGATTGTCCAGATGCTGTGAGGCTCTGTAGAATCAAGTATTTTGAATAATTCTTAGTGTCATTAGTCCTTAGAATGCAAGCAAATCCATAATGAGATACAAATTAATTTCCATTCAGGGTGGCTTTATTAAAAATGACAGGTAATAATAAATTTGGGCCAGAATATGTAGAAATAGAGACACATTGCTCATGGCAAAGAAAATTGGTATATCCACTTTGAAAAGCAGTTTCCTTCAAGAGAGT